>NC_139690.1:32844969-33416710 GCF_964106915.1 Podarcis gaigeae
GGTAAACTGTGTCCAATACTCTCTGACTGATTGATTTCCCTGTTTGCACGCCATTAACTAACTGCGTACCACGCCCTGTTCAATCTGGCTGGAAAACATCAAGTCCATTGCACTAAAGAATTTCCTCAAGTCTTTTAAGGCGCTATTATTATTTGCCATCAGGGGCCTCACCCAATCTCTAGCCCCTCCCTCGAGGTGTCCAATCACAAAAGCCACTCTTGATTCCTCATCGGCAAAGTCATCGTGTTGCAGGTTCAGTGCATACTGCATCTCTGTCTTAAAGGCTTTGTAGTTCCTTGGATCACCCCCAAATTTCTGTACCAACCCAGGTACCTTCCTTCCGATGGGGGTGGGTTTCCCCTGTGCATCCTGCGCCCTCCTTTCCTCGAGCCGCGCTGTTAGCAGTGCCAGCTGGTGCTCCAAAGCTCTGTTTCTCTCCTCCAGAGTTGGTCCCCCTCCAGCTCCTCCTGCTCCTCCGGCTCCGGTTGGGTTGCTCATGATGCCTCTCCTTCGCACAAGCAGCGTCAAGGACTGACGGATTGCTGTAATGGGAAAAGGGGGCTGCTCGTGCGTAAGCGTTTAAGCCCTCCAAGCTTTGTCATCAGTTCCTAAACTCTCCCAGTTCGTGGAGGCATGGGTGCATGGCTACCTCAATCGCTGGCAGAATCCGTCAGTGGGCGCTTCCGGAATTTACGCCAACATAAGAGTTCCTTGACGGAAACTCTCCTTCTGGATTCTCTGCGTGACAGTTTCCTGTGCGGAGTGGGCGTCCCCAGCGGAGGTCTTGAGCCCTCCCCGCTGTTCTCACTGGAAACATCTTGGAGCCCTTCCTCCGATTGAGTTTCTGCAGGAACTCTCCCTCTCCCCCTACTGGTTCCTTCCTCCGCATCCGAAGGTCTCCTAGCCTCCTTGAGCCCTTCCACCACCTGACTCTCCGATGGCAGTTCCCTGACACAGTGGTAGAGGATCTGCTCTGCATGCAGAAAGTCCCATCTCCAATCCCTGGCATCTCCAAGTCTGGTTGAGAGAGACCCCTGACTAATAATCTGGAGAGCTGCTAGCAGTCAATGTAGATAACACACATCTAGATGCACCAATAGCCTGACTCTGTGTACAGAACAGGAGTGGGGAATTTGTCACCTCCAGATGTGGTTGGACTCTAGCTTCCTACAGCCACAGCCAGCATGGTCAATTGTGAAGGATGATAGGATATGTCAGCAACCTTTTTCAGCCGTGGGCCAGTCCACCATCCCTCAGACCTTGTGGGGAGCTGGACAATATTTTGAAGAAGAAAAAAATGAACGAATTCCTATGCCCTACAAATAACCCAGAGATGCATTTTAAATAAAAGCACACATTCTACACGCTGATTCCTGGACCGTCCATGGGCAGGATTGAGTAGGCGATTGGGCCACATCCAGCCCCTGGGCCTTAGGTTGCCTACCCCTGGGATATGTAGTTCAGGAACACCTGTAGGGCTACATGTTCCCCATCTCAGATTTAGACCTCGATTTAAAGAAAAAATCCCAAGGACTAGGTACTTCATTCTCACTCTTTCATTTTCCTTATTTTAAATATGGAAGGTTCTTCTTAAGGAGAATGTAATTAGAAACTGTAGCACTGTTCTTTCTCCTGCAAATATTGGCTTAGGTATCACGGTAGCTGTTAAGACATATATTGCTTACGGAATAGCTGGGGAGTTTGTTTGCTTTTTAAGCTGTGGGTGATAGAGAGGTTTACGGCAATACTGTTTTGTAAGCTCATTGCTAGAAAACAATATAGCATTTCCCTCCAGTGGTTTCCCCCTGGGGCTTCAACTAAGGTCACATTTAAAGTGCTGTTACCATCTTAAACAGTCCTGGCTTCCCCCAAAGAATTCTGGGAATTGTAGTTTGTTACGCATGCTGTTAGGAGAGTCCTATTTACTGTATTACCATCCCAGAGCTTTCTGGGAATTGGGAGCTATAGCTCTGAGAGGGAATTTTAGGCTCTCCAAACAATGCGCAACAGCCTTAACAGCCTACAGTTCTGAGGATTCTTGGGGGAAGCCATGTCTGTTTAAAGTAGTATCATAGTGTTTTAAATGTAGGGTGTGAATGTCACTAAAGTCTTGAGGAGAAGGATGAGGAGATGGTGGCCCTCCACATGATGATAGGCTCCAATTCCCATAAGTTGGAGTCATGGTTGATTCGGTTGGTGAGAGCTTGACTCCATCAAGGTTCTATCCTTGCTTTGAGAGAAAGTTAGAGGATTTTGATTGCAAAATAATAATACTGACCCTCTGGATGGGCTCAGGCTATGGAGCTTTGCTAAGCAAAATCAAGACATAAACTGACAGGCTGGGTAGGAGCTTGAAAAAAAATGCAGAAATCAAGTGAGTAGAGCTTGGAGACCTCTGATACATGGTTGGCAGAGCCTAGGAAAAAATAAGATTCTACGGGCAATGGACATTACCATCTGTAATGGAAATGCAGAAGATCTTTGTGGTCATCTGAAGCAATTGTTTCCCAATGCCTAATGCTAGGGCTAAGTGTGGATAAATATATGATTGCTAAAAGTACCCCCCCCCCCCGTTCAAGGTTGCTGTACTCCCCCCCCAGGGGGAAAGGGTCACACCATGTAAATGTCACAGTGATTTAGCATCCATCACCCAGCCTAGCAGTAATTTAAAAATATGGATACAAAAATATACACATAAACAAACACATACATACAATTAACTGAAACCTAAACATAAATACAAATCCCCTGTATAAAGTCTTTATTTTGATCCCAGGGTGTCTATATGAGTGACATTTTGGTTAAGGGCAATTGCATCTCTGCATATAAAACACATTATCCAAATCCACCCCCACCCCCCGTACACACACAATTAAATGAGAAACTTTTGGTTGCATACTGATCAACTTCCTTTTGCTCATTAACATGCATGTCTCTTCTAATTAGTGTTCTAATTCACACTGGGTAAACAGCTTCTAACAGCTACTTTTCTCCCATTAATCACATAAAATATAGTCTTCATAATCAAGGAGGAAATTGGAATCTGGGGTGGGGGGAGCTTTCTTGATATGTTGCAAAGATACTCACTCAACTTGGAAGCTTTAAGAACTAGAGATGACAAACCTGTCACAATGTCAGATGATAGCATGAGCAGGAAGTAAGTGGTGGCAGATGCAGGCAGGACCAGGACTTTCTGGAATTTTAATAGGAGTGTGGTTGTAGCTGCAGTGGTAGCTAGTGAGTGGTAGGGAGAAAAGCAGGGAGGCCAACAGTAGGTGGCGTCAGAGCCAACAACAGAATCAACTAATTCCAGTTTTGTCATCTTTCTCCTCCCTGCTAAGTTCTAGAAGGGCAACACTGAAATTAAGAAGGAAGCCACTGCCAGCCAGTGCAACCCCCTGAATGGGATGTAGGTAAGAAGGGAGGCAAGTGAGGGCAGGCTGAGGACGGACTAAGTTTGGTGGAGCAGCAGCCCTACCTTGGGTTGTAGCTCCTTCCTTGCATCATTTAATCAGTTATCACCAGGTTGAGCACTGCTTTTCTTTTGGGTAAAGACAGAGGCAAAGTAGGTGTTGAACAGTTCTGCCTTCTCTCTGTCACTCAATAGCATTTCTCCATCTTCTTCATGTGAAGGACCTACTAGCCTTTTATTCTTGCTTTGAACATAAACGAAGAAACCTTTTAAGATTATTTATAACCTCTGTCACAAGCCTGAGCTCATTATGAGCTTTGGCCCACCAGCCCTTCTCCCTGTAACTGTTGGCTACTCTTCCTTCTTGAGTTCCCCATTCTTCCATTTCTTATTCATGCCCCTCTTAAATCTCAGGTCCTTTGTAAGCTCCTTATGCAGCCACACCAGTTTCTTTAAATGTCTCCCACTCTTTTTTTTTTTGTCAGAATGCTCTGCATTTGTGCCTTAAATATCTCACCTTTAAGAAACTCCCTTATTTTTTAATATTTCTGACTATGGAATCTCACCCAGTAATTCCCTAAGCTTTTTGTAATCAGCCTTCTTAAAGTCCAGAGTGCATGTCCAACTACACTCAGCTTTCCCTTGCCTCCATATAAGGAAACTCAAGAGGATATATAATCACTTTCCCCCCAAGGTTCCCAGTACTTCCACTTCATCAAAAAGTTTCTCCCTGATTGTGAGGACCAGGGGTTGAGCCTACCTGAACACTGTGAGGTGGCATGGTGTGGTCTGTGTTTTTCTTTCCATTAAACATTTCTCTAGCCCTCTGCAACCTCCCTGGCTCTCTGAAATTCCTAATCTAAAAAAGCCCTATGGGAAATGTTGCCTCGTGACACCTACCCCTGGACTTTAATTGAAAAGTGGAAAGTTGGTGAAGTTTTCCAACAGGGAAACAATCCAAATATCTGAACACAGAAAACTAGTGCATTCAGAAATGCCTCTTTGTTATCAGCAACAACAAATGCATATTGGATATTGAAATGGTTCTGCAGCAATCTACCCTTACCTGAATCAATAAATACAAATTGATCTAGATTTACAGTGGTGCTCCTATGTCTTTTTGGGGAAGGGTTGTAGCTCAGTGGAAGAGCATCTGCTTTGCATGCAGAAGGTTCAAGGTTCAGTCCCTGGAACCTTCTCCAGGTAGGGCTGGGAAAGAGTCCCTGTCTAAACCCCTGAAGAGATTGCCAATCAGTGATGGCAATACTGAGACAGATAGACCAATGGTCTGGCTTGATATGTCAAAAAATAGGCCCTGAGTTTGGGATTGTTTTTCTATTTATTAAAATGTATATACTGTGGCGTTGTTGTTGTTTTAAAAAAACACAAAGAGGTGTACAAAAAAGCTTGTCCTTGACCCAACATTTATCTTGGATGTCCAGATGACAACTGTTTCCTGCTTTTAAAAATGGCACCTCAGAGCCCATTCCACTATCTTATGATGATGCCACCATATTCCGTAGACCATGCCTTGGCCATCAGCTTGATAAATGGAGGCATTGCCAATGCAAGATAAAATCATTTTTAAAGTCTAGAATAGAGCTGGGTTTTGGTGTTGTCAGCACAGCCATCATGAGCAGACATTTACCCAAGGAGGCATTTGCACCATTTGGACATATTGCTTATATTACAACAACCCTGTACACTTAAGGCCATTGCTGTGGATTTCATCCACATCAGTGACAATTACTAATAAGGAAACGCAATGTGATGGGCCCCAACGGAAGATGTGAGCTTTCAATGATATTGCCAGGAAGCAGTAGGAAACCTATAATCAGAATGTCCATGGTGAATATAACCTCAAGATAGGGATGTACAAACATGCTTCAGTCCATTCTGACATCCATTCACACTTTCATCTGATACTTTCCATTCTACTGCAATTGGTTTATTTTGCACAAGGTCCATCTTGTCTTCCAATGATGCAGAAATATACATATATTTTTGTGTTATCTCATGGCACACAATAGTCATGCATATCTCATCTATCAACAGATATTCATAAATCAATTACCTTCCTTGTGTGTTGCCTATCAAAATTAATGAATTTCCAGAGTGGTAGGCTGGTTGGTCTTTTGCAGCCAAAACAAGGAAGAGGTTGCGTTACCTTAAAGACAAAGTTAATGGAGTGGCTAACGGCCCATTACAAAGCCATCTATGACTGCTATTCTAGCCATTCCAACTCAGGAGTTAATACTCATAGAATTCCTCCCAGGTAAATGGTGTTAGGAGTGCAGCCTATCTTGCTGTCTTCTTATTGCATGGTTCTTTACAAAAATTGTTGTAGAGAACTAAGATGAAAAGCATTCATAGCAAGAGTCGTTGCCATGATGGGTGCTGAATGGGCAGACAGAAGGAACTTCACCTGATGGTCCATTTTCAATGGAGTCATCTGATGCCCTGCATCTAGACAGGCTGTCAGTCTTCCCCCATCTCAAGAGTTCACTTCTGCCTCATTGCGTGATTTCCCACATGTTTTATGGCGCAGGTGAACTGCAAGCCACTGCAAACAAAGGTAGGCCACAGATCTAAAACATATCTGCTTCCAACCTCGCCCTCTGCTTTGCAACTGCCGAATAAGCACAGGGAAGCTATTTTGTCAGCTCGGAATAAAAAAAGTAATAACTCTTGCTCGGAGCCTGCCAAGGAGAGATGCGATATCCAAGACAGTTCTCACAAATTGTAATGAGGCTATTTTGACTGTTTGTGTGGAACGCGGCAACATATGGCATATTGCTGACTTCTGCTTGCAAGGCATCCGATCAGATTCACGTCGCCAATGAAACAATTTCAAAACTGCATCTCATGGAATACTGAAATGGCAATCTCAGCAGGTTCTTTTAAGAGCATCTCAGAACCACTGGGGGGAGGGGAAAGGATGTGGGGTCCCTGGCCTTTTCCCAAAACATTTCACCCCCCTTCTCTTGCTTGTTTTTCATTTCTTTCGCTTCTGACACTCCCAGGCTGAGACAAGGCATGACAAGCAGGTGGCCTATTTGGATTGCTTCCGTCTGGCTCGGGAACAGGACTCTTGTTTCCTTCCCCCAGTGGCGATGATTGCGGTATCAATCATGCTGTGACAATAACCAACTTTCGATCTAAAAACACATTGGGGAGAACAATGCTTATTTCTGTCTCGGAGGGCTATTCCAGTCATGGTGTAGAACATTTCTGGCTTTGCTCTGAAAGCATTTCCATTCAAGGCCAACTTTGATGAAAGTTCTTCTCCACTTCAGGACAGCTGAGGCAGGAGTTGATGCCAAACTGTTCTAAGGTTGTTCATTTACAGGGTTTCAAAGCCACCGCCACCCTCAGACCAGCTGCTGATCCCAAAGCAAGCATGTCAAACAAAGCATCTAAAAAATTCACCAGCTAAAAATTAATGGGGATGGCCCAACCCCTGTAGGTTTAATTTGGTTCAGGACTGGTAATTAGTAGCAACAATGGAATTAATAAGCTGCAGATTACTGAATCATCTATTTGACAATCTACTTCAAGACACTAACTTGCAGAGGCTTTCTGAACAGCAGACATTCCCAGCCCTAGCTGACGATACCAGGGAATGAATCTGGGATCTTCTGCATGCAAAGCAGATGCTCTACCATTAAGCTACAACCCTTCCCCAAACAATTAAACTGATTTAATTCAGGACCCCCTGGTAGGGATGTGTCAGGAGTGTCAGGAGCAGGTCAGCAATAAATCACACGACATCAGTGAAGTTAACTCTTTATTCAAGGAAATAAGGTCGACTCAGGAAGCCAGGCCTAGTGAGCACATCAACTCATCCCAGTAGTTCTTGCCCCATGGAGTAGTTGTGGGGACTGAAGGTCTTCTTCTCCTCAGGGCCTTTCCTAAGCAATCTAAGACTCTGTCTTCTAAAATTTGGTGCCCCCCACCTCTCTCGCTCCATTCTACAGCATTGTTGTGGTGCCCCCTGCAGCGTGGCACCCTGAAGATAATATGTCCCTCTCTAAGTATCCTTTAGGCTTGACCTGTACCTTTTGGATGAACACTGGACAGTGGAGCCTGAGCGCATGTGTTGGGTTCATATACCCCAAGCTCACTTAGGAAGGAGGGAGTCATTTTCTCCCCACCCTTGGGTGGAGAGCCACATCCTGTGGATGCATCCCATGCCCAAGGGTCTGGAGGGATGCTGTCCTACTAGAATTAGCTAAAATCATCGCATACCTGTACTTTGTGAATTGAGTTCATCTGGTTAACCTGATTTGCAATTCCTGCCTTTCTTTTCTGTTCCTAAAGATAGCCATTCTACCAATCTTTGTCTCATGAGTCTTTGCGGGGGTGGAGGGGCAAATGAGATACCAAGAGGAACCAAAATTGACATATTCTCGAACTTCCGGGTTGGCGCCATCGCCGAATGGCGGGCTCCCTCCGTGCTCCGGAGGGAGCCGGCTCGGCAGGGGTTGGGTTCTACCACGCCGGCGACGCGGGGACCCTCAAAAGCCATGGGCACGGAGCCCCATGGACATGGTGACTCGGCTGGCACCTTTGCGCCCCTCCCCGGCCCGCGAAAGAGCCTTTTTAAAGGCTAAGGAACGGGCGCCTGGGGGGGGTGGTGCTTTGAGTCCGCCGCTTCCCCTGCCGAGCGAAGCCGCATGCCATTCGGTGGAGAGCGCTAGCTTCTTCTATTGAAAATTTGGATCCAAAAGAAAAACCCGTGAGTAATTGGACTATGGATTAAAAAGAGGGATAAATTTTTAAAATTTGATGCGAACGGGGGAGGTGGAAAAAGGAAGTCAGCCCCCCCTTTATTGTAGAAAAGACAAAACAAAGGACTTGACAACTAAGATCGAGTGTAACCCTATCTTGATGAACTAACAACTTCGCGAGGGAAAATTATAAGTTTTGAGCTGGAGGAGAAAAGGAGAATTTGCATTAAAAAGCAACCCCCCCCCCCCCCGGAATCCCTGGAGCGATCTGCGAGAATACCTGGAGAAGAGTAATGGAGGTTTTGACAGCTGTCAAAGAGCTGTCAAAACGGAAGAACAAAATAGAGACGGTGTTTTGAGGACTTTGCCAGTTACATTTGGATATAAATTGGATACAAATTGTTTCAAATAAGGATTAACAAGCTATTTGGACTGGTGGATGTGATCTGGAAGGGAACTCAGTTACTGTAATCCATCTAGAGGAGCTGAGGGATATTGCATGTGTTTTTGCTAGGAAGCTTGAACAGTTGAACAGAACTTTCAACCTCCTGGGAAACTGCAGAAATGGAACATTATTTTGTCTACAGAGGTCTACATACTATAAGAAACAATGGATTTATCTGTTGGAAAATGAAAGGGACATGACGTAATGTTTTGCTCCTGAATAACAAGCCTCTGCAGAGGAATTAGAAGCTTTTGGAAAAAGAACCTTTCTGCGGGAGAACAGGGAAACAAAAAGGAGGAGAGTGACCGACAAGAATAAGGAAACAACAAGAACTGGACAGAACTGGAAGTGGGGACATTTGGGATATCCAGATTTGACAAGCTTATGGAAATAAAATTGGAGTTTTTACTCCTGGATACAAAAATCTGGATAGAAGAAATGAGCCCCTTTTTGAGATAGACTCCTTCTAAGATTGGACACTTGTGATTAAAAATGACTGGTAAAGAATTAGAGAGATATGGGTCTAGTGAAATGTGGGAACACCAGGAAGATATTAGAATTGGAGGGATATAAGGAACGCAACAGGGAAAGAGGGGAGGGAAATTTGGAATCCAAAGGCTGTAAAACTATTTTTTCTTTCTTTTTGTATTTTCTTTTTATCTGCATTATATCTGAAAGGGGGGAACTCGTGGAAGGGAAGACAGATCTTAGGGGATGGGAATTTGAAAAAATTGGGTTATTGACGATGAGTGTAATTTGGGGATAAGAACTTGTTGAATTTAATTGTTTATTTAGAAGATTTGGAACACAAGAGGGGGGGAGGGGGAAGTCCTGGTTATTGGAAGAAGTGTATAAATTGGATTTAATTTGTTTTAATTTGGAAAATCTTAATAAAAATTATTTAAAAAAAACAAAAACAAAATTGACATATTCTCCCATCTTTGCTTGCAAGTAATAAAACCAGAGCTTTTGCTCCATTGTTCCTGGTAATCTTAGTGAAGTGCCATGCAATGGGATATTATAGCTCCTTACAGAAATGATCCAGTTGATTGAAAACCAAGGGCCAACCATGCAGACAGCCTTATCTGTCACCACGTCGTTTAATAAGACAACATGGAGTTCCAACTTGTACGCCACGCAATGTTTCTCCCCCACCCCCCACCGGTCGCCTCTGCTCAATCTATATTAAGTCGATACTCCGCTAAAACCTCACATTTGTTGCATTCTTTCCAATTTAGTTTCTGTCAATGCCCACTAAAAACGCTGAGCCCATCAAAGTGACTTCGCCCACACCAATTTCAATAACCAGGCTGTCGGGGGGGGGTAGGGGTGGGGGGAATGCCATTTAATGGTGTCTGTACTCAGAGAGGAAACAACCAGCTTTCTGATTTACTTTGTGTCTGGAATAGCTGGCCTTTTCATCAGGAATGATCAGATTCAATAGAACAATACATTAAGGCAAAGCTCTGAAGCATTACAGCCTCCCCCGCCCCCACTATCAATAGTGCAATGAGGATTATTCTCTTTCTCTCCCTCTCTTTCTCTTCAAGGATGTATTAAAGCTGACAGAGGTAATGAACGATAATCGGATAATCTCTCTCCCCCCCCCCATAAGAATCAGTTCCTACAAGAAGTAGTACAGTGTGTTCTGGACTACACCACAAAATAAGTGGAGAAGTGTGTTCTAGAGCATACCATTCCATCAACAGGTTTCAGTGATTCTTGTGAAATGCCCCTGCACAAATATCTCAGATTTGTTTATTTACTTGGATGCCATTTCTATGCTACACAGAGCCTAGAGAAAGATCAACGGGTACACCTCTTTAAATATAGATCAATATGCATTTATGGATTCACATAAAGGTAGGTAGCAGTTTGAAAGCATAATTATTTATTATTCATTTAAGGGAGCCATGGGCCGCCTTTTAGGACCAAGGCTGTGATATATAGCAAGCCATGTAATACCAAGTTAGACCACAGAGCCATCGGCCTCAGTACTGCCTACACTGACTGGCAGTGACACTCTAGACCAGAGATTTCCAAACTTTTCACGTTGGTGACACACTTTTTAGACATGCATCATTTTGCAACACAGTAATTCAGTTTTACTAGCAAACCGGAGGTTCACCTAACCCCTTTCCAGCCATGAGAGGAGCATGGAGAGCATTTGCACAGCACACCTACACACTGCAGCTGACAGACTAATGTGTCACGACACACAGTTTAGAAAGCTCTGCTCTAGACTCTCAGACAGGAGTCTGGGAGATGCCAGGGATAAGAATGTGGGACCTTCTGCATGCAAAGCAGATGCTCTACCACTGAGCTATGGTCATTTTCTTATAAATAAACAAAGATTCCAGAGCAATGAATGCAACTTTTACCTTTGAACCCAGACACTCCAATTGTCCCTATTTTCCAGGGATGCCCCTGATTTAGAGAAGTCGTCCCAGTTTCTGATTTGATCCTGGAATCTCCTGCTTTTCCTTAGGATGTCCCTATTTTCATTGGATAAATGTTGGAGCATATGGAGTTATCCAACCCCCAAGCCGTCTGAAAGCAAGCCTGTATGGAGAAGGTTATTTTAATGTTTAATGTTTTGTTATGTTTTTATATACAGTATGTTGGAAGCTGCCCAGAGTGCTAGGGCAACCCAATAAGATGTGCAGGGTATAAATAGTAAAATTATCATTATGGGACATCCCTATTTTCATCAGAGAAAGGTTGGAGGGTATGCTAATCTATTTTCCACACACACACACCTCTGTTCTCCATCCAGACAAGCAAGAGGCATTATCAGCATTCCAGGACACATTCCAGGCAGGCAAAACACTTGAGATGCCAGGCAGGGCAAGTGAAGGGAGTAGATTAGTGCTTTAAAAAATGGTCATACATTGTCAAGGGCACTTCCCAGCCAAGGAATGCACACAGCCAAGAGTTAACTCTTTATTGTCAAAGAGATAACACTTACAGTTGCTTCTACATCTCTGGAGACCTACCCACACCAGTCTAGTGCCTGGGCAGCTATTCCCAGGCAGTGGCGAAGCTACCTGCTCTGGCACCAGGAGTGGCATACATCCGGGGGCATGGCTGGTGCACATCCCAGGGGGCTAGGCATGCATCAGGGTGTGTGTGTGCAGCAGCAAGCAGCATGAGTCCAGGAGTGTGCAGGGCGAGCCATGAGCATCCTGGGGGGGGGGGTGCGGCAAGCTCTGAGCGTCCCAGGGATACACAACAGGGGCTGAGCGTCCAAGGTGGTGAGGGCAGGGACAGCTGTGATGGCACCCCCTGGATGGCACCCCCTTTCATCCGCCACTGTTCCCAGGTCTATGGAGCAGTTTCAGTAACTGGGGGCCACTCCCCTCCACCAGTTTATGTACCTTACCCCTGTGGCTATGCACAAAAGACTCTGCCTGCATGGAAACTTCCTCTGCTCTTCCCATTTCAATTCTCCCCTGGCTCTGGGAGACAGTGGGGGTGGAGAGGGTGGGGAATGCCCAGCCCTTCACTTGCCTGGCCTGCCTCTTCCTTCAGTTCTGAAGCTCCCCCTGCCTCTGGTTCTTGCATCCTGGCTGGTACAGGCATCCAGAAGCCACTGCCCCGCTCTCCTGAGTCAGACCCCAGCCCCGCTTCCCCAGTGCACACTTGTCAGCATTCTGCCAGTCCCTGACACATATACAGGAATTAGCCGCTTGGATCTATACAAGTATGGCACTATCTGGCAAAAGTCACTTGCTTAACTGCATTAATTGCTTTTGCCACCCGTCCCAGTTAATTCATTTGGGAAATGGATTATTACCATAAAAGATAAAATCTTTCCCCATCATTGAAAGTTCTCTGATTAAGGCCAGGATGTGCTTCACAGGTGAACTTGTTTATTAGGCAAGAGTAATGCTTTAATGCATCCCAGCTCTTAAGATAGGAGGAAGGTGCTGAAAATGTTGTTGATGATGGAGGGCCTTGTCACAGGTGAATGCTCCACTGAGCGTCTTAACATTTAAAAAGTATTAATCTTTCATTTTAGATGGGACTGTGTTATGTGTGGGAGGGTGGGGGGTGATTTTAATTCATGGGGTTGAAGGATTCCATTTGGACCATGATTTCATTCAGATCAAATGTGCCTTTAATTGCTGGTCTGTTGAGTAAGAAAGAGACACTTAGCCTAGTGTGATGCTTTGATATCTCGGGTTCCAGTGCTAATATAAAAAAACATTATCACCACAGGTGTAAGCTACATTACGCACAATAATTAGGAAATGAATTAAAGATGTGCTGGGTTGCCAGGAAAAAAAAGTAGCATATTCAATACCTAATGGAGGAAATGTAAGAGAAAGATTGGGAGGAGGGAAGTATATTTATCAGTGTGCTTATCAATCTAAGAGCAGTGGTGTCTGGTACCCTAATAGGGTGGAAAGTGGAGAGATCAACAGTAGGGGGAGCCAGAGCCAGTGACAGGCAGAGGCAACCAACAAGTTCTACAATGGCAGTACAGTGGTACCTCTGGTTACGTCCTTAATTCGTTCCAGAGGTCCGTTCTTAACCTGAAACTGTTCTTAACCTGAAGCACCACTTTAGCTAATGGGGCCTCCTGCTGCCGCCATGCCGCCAGAGCACGATTTCTGTTCTCATCCTGAAGCAAAGTCCTTAACCCGTGGTACTATTTCTGGGTTAGCGGAGTCTGTAACCTGAAGCATATGTAACCCGAGGTACCACTGTACTAAGACCAAAGAGGAGGAAGCTGACAGCCAGGGCTACCCCTGGGACTGGATATAAGTAAGGAGGCAGGCAGGTGGAAGCAGTGCCCTATTTGTCCTGATGGACCAGCCACCAGTGCTTAGGGACATGGGAAGCTGCCTTATATTGAGTCACATCATTGGTCCATCTATTGTCTATACTAACAGTGACTTTTACTGCAGACCATGTGCCCCAGCCCCGGAAGGTTTCCCAGAAGGGAATGTGGACTTTGGATTGAAGAAGGTTCTCTCACTCTGCTATACTGGGTAGCAGGGACAACTGAGAAGGCCAGGTCCAATTATGGAAGAGTGTAGCAGGCACAGAGGTGATTTGAGGCCTGCAAGCCAAGAGCATGAACTGGAAGCATTTACTCAACACAGACCCATTTATATCAATAGCACAGAGGTGAATCGTGGCTTCTTAGTCAAGAACACAAAGTGGAAACATTTACTCAGCATAGACTCATTGAAATTAATGGCCTGAAGCTATGCATGTTCATTACCTCCAGTGGGTCTACTCTGAATAGGACCAACATTGGAGGCAGTTCTAATTTTGAAATGGTGTTCACCCCTCCCTTGAAACGAGCGTTTGTGATGAAGTAATCGCAGAACAGCTGGAGTTATAAACTGCTTATGCTCAGGCTAATGTGGTAATTTAATGTTGCTTCAGCAAAAGTTTTAACAATTATGTTCCTTGGATATTTTTTTAAAGGAAACAGCAGCTTGGATTGGCATTAAATGGGAGGAAAAATGCAAATAAAATGCAGATTTATTTCAGTTTTGTTTCCTTCTAATTGCAGTTATTCATAATATTTTAATGCACACGGGCTGCAGCTTCTGACTGCAATACAGCAGGCTCAGTACAGCCAAAATGGCTTGATGTAGCGAGAAAAAATGCCCCAAGCCATTGCAAAAGCCCTTTCCCTCCATTCCTAGCAGCTATTCTAATCATGGCATGCTTCCAAGAGTACACTGGGGAGAAGGCTGTGCAGGAGATGATTGGAGCACTGTACACATTCTTGCAAAGAGAGCAAATGAAAACATCCAAAGCCATGCAGAAAATGTATCTTTGTTCTCATTCATGTCTCCAATGCAGCAAAAGACCAGAGTCAGTGCTGTATGTCTGTCACAATGCCATGAAAGAGCAACCCCCCCTTTTTGTTTAAGTGAGGGTGGGAGCTGAAATCAGAATTCATACATATCCCAATATGATGACCTTACAGTGGTAGTGTGCTTGTTTGTATATACAGGAGGCTCCAGGTTCAGTCCCTGCTGTCTCAAGCTAGGGCTTGAACAGACACCTTAGGAAACCCTGGAAATCTCAGAAGTTTTCAAGGATCTAAAAGCAGGGCTTTTGGTGTAGCTGCCCCTGTTCCATAGAACAGCATCCCTGTCAAGATAAGACAGGCACCTGCTGTCTGCACCTTCCAGAAACAATTGAAAACAGTTTTGTTCCCACAGACTTTCCCAGCTGGATAAATGGGTCTTTATCATAAGTGTTCACTGGTTAGTGTTTTAGCCTTGTTTTAACTTTTAAACTTTTTAAAATTCTATGTAAATCACCTTGAGATTAGGCAACTAATAAATCAATAAAACAACAACACATTTTTTATTCATTTCAGAAAAAGTAATGCGATTTAGCAAGATTTTGCAACTCACAACATGTCCCAAGCTTTCCACACCAGGCACTCCATAATAGCAATATAATAGGACTGCAATGGCAATTAAATGATGGCATATTTTAGGGCAATGGAGGGTGTCCACCAAGTCATGGACCATTGGCAGAATGGTAACATTGTCATAAGAATTTTCATGCTTGGCTTTAGTGATGGATAAGGTACCATTTGCACATCGTACAGGTATTTCCCCCGTTCTTTGCTCCTTCAGTCAGCATGTAGACATAAGGCAGCCTTCCTCAACACGGGCACCTCCTAGGTGTTTTGGACTAAAATTCCCAACAGCCTCCTCCAGCACAGTTCTGCTGGGGTAGACTATACAGCAGTCAGCTACATAAAATTCCACTATTTCATGCCAACTCCTGGAAGGTCCATCAAAGCAAGCCCTCAGCCATTTTTCTGAGCCTGGATGTCTTTGGCAGCGGGGCTGACATTCTGTCATTGTGTCCTCCTGCACACAAAATTTAGAAAGTAGAACAATAGCCCATTTAGAGTCCCTTCTTGTAGCATCCAGGAATTGATTAGAGAAAATTAAGCCCTACAAGGCCAAATCAATGTACAGAATGAAAAGAATATGTGATCCGAAGCGTGAATTTCACTCCTTGCTATGGGTTAGTTTTGTCCACCAATATTTCTGTGTTGTCAAATAACAGATCAACTTATACTGCCTAAATTTCTCTCTTCCTCCCTCTCTCCTTTTCTTTCAGCATACTTGTCTAGGGATGGTTCTGAAATTCTCAAAAGAGTTGCAATAGTCTCAACAGAGCTGTAATAAGGCTTAGCAAAAACATGGCATTTCTGCTCATATGTTGTCACTGTCAGATTTCTTCCCAAGGAAAAGTGGAAATATTTTTTTCTCCTCAGAAAACATCTGAGTAATCTCAAAGGAAGCCCAAACTCTATGAAGAAACTTATGGTGCAGTGGGGGTGTTGCTGCTGCTACATGGGTGGGTGGGTTTGCCCAATTCTGCTGGGATGTCAATTCAAGTCTATTCCGTTTTTGGAAAAAACCAACTTAATCCAGCAGATCTCAGTTCCTCAACATTCAGTAGGGGGCAGCATGGTGAGGTGGCGGCACTCTGCTGACCTCCCAACAACTAAGTCACTGCTGCTTACCAGGAAGGAGAGGGAGAGGGGTGAGGCAGCAGGGAGGTTGGTCCAATACAGATGCACTAGCAATCTGGGATGGCAGAGAACAGGGCTGGTAAGAGTATTGAGTAAGAGTGCGGCTTGGGTAAGAGTATTGAGGGTGGAATAGAGTGTTCTGGAGGGGCACATTCAACACCTGGGCCTGAGATTCCTCACTCCTGACTATGGATGTAACAAGGCATTGTTTTCCATTCTGCCATGTATTTGTCACATGCAGCACTGTTTCCATTCCAATGCAGTTCAGTCTTCTGCCAAAAACTATCTTATTTATCTCACTGCAATGAATCAAAGAATCATAGAATGATAGAGTTGCAGAGTTGGAAGGGACTACAAGGCTCATCTAGTCCAATCGTATGAAATGCAGGAATCTTTTGCCCAACGTGCGACTTGAACCCACAGCCCTGGGATTAAGATTCTCATGCACTACCGACTGAGCTATCCTCTAGGAAATTATCTAGTTTATGTAATTTACATAATTAATTACCTAAATTACATTGCCATTACATTATTCTTCCCCATTTCTTTCAGTACAAAGGAAACACAATGCAAATGATTGTGGGGGCGGGGACACTGGAATAATTTAGGTATTATTCTGAAAGCAAGAACAAGAGCAAATGCTGATTGCATTTGCTGGATTTATTTGTCTCTGGAACATGGACCAAATAAGGGAGCAATGGCAAATTCTGTTCCTCTTCCTGTTTTCATCAGAAGTCTCTGGCACCTAAATTCCTGACAGTAGGACTCTAGTCTTCTTTGAAGCAACATCTGAACATTAAAAAATGCTGGCATGGGTACCATGGTCTCCGCCTCCTGTGCATGGCTAACCCTAGGTGGTCACTTCCTGGCTGAGCCTGATTTAATAGCTTTATCCCTCCTGGGAACTTCTCTCTGAAGACAAAATTTGGCATTAAACTCATAGAAAAAGCACACTTTAGAATAGTCCCACAGCTCTGGAGCTACCTGTGACCAGAAAAGGCCTTCACAGTGCCATTGCAAAACTTACTGCCAAATAGTGTGCAACAAAGGACTGAGTGCTTGGCAAGTTAGTCTTTAAAGGCTTCTCATTAGTGGTACAACTTCTCTTTAATAGTTTCGGAGAGTAATAAGTGGTCCCGGTTCTTCCCCCGAGGCAGCTTTGTTGCTCAACTGCTGATTGACGCTCAAATGGCTTTCTAATGTACTTGGTCTGGCTCTTCAAGATGCAAATGTTTTCTACCTGAATATGTTCAGCAGATCCCCACAAAGGAATCACTTTTTTTAAAAAAAGAATACATACACACACACACACACACACACACACACACACACACACACACACATATATATACACCAGAGGGACATTCTTTAAGTAATCTCCTGGTACATTACAGACCATCCTTAAACTCAAAGAGGCTCGGGATGAGATGGCCCCCATCCTTCAGTATTTTTTTAATTGTTCCACGGATTCACTTTCGTCTGGGTTCTAGTGCTCCCAAGTTGCTGTTAAGCTAGGAAACTTTCTCAAAGTAACTCTGGAATCGGAGCGTTGAAGGTTTCCATTCCTTACGTTTATTTTCAGTTCTCAGATTCTTCTTCCTTCAGTTCCTTAATGGTTGTTTCAGAAGGTGTGGTGGGTCAGAGTGATGGAATCACTGACCCAGCATTGCTACAGGTTACAGGGACACTGGTCTAAACCACTGAGCCTTTTGGGCTTGCCGATCAGAAGGTCATCGGTTTGAATCCACACAATGGGGTGAGCTTCCATTGTTCTGTCCCAGCTCCTCCCAACTTAGCAGCTCGAAAGCACATCAGTGCAAGTAGATAAACAGGTACTACAATGGCAGGAAGGTAAACAACGTTTCCACGTGCTCTGGCTTCTGCCATGGTGTTCCATTGCACCAGAAGTGGTTTAATCATGCTGGCCACATGACCCGGAAAGCTGTCTGAGGACAAATGCTGGCTCCCTCAGCCTGAAAGCAAGATGAGTGCCACACCCCATAGTCACCTTTGACTGGACTTAACCACCCAAGGGTCCTTTACCTTTACCTTTTTACCTTACAGTTATCAGGATGGTGCCGGGGTAAGGTAGGGCAGCAGCCAAATTGGAGCTGTGCAAAATGGTGCTACCATTCTGCCAGCACCACTCTGACCTCACTGCCAGCATTCTCCACCTCTTCAGCACTGTCCAGGTATCTGCAGGTGTCCTTTGGGCAGCTCTGCTTCCCATACTGCCTGCTACTGCTCTCTGTCAGCACAGAGATGCAACATTATACCACAGTTCAGCACCACCACCTTCATCTTGATGTGATGGTATTAGGCATGGCCGAATCAGTCCATTTCAGTTTCTCTCTGTTCTCCACATTTCCAAATCCGGCTGCAATTTACTTCTTCTTTTTAAAATCCCTCATGAAATTTTGTCAGCATTTCAGTGCAAATTTCACATCATCTATTCATTTTTGTGTCCAATCACATTTTTACAAAGCAATTTCCCTTAACACTGTGTGCTATTTTTGCAAATATATGTGTTTTCACGCATAATTTCCCCTGCTATGTGCATTTTTTTTGTACACATTACTTGGTTGGAGAACTACGTTGCAAAATTTGGAGACGTTTGGCTTTTGAAGGATGTCTGTGTTTCAGTTTGTGTACTGGTTTGAAAATGCAAATTAAAAGGTTCACTTTTAATTGGAATCGGGATCAAATTTCTCCTTCATTCCTAGATGATATATATGATTACACAAATATTTCTTATGTGCGATGTTTGACAGATTCACACATGCTTCAGCAGACACAATGCTGTTGCAGTCTTACTTTCAACCACATCAAGACTGCTGCTTTCAAGCAACATTTTGTCTGCACATGTTTTTGTATTGGTAACATTTCATGGGGTGAGAGAGGGATATACGAAGGAAGAGAAAGCTGCCTGAAAGTATGTAAAACCAAATTCGGAACTAAATAATGAAACTTTATTTTGGAAATAAAGAATGAAACTCTAACACACTGGTTGTGCTTCAGAACAAGGCTAGGAAATTTTGCAACTTCAAAGCCAGGAGAGAAATTCAGGTGAGGAGAATCTAAGATTCATCCTTCATGGGGGACTGGCTCAAAATCCGCCATTTAAAGTGTGTGTTAGCTCAATAATTGTCCACCGAGAGCAAACGCTTTCAGACTTATTGACTGTTGTCCGCCGCTTCAGTGGTGCAATCGCACACACCTGCAGAACAATTAAAGCCCATTTGTTACAGTCAAACTGCCTCTGTTGGAAACTTTTAAACATTGCCCAAGCAGAACAGATTTGCCTTCCACTGGATTTCATTTTGTAAAAAGTTCATTGTGTAAAGGAACCACGTCCGAAAAAGGTAAATGTGAAAGCATTTCACACACACCACTATCCAGGCACGGCTGGCATTTGTGTCAATAACTGAACCCTTAAAAATTAGTACCAGGCATTTGATAGGTCAGCTGTTTGGCATGTAGGACTCTCCACATGGTCCAAGGGAAGCTCTCACCTAGATTTGGATCCCTTTGTCCTGTAGTACCTCTGTAGTACAAAAGTAACATTGTGTTATGGCATAAAGCGTGTTCTCAATCAAAGGAGAGCACGTGTTGCGGCTGGGGCCTGGCAAAGCACCCTGTAGTTGCCAGGCAGATTTAAAGGAAGGAGCCTGGCAAGGATTGGTGTTGGTGTTGCTGGGGCAAATTGTATGTTGCCAATTTGGGGGTGGAGATCAGAGGATATTTAAGGAAGGCCCACAGAGAGTTGCTTTCTCTTTCGCTGTGGGCATCGGATCGAACACAGCTAAGGACTGGTTGTATATCTGTATTTCTTTCCCTGATTTCCCTTCTTGTTTTCATTATTTGTTCTTGGCTCTTGAATTTATCTCCCTAATTTCCCCTTTTATTTTACTCAATTTTCTTTGGCCCTTGTTTCCTTCTTTTAATTTTATCCGTTTTTCTTCCCCTTGCTTTCGCATTACCTCCCAAAGGCACCTCTTCAGGGCCTTTGGCCCCTCTGGGGCCTTGGGGTGGCCGGGAGGGGGGTGCAGGAATTTTAGGCCTTGCGGCCTGGTTCCGTGGCTGAGGCCTGGGAGCGGTTGGTGCTTGGCCCGGCTGCGGTTCACGGGTGCCTGGGGCCTGTCCTGTTCTACAGGGGCTCGGCTCCCTCCCCCCCCGTTTCCCCGACCCATTCCGTAGCGCCCAATAGAGGTTGGGATCCGGTTTGGTATCAAGGGGGGGCTTACCTTGTGAGCGATCCGCAGTCCCTTCTCCTTCCGTGCGCTTCGGCGCGTCCCGAGGCGTCCGGGGCAGCCCAGGCCGCGCGGACCCCATTGAGCTGCCGCTTCGCGCGTAGCGCGCGGCGGTTTTCCCGGGCCTGGTGAGGCCCAGCTTGTGGGCAGGCCCGGAGGAGCCTTTCCCTCCTTCCTTCCGCCCCCCCTCCCCTGTAGCCGCCGGGGGTGGCCGTTGGTGCGCCCCGCGCGGGCGGCCTGGGCCTAACTGGGCCGTGGTAGGCCGCGGGGAGCGCTGCGGGGCGCAGCCTTTTTTGGCTATTGGGCTGGGCGCGCCGGCAGTTTTGGGCCGCAGAGGCCTGCCTTAGGCCTACTTCAGGCCTTCGGGAGGTCCTCCATTTTGTGTGTTTGGGCGGGAGCGCCATTTTATCCTCCCTTTTCTTTCGGTGGTGGCCTCTAGTGGCCGTTTATTGTAAGTGCAACCTATAGCATTGGTCTCAATCACTGGCGACACCACCTGCTGGTGAGTTTTATAATTGCTCCTATTCCTGTTTATTAGTTTACATGTTGATTTAGCTTCCTTACAATAGGAACATTGTGCCAGTGGCTTGTATTAATTTGATTTAATTTGTCTTATGCTGGTAGCAGGTATGGCTCCAAGGAAGAAGGCGTCAAAGGGGCCTGATCCTCCTCCTTCAGCAAAGCGGCCCATAAAAGGCCCTTCCCAGGCTTTACGTTCCCCGGTGCCACAGCAATCTATGAGACACTTACAATCTATGGTCTCTGGCCTGGCTAGTGACCCAGTGGCGTTAGCACGTGTTGAGGCTGAAATGGATGGTTTGATTCAATGCTGCTCGACTCCGACGACTTCTCCTCCAAGCTCTGCTCCGCCTGTTGGTGCACCTCCTTCCACGTCATCTTCTACTGAAGATGAGGGGGAAAATTCGTTAGCTGGGGGTTTCTCACATTCTACCCAATTGCCCCAGTCTTTGGTCTTACCTGTTTCCCAGGCTGAGGCACCAAGGGTACGGGGTGGCCCTAGGGGCCCAATTAGGCGAAGGGCATCGGCTCGGATTCGGGCGACACGGGGTTCAGCTGCGCAGTCCTCAACAGTAACGAGGTTGGTGTCTGGTCATTCACCTGGTGTGTCTTTTCAGTCAGCTCCAGGTGACGTGCTGCAAGGCGATGTTTCTGAGTCTTCGGTGGAGGACAGTCTCCCTCTACCTCCAAAATCTTCTTCTGGTGGGCTTCGTCGCCGCAAAAGGAGTTCTAGGAGGCGCACCAAAAGGAAGCGGAGAAACACATCGTCCTCTTCCGCAGGTACTTCATCTCAAACTTCCAGCAGTGATGAGGAAGCTTCACTGAAGCTATATTGGGGTTTTGGGGAGACCTCGGGGCTCCCAAAGTGGGCTTGGGAACGGAGGGCAAACTCTCACAGGGCAAAGTATGGGGCAGTGCAGGACTGTCGTGAAGGGGTCCTGATGCCTGATGTAAAGGTCTCCACTAACTCAGTTCGAGATATTATACCTGGGGCCCACTTGCCTTCTAAGTTGCGATCCAGAATCCTGGATGGCCGTTATATTGATATATTTAGCTTGGCACCCCCTTTGGATGGTCTGGACCCACAGGATAGGGGCCTTACGGCCACAAGAAAGAGGGTGGTCTTGGCAAAGGTGGAAAGGACTTTCGATCGATGGTTGGATAGTTTCCAAGTGTTTGCTGGAGTCGTGGCAACGGCTTACCCCAGGAGATCCATGCATTTATGGGTGTATTTGTCTATAGTCCGATCAGCCTTTACGATGGCGGGAGCTTCTGCTGCGATTTCTTACGATGAGAATTTTAGACGCAGGGCTGCCAAGATCCCTACTGCCCGCTGGGATCGTAAGGACTTAGATGTTTGGACCACCTATGTGGCTCCGCGTATTGATAGCAAAGCCTCTGAATCCCAGAAGCCTAAGAATGTGCCAGCTAAGACGGGCCGTAAGTACTTTTGCTGGGACTATAACAAGGGCACCTGTCAGCGTCAGTTCTGCAGATTTTCACATATCTGTGAGAAGTGTTCTGGTAACCACTCAGCATCTAATTGTTCAGGTGTTCGGCGGCCCTTTCGGAAAGGTGGGGGCTCTCAGCAGCCCTCAAAAGCCGCTCCCCAGGCTGCAGCCACCGGAACGGGAAAATAGTGCACTTTTATCTTTGGCTTATACTCCGGTCAGGTTGCAGCCGTTGTTGTCCTTGTTACAGTTATACCCTCTTCATGAGGCGGCGACTTATTTGCGAGATGGATTCTCTTTGGGTTTCCGAATCCCAGTGGCGTCAACTCCTGTGGCTGGGAAACCTTCAAATCAGAAGTCTGTGAAAGAGATGCCAGAGGTGGCGCGTAAGAAAATTGGGAAAGAACTGGCTTTACGTCGTATGGCCGGTCCTTTTGCCGTCCCCCCTTTTCCCAATTTCCATATTTCACCCTTAGGTATAGTTCCTTTGTTCGGTGAAGTATGCTTCGCTTGATCATGCGATCAAGATGATAAGGAAATTTGGGCCGGGTGCTCTATTAGCCAAATGCGACATAGAGTCAGCGTTCCGGCTCCTTCCAATTCATCCTGATGACTTCTGGTTGCTGGGTTTTCAGTTTGATGGAGGATTTTATTTTGATAAGGCCATGCCCATGGGCTGCTCGGTGGCTTGTGCGGCCTTTGAGTGTTTTAGCTCATTTCTGGACTGGGCTTTGCGTAAAAGAACTGGCTTGGGCGGGATCACACATTACCTGGATGATTTTTTACTGGCCTCAGCTAGTGATACAGGGAATTGTGTGGTGTTGCTGCAGGCCTTTGCTGCCCTGACTGAAGAACTGGGCGTGCCGTTAGCAGCAGAGAAGACTGAGGGTCCTTCTACACAGCTGGTCTACCTGGGTGTTTTGTTGGATACGGTGGCGCAAACTTCCAGTTTGCCAGAGGATAAGATATTCACGCTAAAAGGAGTCATTAATGACCTCCTTCCCTTGAGGAAGGTTACTCTGCGACAACTGCAGTCGTTGCTGGGACACCAAAATTTTGCCTGCAGAGTGATCGCCCCTGGGCGTCCTTTTTGTTCCCGCTTGGCCAGGCTTATGTCAGGTTTGAGATCCCCACGGCATAGGGTGCGCTTGTCGGCTCAGGTGCGTGCCGACCTTCGCATTTGGTTGGAATTCCTGGAGGAATTCAACGGAGTGTCGCTTTGGCAAGATACCTTGAACCTTTACAATGATTTTCAGGTGCACTCCGATGCGGCAGGGTCCCTGGGCTTTGGTTTGTATTGGGATGGCAGATGGTGCGCTGAGCGTTGGCCTCTAGCTTGGCGTGGGGAAGCTATAACTCGGGACCTAACTTTTCTTGAGTTTTTTCCCATTGTAGTGGCTGTCCATCTGTGGGTCGAACATTTCAAGGACCGGCGGGTATGTTTTTGGTCCGATAACCAGCCCGGTAGTGAATGTGCTTGCCAAGCAGTCTTCACGATCACCTAGGGTATCTGCCCTGTTAAGGGCTTTTGTTTTACATTGTTTACGTTTTAACATTGTATTTTCTGCTCGTTTTGTTCCTGGTGTATCTAACGAGATTGCTGATGCTCTGTCCCGTTTTCAGATGCAGCGATTCAGGTCCCTGGCGCCAGTGGCTCGAGACCGTCCGGAATTTTTCCCGGATCATCTCTGGAACCTTGGCAGCACTTAGTTTTGCAGGGAGTAGCTGCATCTGTTGCCCCCTCCACACTGAGGTCCTATAAAAAGGCTTGGAATGATTTTCTGCATTTTCATGGGCGGTCAGTTATAAGGGACATTGGCACCCCCCCTTCTACTGCGGAGGTGCTCCAATATTTGGCGCATCTATTTCAGATGCGGAGAGCACCCAGGACACTGAGAATGCATTCAGCGGCGATTTCCTTCTTTTGTAAGGCTTATTTTAATAAGGACCCGTGCGGGAAGTTCGTGGTGCGTAAGGCATTGGAGGGGTGGGGGCGACTGCGTCCCCCCAAGACATCCCCTAGGCGGCCCATAACGTTTGTATTGCTGACCAGGATGCGAAGTAAATTGAGGGGCATCTGTTGGTCCAGATTTGAGGCTAGGCTGTTTTCTGCAGCCTTTTCATTAGCCTTTTTCGGTGCCTTGAGAGTTGGGGAGGTGGTATTTGAACCTAGACAGAATGGAGGTTCTAGAGGTTTGTTGCTGCATGACGTGAGCTTGTCTCCGTCGGAATTGCAAGTCCATATTAGGAGTTCCAAAACTGATCAGTTGGGAAGGGGAGCAGTTATTCGGCTCCCAGCAACTGGGGAAGGCGGCCCTTGCCCGGTTAAGGATCTTCAGAAATATATGGCCTTGCGACCACCTGGGGAGGGCCCTTTGTTCATCCATGAAAATGGGTGTCCATTGGTGCGTCATCAGTTCACCAGCGTGTTGCGCAAAGTAGTTGCTGCATGTGGTCACGCACCTGCGGAGTTTGCTCCACATTCCTTCAGGATTGGGGCTGCGACAACAGCAGCCCATTGGGGCTTGTCTGTAAAGAGGATTAAAGACCTGGGCCGATGGAAGTCGGATGCGTATAAGGGTTATGTGCGAAAATGATGCCAGTATCATGTACTCACATCTTTGTTTTACCCTAGGTCTACCTACTATCCGGGTCTGGATAGTAGGGCACAGTATTGTGCATTGGGCTGCTTGCAGAGCTCGACAATCTGGATTGGGAGTGAGCCTTGGCCTTCCGCAGCACGTGCAGGTGTCCTGGATTTCCAGAAGGGGTATGCTGTGGAAGGAATTCTTACCGCTTATGCAGAGGCGTGTTCTTCTGGAGGGCCCTCCTACGGTGATTGTCGTGCAGCTCGGGGAAAATGATATGGTTTCCTCTTCTTGTTATGTTTTGCGTGCTATTGTTTTGCAGGATCTGAGGGACCTGGCAGCCTTGGTGCCCGCTACTAAGTTGATTTGGTCACAGTTGCTTCAGCGTTGCATCTGGCGGGGTAGTCCCTGCCCCGCTGCCACCGAAAGGGTGCGGAAGCGTGTTAATTCCACCGCAAGCAAGTTGGTGTCGGTGCTGGGTGGGCTTGTGATTCCCCACCCAGCTATTAATGTTAAAGCCACTGAATTATATAGGTTGGATGGGGTCCACCTTTCTTCCGTGGGGAATGATGTTTGGTTGGACTCGGTGGTGGCTAAGTTGAGGGAGTGTTTGAGTTTGTGAGTGGTTGGCGGCGAGCGTAAGGGCTCGGGTGGCGGTTAGGCATTGGTTTAAAATTGGTTGGTGGAGGGGTATGGATTGGCTGTGCCTGCCCCTCCAGTGTTGCTGCTGAACGGGAATTCCGTTAAAGGAATTCAGGGACTTACCATCCTTTCGTCCAAACCCCTGGAATCGGGTTTGGGCCGCGTAAGCCCCTAGGAGCAGGTGGGGAGAGCTGAGGGTCTGTGTCGCAGCTCCAGTTATCCCTAATCTTGTTCCTCCACACTGGCTTTCGCTGGAATCCGGAAGTCAGTGCTGTCCCCAAGGCGGGGGGACAGATAGTCTTAACCAATGCCTAAGCAACCACTCACAATTATGTATGCTTAATAAAGTTGTGGCCAAAAAATTATGCCAAAAACCTTAAACAAAAATTATGTGTGATGTGTGAGTTATTGGGGTGGGGTGTTTTGGGGGACCTCAGCACGCAAAGCGTTCTCCAGTACTGTGAGGAGAAAACATGGAGGTTGGATAAGGGGATTCCAAAGATGCAGAGGCACCATCTTCTGAAGAACTTTGATAGGACCTGACATGACATCCTGACCCATGACATTGAGCAGTATCCTGACATCTCTTTGCACCTGGCTCTGTGTTCAACCTCAACAATGGGGGCCTGGGCCCCCTCAAAAACAAAAAAAAAGCTTGAGGGGCCCCAAAGACTCTCAGTCCCCTCAAACCAGTACCTATTCAAAGCTGGAACAGAAGGCCGCTAAAGAGAGAAAAGGGGTTGATTGTTAAGCCACTCTGGGAACTGTGGCTCTGTGAGGGGAATAGGGAATAAACCATTATTTAAAACATATGACCTCCACTAAAGAATCCTAGGAACTGCAGTTTTTTTAATTAAAAAATGCTCATAATTGTATTGAGGGGTGAACTGCAGTTCTCAGGATTGTTTGAGCAAAGCAATGTGCTTTCAATATGTTGTGCATATGCAGCCTATGTTGCATATGATTTGCTGTTTTGCCTCTTATTTTTAATATATATTTGTATATGTAAACAACTTACATATTTTATTTGTACATATTTTATTATTACATGTCTTATAACTAAACCAAATAGAAATACAGAAAGCATTTTCTTTTTACTCTGCACTTGATTTTAGTTCTCTAAAGATAAGAATTTTAGAGCTACACATTTCTGATCAGAGGCAGAGGCACCCCTTGCGATAATCCTAAAGGCAGCGTGAGATGGGGAAATCCATCCCTGAGCTTGGCAGATTTGCTCTTCCCTACATCTGCTTCCATGACCTCAACACCTTTTTGCTGTTCCTGACAGTGTATGGCTAAAGGCTGGGCACAGCGAGACAAGAAAACAAGGTACTGAGAAAAAAAGCGAAGGATGAAAGGCCCCTCGCTCCTTGCCTGCAAAGCAGCATCAAGGGCCCGCCATCACTGCAGGTTGTGTCGCCTCTGTGGGCATAAATAGGAGCTCTGTGTGCTTCTGTAATCAAGCCAGTTACTTGCAACAATGCCTGGGCCCCGGTTACAACTTCACACCAACACACACACACATACAAAGAGAGCAAGCGCTCAGGAAGAAAAACAGCCTGCTGTCAAAGCAGCTGCATCTGACAAGGATAATGAAGAAAAGGATGCTGGAAAACGAGCACCTGCTTTGCATGCAGAAGGTCCCAGGTTCAATCCCCAGCATCCCCACAAAGGCCAGGGGAAACCTATTGCCTGAAACCCTGGAGAGGGTTGTTGTCAGAGTAGACAACACTGGCTGGACCAATGGAAAACAAAATGGCAATAGCTCAGCAGAAGGTCGCAGGTTCGATCCATAGCATGTCCATGTAGGGCAAGGGGTGTCCGCTTCCTAGAGCTCTACTTCTTCAAGTCAGAGATAAGAACTAGTAGACTAATGGTCTGATTCTCAACAAAAGCAACTTCCCATAACTGCTAGATAGCAAGTCTTTCACAGTGGTGATCCAGTGGTGATATTGCCTTGCCACCAGTGTTCAAGTTCAGTTGGCATCAGAAGGAGCGTCTCCACCCCCATCATTCAGCCCAGACACTGAGGTCCAGCTCGGAGGGCCTTCTAGCGGTTCCCTCGCTGCGAGCAGGGAGGTTTCAGGGAACAAGGCAGAGGGCCTTCTCAGTAGTGGTGCCTGCCCTGTGGAACACTTTTCCTTCAAATGTCAAGGAAATAAACAACTCTCTGACTTTTAGAAGACACCTGAAGGCAGCCCTGTTAAGGGAAGTTTTTAATGTTGGATCTTTTATCATGTTTTTAATATTCTGTTGGGAGCCTCCCAGAGTGGCTGGGGAAACCCAACCAGATGGGTGG
The DNA here is from genome assembly GCF_964106915.1 of Podarcis gaigeae. Lineage (NCBI taxonomy): Eukaryota > Metazoa > Chordata > Lepidosauria > Squamata > Lacertidae > Podarcis > Podarcis gaigeae. The sequence goes on from NC_139690.1 coordinate 32,872,837, forward strand.
GGTATAAATAATAAATTATTATTATTATCTGCATGTGCGATGGGGGCAGAGCACCATCTTGCCTATCATCTCAGTCAGCAAGATGTCATTGGTCAGCCCTTGAGGCAAGTGAGGGATAGATGAACTACAGGGAACTTCGTGACAGGATTATGCTCATGGAAGACAAGGCTATCAGTTTTGACTTGCCATAATGTCTGCTTACTACTTCCACAGCTAGAGGCAGTATGCCTCTGAAGAACAGTTGCTGGGAGCCATATGTGTGGAGAGTTTTTGTTGCACTCAGGTCCTGTTTGCAGGTCTTTCCATAGGCATCTGGTTGGCCACAGTGTAAACAAGATGCTGCCCTAGATGGACTACTGATCCAGGATATTCTTATGTTCTCTATGTGACACAGGGGCACTGGTGGAGGAAGGGGGTGCAGTGGTTGTGGACTGCCCTGGGTGTCATCCCTGAGGTGGGATCCCACCCCCACCCCCCTGGGACACTCGTCATGTGTAGTGCCCCCCCAGGATGCTAGCCCCACCCCGAGGTGCACAGCATGTGTGCTGCTCTGGATGCCAGAGCAGCTAGCTCCACCTCTGCACATGGGTATATGTGAAATGGCAGGATCCAGCCACTCTTCTAGGCAGAATGGATTCATAAAGGGAAAGATCACTGGAATACAAATTACATCTTCACAGCACCTTCTGGATATTTTTCAGTAGCCAGTCGTGCCCTCCTGCAGCAGTTACATCCCTGCCCTCAGATCCAGAATCACTGCCCAAGACCACCCTCAACTGTTCCTCCTTCTAATTGTGAATTCAGGTGTCGAGAGAACTTGTGCCATGACGGGGCCACTGAAAAGAAAGCAGAGGGACCGACATATTTCGAGGCAGCCTCACATTTGTTAGAATTAATAAGAACTCTAGGTGCATACCCCAAAATATAGGGTGTGGCATGCTTCATAGCTCTGGATTGTAGAGCGTTAGTTGGAACAGACAAAAGTTTGGAAAACCGAGGGAAGGACCATAGGAAGCTGTCCTATAATATGTCAGAACATTGATCCATCTTGCTCAGAATTGTTGACATTCACTGGCAGTGGCTCTACAGGGTTTCAGACAGCCGGTCTTTCCCACTCCTACCTGGAGAAACCAGGAACTGAACTTGCAATGTTCTGCATGCAAAACAGATGCTCTACCAGGAGCTATATTGAAAGCTGCTTTCTACTGGGGCAAACCTCTGGTCCATCCTTACTCATTAATGTCTGCACTAACTGGCAGTGACTCTGCAGCATTTGAGACAGTGAATCTCTCCCAGCCCTTGGAGAGATGCTATTGGGGATTGAACGAAGGACCTTCTGCATGCAAAGCAGGTGCCCTACCGCTGACATATAGCCCTCGGAAGTGGCTAAGCTTACTTGTCTTTTTAAAACTATAGGTGACATCTCCACCTTCAAGAGGTGGGGTGGGGAGGCTTCCTTTTCCAGAAGGGCTACCGCAAGCTTAGAAAATACAGCCTCACTTTGAGCCGTGCATATGGAAAATCAAAAGCCATTCACGACAACCAGATGACCATCTACCAGTTTGCCAAGCGGACTTGGCTGGCCAACCCCACAGCAGTTGGTTGATTGCAGACGTCTCGGATATATATGAGCATTCTGAGAGTCCCAAGTACCTGGCAAAAGCTGGGGTAATCTGGTTTATAGCATCACAGACAATCTGCATTTCCACCCTGTGGGGAATGCTGTGCGCCACTGCTACACCACTCCTGCACATTTCTGCTGGAGCCAAAGAGGAATGTGGCGGCCGTCAATCATTCTGCAGCCCACGGGGCAGGGGGTGGGGGGTGGGGGGAGACCGACAGGACTACCTTAAGCTTGTATTTTGGAGAGGATTTCTGGGTTGCCAGCTCTCGGGTATTAGATGCTTTTGCATTGAGCTTGCATGAGATATTTTGTTGAACAAACCACTCTTTGTAGCTCTAAATATATATACAATGGTACTTCAGGTTACATACGCTTGAGGTTACATACGCTTCAGGTTACAGACTCCCTAACGCAGAAATATTACCTCGGGTTAAGAACTTTGCTTCAGGGTGAGAACAGAAATCGTGCTCCAGCGGCACGGAGGCAGCAGGAGGCCCCATTAGCTAAAGTGGTGCTTCAGGTTAAGAACAATTTCAGGTTAAGAACAGACCTCCAGAACGAATTAAGTTCTTAACCCTAGGTACCACTGTATCTCTATTGAATCCAGCACCAGAAGCCACCAAACAACCACCCCTGTTCTGACACACCCCAAAAAAACTCTCCCTCCTTTCTTCCAAACACTTTCTCGTTTTTTGCAGTCTTAAGTTCACTTCAACATATTTCTACATCATTTGGCAGTTATTTTTAAAGAAAATAATAATTCCAAAAATTTGTCAACATTACAATGTGCATTTCTCCTGATATAGACATTTTTGTATGCAATTTTGCCTGATACACTTTTTTTGCAAGCTGTTTTCCTGCATATAATGCATTGCTTGGCAACAGTTTCCTTGTGGGATCACCTTGTCCCCTACGTGCCCAGATTTTAGACATCCAGGCAGATTCTACCTACAGATTCTGTAGATGGAACCCAGGACCTTCTGCATGCAAACCACTTGTCCTACTACTGAGCTACAACCCTTCCCGGAAGCTGCCTTCTACAGATTCAGACAATTGGTGTATCTAGCTCAGTATTTTCCCAGCAGTTCTCCAGAATCTCTCCCAGGCCTACCTGGAGTTGCTGGGGATCGAACCTGGGACAGATGCTCTGTCACTGAGTTACAGCCCTTCCACTAACCACTCCTTGATCAGTGTTGACCATGCCTGCTTGGACTGATGGGAATTAGAAGTCCAATGACATCTGGAGGGCCACAGGGGTTAACCACCCCAGGATGACAAGGCCTTGCATTCTGGAACCTCTGCTTATTTAATAATAATATTAACCTGCGGTATTTAATCAGGAGGTGGCAGGGAAATAACCTGCAAACATTATATGAAAGATCTTCAAACACAATTTGAGGGCGCAGGTGGGAAGTTGAAGCTCTGGAAGAAGACATCACCCTCTTCCTCAATCTGAATCATGTTTATCCTTTTCCTTCTTTTTTTTCCCCACCGAGAGTTTATAAAATAAAATAAAACGTCTGATGAACAGAAGCTGCAGTGTAGTCCTCTGTGGCAGCTTAACACTGCTGGGGCAAGGCTGATGCCAAATATCAGAGGAAAACACTTGGCTCAGGCTGAAAAGGAGTTAAGATTAGTCTGTAATTGGAATATTTGGTCTCATTTATTCTTGAGGATGTGCCATATTACATTCCATCAGCCAGAGGTTATTGTTTTATGAAATCAGTCTGCACCTGGCATCGTATCACACAGAGCCATAAAACCAGTTGTTTACAGGCTGGCTCTTAGCAGACTTAAATCCCAGCGTGGAGAGAAGTAATTTGGCGGTGGAGTCAGGAGGGAAAGGCAACCTTTGACTAACCTATTGTGCACACACACACATACAATTTAAAAAGGCACATTGAGTTTTTGAAAGGTGTATACCTAAGAACAGAATATGTGAATGAAACAAACACATGTTTGGACAAGCACAATTATTGCATAGCTCAGGGGTGGGAAACCTTTTGAAAAATTACTATTATTACATTTAGATCCAGTGCTATTTTTCTAGAAAAAAAGGTGCTGGAACTCACTGCGAACACTTCTCTTCTTCTCTTATAATGGCAATGGCTCCCACCCGAGAAGTGCTGGAACTGAGTTTCAGACAAAGCCCTTTTTAAGCAAGAATATAATTGGCACAAAACTGGAAACAAGAAGAATTACCGACGAAAGAAGAGTGGCAAATACAATTAATGGAATATGCAGAATTAGACAAATTGACAGGGAGGATTTGAAACCTGCAAGACCAAAGTTTCTTAGAGGACTGGAGTAAATATTTGAACTTTTTGAAAAGCAATTGTAATAAACAGATTACGCTAGTAGGGCTGCAAGAAGTTTTGTAAGGAGGATTATGCGAAATATTGCAAGGAAGATTATGAAGAGAATATTAGTTAAGGATAATTAAAAGTAATAGAGAAATTAAGAAATGCAGATTAAGCGATAAAGAATGGAAAATCTTCAGAGGTAGTTGATGGAAGTCTAAAAAATTGTATAAGATAAAATTTATGTTAAATGACTGTTGGAAATGATATTTTTTAAAAATTAATAAAAATGTGTGTGTGTGTGTGTGTGTGTGTGTGTGTGTGTGTAAACCCTCTCTCTCCTCTCTCCATTTCATCATCACAACAAGGTCACCCCATGAGCTTCATGGCTGAGTAGGGATTCAAACCCTGGTCTCCCAAGGTCCTAGTACAGCCTTGTAACCACTACACCATGCTGACTTTCAGGCCACAGGCTGCTTTCTCTTCTGGCCACCTCCCAAGGTTAACACACCAGTGGTGGTTGTGGCTAGAGACAACGGCGGAAGAACAACGGATGTAAATTTTAGCTTTGCATGAGAGACAGATAGACACACATACATAGCTCTCCATTCTCTATCAAGACAAGAAAGAGGAATTATTAAAGTTCAGAGATTCATTCCAGCCAGGCAAAAACTCTCAAGGTATGAAGCGAGAAGATTGGGGTCAGATAGAAATGGAGGGCCACATCCAGCTTTATGCCTAGTATAGGTGCATGTTTCAGAGAGACAAGACTGACTGCAGTTCTCTCTTGGGTTTGCAGAAAATCATAAACCCGAGCTAGCTGACATGGAGGTAAGAAATGGAATAGAAATTTTGACAATTCATACTGAACCCAAACTCCAGAGAGATGGCAGTTCAGCAGCTAACGTGGTTGTATAGATCATAGAATCATAGCATTGCAGAGTTGGAAGGGATAACAAGGGTCATCTAGTCATCTAGTGGGGCTTACTTGGGCCCCCAACTATTTTAATCAAGTTGGCACCCTTGAAATGACCCATAACGTGAAGGGGTTGCTACGCAACAAACACATGCTTCTTCTGCGGCACATTTAATGATGAGCACCATCTGAAATGAACTCTGGTGTTATTTTGGGGAAAGAGTTTATAAAAAAAAAGAATATAAGCTGTGCAGTCTAATTTGGGAGAACAGGCATATCCCATTTGAATTCATGGACTACAGAGACCTGGGTAAATGAGGGAGAGTTTGCATGAGTAAAGCCCTGAGGGATTTACTTCTCCTTATTCCACATTCTCACAGCATCCTTATTAATTAGGCACCATCTCCATTTTCCTCTCCCTTGTTGCTGAAAACCCCCCGTGCCAACCTGGTGCCCTCTAGAGGCTTTGGGCTAAAACTTATTTCAGCTCCAGCTAAGCAAAGGCTGAGGCTGATGGGAGTTGCAATCCAAAGTCTCTGGAGGGCTTCAGGTTGGGGAAGGCTGCTGTGAATAACGTTTTCAAAGCAGGGAGGAAAGGAATCGCCCTGTCTCCACAATATTCTCTTGGGGGGAATAATGTGTAGCTGCTCCAGAGCATGAAGACTCCCTGCCAGACCCTGCTAGTAGTAGCAGGCTGAGTATTATCATCAGACATATCTATTTCTAAGAATCAAATGGTGTGTTTTGGAAAATACAGTGAAGATTTGCTCTATGTACATGCAAAAGGCTAATCCACACAGTGCTTGCCCTGCTGTTTCCCCCCAGGAAAATCTGCAGTTTAGCACTGAATCAGGACAAATGGCCATCAGGTTTTCCACAGACTGCTGTTTGTTCTGATTTAGCACTAAAGAGCAGGTTTTCCAGGAGGAAACGGCAGGGAAAGGGGAAAACTGCTCAGACCCATGCTTAGAAAGCACTAGACAAGTGGTAAACCACTCAGACTTGTGCTTTCTAGACACAGGACAAGCGGAAGTGTGGATGAGCCCAATGTGTGGGCTGCTCAGGTGTGATGTGGGGTTTAGAGTGTTAAATTAGGACCTGGGAGACCAGGGAGACCAGGGTTCTTAGTCCCCACTTGACCATGAAACTCACTGGCTGACCTTGGGCCAGTCACAGTCTCTCAGCCTAACCCAGCTCACAGTCATAGCTTCACCCAAGGAATCCTGGGAGCTGTGGTTTGTTAAGGGTGCTGAGAGTTGTTAAGAGATGCCTATATTCCCCTCCTAGAGCTACATTTGTGGCTCGAGGACCCGATCCCCGCTTTGTGGAATGTGACTCACGACGAGAAGGCAGAAAATGAGGCGGAATGGCTGGTGCAGCAGTAACTTAAACTGCAAACCACGCCCCCTCCAAGCCGCCCGGTTGGGTGCTTACCTGTGGGCGTGGTGCGCCAGCCAGGTGAGTGGGGCAGGGGGCATAATGCTCCCTGCGTGACGCAGAAATCGCGTCCCGCCCACAACACCTCCCCTCTTGGAGGAGGAAAGACTTTCCCAGAATTGCATGGAAAGAGCTCTGGGAAGGAAATAGGGTGTGAATGTGGTATCATAGTGCTTTAAATGTATGTTGTGAATGTGGCCCAAGGTTCAGTTCTATGCACACTTTCTTGGGAGTATGTCCCATTAAACTCAACAAGACTTACTTCTGAGTAGACATGTCTAGGATTGCACTGTTAACCATGCAACATGGTGGATAACAATATTTTGCTTCCCCCTTTCCATTTTTCTTTGGATTTGCAATAATTATAAAAAGGTTGCTATGACCTGGACTCCTTTGGGAGGAAGAGCAAGGTACATATGGAATAAATGATAGTAATAATATTCAGGAATCTTATTTGCAACCATGAACGTGTGGTGATTTTCTTTTTCTTCACTTTTTTCTTCCACCAAATGAAAACCAGGGATGTTCCTTGCACCCCCTAATTACAGGAGATTTGGAAAAGATTATTTCCTGCTGTGCAAGAAAGAGAGAAGCCGGACTCAAAGGGATTTCAAATCGTGAAGTTTAGAATGGACAAGGATGTCTCCAGCGAGTTCTTCCATGTTATGAAAATGCTATTCTGATCAGGAGCCAAGACGTTTGCATCGAGCCGTTACCTTAAGAAGAGATTTTGTCGAGAAAGCTTGAGAATACAGAAGGGAAAGCATCCATAGTTTGCCTGGCTATCCTATTTACAATGCAGTGTTTTGTGTGCTGCAGTTAAAAAAGAAAAAAGAAACAACCAACCCCGTTGTCTCAAGTTGCTGTAATTCAATAGAGTGAGACTGTTTCGGCACTTCAGCCGAGTCGCTGTCATTATTCTCCAGCAAGAAAACAGGCTTGCTGGGTTTGCAAAACTTCTGGACTGTGTCCTCTGCTCCTTGAATCCAATTTCTTACCATTGTGCGTGGTTTAAAAATAAGATCTCTGCCTCAAAGAAATGCATTATGAAAGCAAGGCATTGGGTGTTTTGTCCCCCTCTCCGTTTCACAGGGGAAGTCAGAGCAGAATTTGTTACGTGTATATATAATAGACAGTTCCCAGTATTTTCTCCTTTGTGCCACCCCCTTAAGTTTTCAGAATCTTGTCACGGGGTAGCATCAAACTAAACTAAATAAAAAAAAATCATCAGGAGCAAGAGTGATGCTAAAATGGTTGCTGGGTGGCTTTAAAAGAGGACTAGACAAATTCAGGGAAGAGAGGGCTACCAATGACTAGCAGCTATGGTGGCTATGCTCTCCCTCCACTGTTGGAGGGAATGGTAAATACCCTCCAAGTGTCCCAATTTTCCTAGGACAGTCCCAGAATTACAAAAGCCATCTTGACTTTTGATTTGATCCTGGAATGTCCCTATTTCCCCCACCGCTGTTGCTGCTGCCGAGCTTAGGGAGGAGGATGAGCCCTCACCTCTCCCAAGTGTTGGTGGCCACAAGTGAGTACTCTGTTGCCTCTCCATGGCCACTCCTGCAAGCCTCCCCCCTAAGGCAGCTCTAATTGGCTGCTGGAGAGTGGGTGAGGAGGAAAAGAGCCTGCAGCTGCCGAGGTCCTGCCCCTCCTAATGCACCAGCTCTGAAGGGCAGGTAGAGGGCAGGACTGCCCTAAACAGGAAGAAAGAGGGAACAGAGCGAAGAACAAAGAGTCTTGATTTTAAAAACCCCTCAAACCTGCTTTGTCTGTCTGTTATGTACTGAGCTGAATCCTAGAACAATAGTCTGATTGGTCTGCAGGAGCCACCCAATCCAGCTCCAGGTGGAAGTGAATCAGTGACCTGATTGGCCTGCAGGAGCAGCCAACCAGGCTCCTGGATGTAGTGAATCAGCAACCTGATTGGGCAGCAGGAGCAGCCAACCAGGCTTCTGGAGGAAGTGAATCCACAACCTGATTGGCCTACAGGAGGAGCCCGGAATTAGCCAATCATGCGGGGCCCATTGTGTAAATAATGTATATATAGCTAGACATTTTGGGGAAAGTTTCATCATTGCTACTACAAGCTGAATAAAGAGCATGAAATTCACACTCAACTCCAAGTATCTTTCAGTGTCCACATCTAATCTTGCCCCTTTCTAAAATTTATTTGTTGGCGTGTGCTTTCTTTTCATAAATGCACCGAAGAATAGAATAAAACTAGAAGGAAGGAGTTTTCTCAGGATTGTGCTGTGTCCCATTGTTGTAGGGTTGGTGGCACTCAACCTTCTTCTGTGATAGGAAATACTCTGTGGGGACAGGGGGGATGAAAAGGGTGGTGGTCAAGGGTCAGTTGGGGGAAGTGAGAAATGTTATCTATTTTCATCTGAGGGGTGTTGGGGGGTATGTAAATAGGGAGTCCACTGATTTAAGTCCTGCTTTCAGGCTTCCTATTGGGACATCTGGGTTGGCCATTGTGACAAGTGCCCGCAGGTTCCTTGGATCCCAAGTTCAATTGTGCCCCATGGTTGAATTTGCATTTCAAAAGAGATTCATACAGCTGAATGCTGGCTGCAGAGATCTGCTACTTCACCCTAGCATGGTGCGTTATCCTGGCACTGTTACAGGATACACAGGCAGTTCACCCTGGGCTTTGATAAGAATATAAGAAGAGTCATTTACAGCCTTATCCTCCACAAATTTGATTGAGGGGAATAGATTGTGCTACTTGGGACATAATTGGGGGAGGGGAGGTACAGTGCCATAAAGAACTGTTGCTACTGCCCACCAGCCTAAATGTTCTTACAGACGAGCATCCTCAGATGGTCTCCGAGTTAAGATATGAGAAGATTGATATGGGTGCAAGCAGTCTTGAAAGCAACCTGATCCCAGAACCATGTAGGACCCGAGAATTGCAAGCAGGATTCAGAAGAGAAAATGAGAGAAGTTTCCACAGCAGTGTTCCTCATGCAAAGATCTTGCCATTCATTTCTCAAGAAGCATGCTGAGTCCCCTTGGCAGCTTATTAAGGACTCCTCAGGGAAATCAGAAAAGGTGCACTGTTACCTTAGAATACAAGCTTGCTATTTCCTATGGTCTTACTCCTGCAATGTGGAGATGAGAAGGAGTGCTAATTATGAAACTCAATTCAAATTGAGAGGAAGTATGACAAACAGGCCTTAAAGACTCATTTGTTCAATGCAAATTACATCAGTTTGCATTCTCCTCCATTCCTAGATGATACTGGATATTGTAATTGTTTCAAATGGTTTTCATTCATGGGACTTTAGGCTCAGATATCTGAAAGACTGTCTCCACCCACCTACAAGCCTTCCTGGGTGTTAAAATCAGCCTCAGGAAAACACCCTCAGGAAAAGTGGGACATTTTGGGATCAAATCAGAAACTGGGAAGCTTTTCTAAATGAGGGACAAATAGGGACAGTTGGAGGGTCTGCAGAAGTGTGTCTGGCTTTGTCACAATACATCTTTTGACAAAGACTCTCCTCCCTGGAAGAGAGGGGAGTGGTTGTGGGCAGGAGCCCGAGCACTGCCCCTAGCAGGGGGCGTTAGCCCCCTGCCTCCACCTTACCTGGCTGGCGCCCACGCCCCTCGGCAGGCACCCAACCAGGTGCCTCAGAGGGGGGGTGTTCAGCAGCCTTTTGCTGCGACGCCAGCCTCTCCCCGGCCTCATTCTTCGCCATCGTCTGACCTTTGACGCCTGCAAGGTATGCTTTCTGGACCCACTCCGTTTATGTGACTGTGATAAGTTCTAACTATTTTTAATTCTGAATTTTAAATAGTTGTAACTTGCCCTGGGACTTGCTGTTGAAGGGTGGGTGGTAATAACAATAATGATAATAATGGCAGTAATAGTAATTATGCTTATTCTTATTTGGTTGTCTGTCACTTTGGGAGAAAATATTGCCTTAACATTGCCTAAAATCTATTAAATGCAAAAGCAAACACACAAACATTCTATATCTCCTCTGAATACAGCAGAATCTAGACTTTCTCTCTGCTGAGCCACACAGCACCAGTTGACAAAGAATCCGTTAAACTTAAGGGAGGGATCACTGCAAGTCAGCAACAGCATCACAATCAGTTTTATGTTGTGTGCTCACTTTCGAAGCGCACACCACAAATCAAGTCTACACAGCCACAGATAGAGAGTAGTTTGGATTTCATCTCTGGTGCAATAAGGTACAATGAATCAAATTGAACCTGACAGGTACCTGCAGCCTTCAGCTAAAAAGCATTTTCCATTAATGCAATCTGCTCGCTACCATTAAGGGCCAAAGCAACTGTAACATTTTTGTGGCATTTATTCTGGAGTAAATGTACATTAACTCAAGAGTAGTTCAAAAGGGTGTGTGCGGTGTTTTTTTTAAAAAAAAGAGTTTGCCAGAAAGAAAAGCTTAAAACAGAATAGGTATGAAAGAAACTAAAATAATATGAACCTGCATCCTACACCAAATATGCACGGTCACAGTGAACCTCTCAGAAGGCACCCCCCCCCCCAGAAAAGCAAGAAAACAACACTAATAACCATGAATGATAATAATATCACCTATCAGCATGTTTTCCCCCCTTAAAAATATAAAACGGTATAGAAATGAAATGAATAATAAATATAATAATATTAGTATTATACAAGGGATCTGAAAATGCTCTTTTTCTACACGAATAGAATTTCTATTATTGGTATTTCCAGGTAACGTGAAATTCAAAAGACATTTAAAGTTCCCTCTTTAGACAAACCCATTTTAAGAATCTTGAACCACAGAATCATAGGGTTGTCTCCAGCTATTTAAGTCACACTTGGCGTAAACCATTGACACAAATGGACCACAATTAATTATATTGATTAACTTCAACGGGTCTACTCTGAGTTGCACTAGCAATGGATATAATCCATAGACCTGGAAGGGAACTTGAAGGTGATCATCCAAGATCCTGCTGTGGGCCCCTCCAGACCGGTAGTGGCCAGTGTGTAGGTGTATCCTGCAATGTGCTTTAATTAAATCCCAAGGACACCATGAGGTAACCACGCAGCTCTTTCAGATCAGGAAGCACAGGCAGCCAGGGAGGCTGCAGAGTGCTGGAGAAATATTTGCTGGAAAGAAACACACCGCCCTGAGCCACCACAAAATGATGAGGTAAGCTCAATGCCCTGCCTATGTAGAAAGTCTAAAGAAATTCTAACATGCCCTGGAAAATTAGGTGGAACATAAGAAGAGCCTGCGGGATCAGGCCAGTGGCTCATCAAGTCCAGCATCACGTTCTCACAGTGGCCAACCAAATGCTTCTGGGAAACTTACAAGCTGGACATGAGCACCAGAGCACTCTCCCCTCCTGCAGTTCCCATCAACCAGATTTCAGAAGAATTGCTGCCTTTGACTGTGAAGGCAGAGGGACGTGGGTGGCGCTGTGGTTTAAACCACTGGGCCTAGAGCTTGCTGATTGAAAGGTTGGCGGTTCGAATCCCTACGATGGGGTGAGCTCCCGTTGCTCAATCCCAGCTCCTGCCAACCTAGCAGTTCAAAAGCACGTCAAAGTGCAAGTAGATAAATAGGTCTACTCTGGCAGGAAGGTAAACGGCGTTTCCGTGTGCTGCTCTGGTTCGCCAGAAGCGGCTTGTGCTGGCCACATGACCCAGAAAAAAAAACTGTCTAAAGAAGCGGACAAACGCTGCCTCCCTTGGCTGTAAAGCGAGATGAGTGCTGCAACCCCATAGTCGTTCACGACTGGACTTAATTGTCAGGGGTCCCTTTACCTTTACTGTGAAGGCAGACCATAGCCACTGTGGCTGGCAGTCATTGCTAGACTTATCCTCCTTGAAAGGGTCCAATCCTTTTTAAAGACACCCATATGGTGACCATTACTGCCCCCTGTGGGAGTAACTATGAGCTGTATGAATAATTCCTTTTTAAAATCTGTCCTGAATCTTCCAGCATTCAGATTCATTGGATGTAACCAAGTCCTAATGTTAGGAGGGAGGGAATGAAACTTTTCTCTATCCGCTCACTCCATGTCTTTCATAATCATACACACTTCTGCTAAGTCATCTCTTACTTGCATTTTCTCTAAACCAAGAAGTCCTAAATGCTACAACCTTTTTATGCATAGGGGAGTCGCTCCCCCACCCCACCCCAAAAAAAATGGAAGTCTCTTTTGCAGGGGAATAAGTTGTTCAAAAATGTGGAGCTTGGATTTTAGCACAGCACTTTTAATTATGTACAGAGAATTCCAAGTTGAAATCAGCCTACGGTCACCATGGAACAAGCGCTTGGACTTTGCCAATTGCCCATATAACTGTCTATTGAGCACTCGTTTATTGGAATAATTGATCTGTATACAGAGTCGTCAATACATGCCAATGTCTCCAGAATGTTTAAGTGGCCCCCTGTCTATTCCAAGTCTCTTCAATGCTTAGGAAGCACTTTCTGGCTTAATCATTTGCAAGTTTGCTAAACAGAAAGCAACCAAAGGAATATTAGATTTTAATGGGCGAAGAGCAGAGAAAAGTGTGTTTCGGGAGTTCAATGTACGCACATGCAGAGACCTGCACCCACAGCAGGGTTGGTGTGTGCTGCTCATTGGAAAATGCCAAGTTGTGGGGAGATGATTCCCATTAAGCTCTGCCCTCCTGAATTCCTGTGGCATGAGCTAGAGGGTCTGAAGTGGGGAGTGAGGGTTCATGATTTTGCAGGGCCTCTGACTTGTGAAGGGCAATGAGTTGGCAATACAGGGAGTCAGAGCTTTGTGTGCTTTGGCCCCCTTGTCCTATTCACATAGGACTCCTCCCTCTCAGGAGTCATCAGTGATGCACAGAGATCAGAAGGCAGGTGAGCAATGTCCCACCTGTGTCAAACTGCTGTAGTCTAAGTGCCTTAGCATTAAATAGACACAGCTACTGCAATACTCAGATGCAGCACTACTGACCGAAACACATGCTCCAGAGGTGCTTTTTGCATGTACAGTGGTACCTCGGTTCTCAAATGTAATCCATTCTGGAAGACCATTTGACTTCTGAAACGTTTGAAAGCTGAGGCGCAAAGGGCTGGCTGCAAGTTCAATGGGTAAAACTGAAAATCATGCAGCAGAAGCTGCTCAACTTCTGAGGAGCGTTCAAAAATGGAAGCATTTACTTCCAGGTTTTTGGCGTTCATCTCCGAAACGTTCGGCTTCTGAGACGCTCAAAAACAAGGTACCACTGTACTAGAAACTGGGCTTTTAGTGTTGCAGTTCCTGGTCTTTGGAATGTTAAGTCTAGTAATTTAATTCACTGGAATTCTAAAAGCTTATATGCATTACTATGTGTTTAAATTTGGTTGGTAACTGAATTCTAGGGAGTTCCCTAGTAGTTCTCATGTGATTGGCTAATGTTGGGCACATGTGAGGTATTTGGTGAAGGAGAGACTCCATTTTCGGTGAAGCAAGATGACTGTGCTTTAGAATCCACTGTGAACACTGTTGGAGTGCTTCTTCTCTGCTTGAAAGAAAGAGGGCAAAGCTGCAGGACAAGGTAAGAATGGAAGCCTTTCAATAGGAGCTGTAAGGCATGGCCTAATTGAGATAAAGAAGGCTGAGTGCTGAGCTCTGGAAAGAGAGGGAAATGCAGTTGTTGCTAAGTTGGAAGAAGAGACTGTGGGCCCATGCTAGCATAATAAGCATGTGACTGTGAATATTATGTATAACTATAATTTTCTGCAATTCGAGTTTTTGAATGTTAAAAGTCTAGACAGTTGGTTTAATTCCCAAAAAAGGGTGTCGGTCATATATATATATGAGTTGAGCTTCTTAGCTGCAATTTCGCTACTGTTACTTCAACATGGAATTAGCTACCAGCTGAAGGTAGACAGTGGTCTAGTGTCATGGTATTAGGGCCTTTATTGAAAAGTTTGTTTATTTATTTTTAATTTGAGAAGGCTTATCCTGAGGTGTGTGAATCATTTTCCTGGAATATTAGCTGTACACTTGTAGGAATGGGTTTATTGTTTTGAGAGTTCATATACATGGTTTTAATTGCTTCTAGAATGTGTATTGTTTGTATTTTATGTTATCACTTTGATGTCCTGAAGTGGTTTTTGAATTTGTAAAATGGATTGCTAAACGATTGCAGTGAATCCCTGGGGTGTGTTATGTGACCCCGCGGCAGGGGCAGGTGTCTGTGTGGTGAGAGAGTCAGTTTTATGTCCAAAATGTACTTACTGTTTTATCATTGTTGTTGCTGGTTTTGTTTCTGATCAAAGGGCAACCAGCCTACATGCAAATCAGTAGAGTGTGAGGTTTCTGAATGCAGCTGAGTACTGGATTGAGAATCTAAATACGCAGTTCAAAAATGGTTCATCCTAACATTTGCATCTTGTAACATACTTTGTGTACCTTTTTCTTTTTTAAAAGCTGGAAAGTGTATCTCAAAGTTTATCTGAAGGATAATTATGAGCCAATCCACACATTATTTCAGGAAGCCTGGATCAGATCACAGAAAAGCACTTACAACACCACTTTCAACAGTCATGGCTTTCCCCCAAGTTGAGAGTTGTTGGGACACTCCTATTTGCTCCCACAGCTACAATTAGCATCAGATTTAGGTTGGTGGTTCCTCCACCACAGGTTACCGAGCCAAGGGGCTGAAAAATAACTACTACTACAACAACTATATTTTATGGGATGCAGGTGGCACTGTGGTCTAAACCACAGAGCCCAGGGCTTGCTGATCGAAAGGTTGGCGGTTTGAATCCCCGCAACCGTTGAGCTCCCATTGTTCAGTCCCTGCTCCTGCCAACCTAGCAGTTCGAAAGCACGTCAAAGTGCAAGTAGATATATGGGTACCACTCCGGCAGGAAGGTAAACGGTGTTTCCGTGCACTGCTCTGGTTCACCAGAAGCGGCTTAGTCATGCTGGCCACATGACCTGGAAGCTATCTGCGGACAAACTCCCTCGGCCTATACAGCAAGATGAGCGCGCAACCCCAGAATCATTCGCGACTGAACCTAACGGCCAGGGGTACCTTTACCTTTACCTTTTTACAACTATATTTATACGGATACCTACTGAGAAGATCCATAAAAAGCAACTGTACCAAAAGGAATTATTGTGACAATAATAAATATTTGGGGAGGGAGTGCCAAATTTTGCCCTGGCCCAGGGTGCCGTATTGCCAAATTCCACCCCTGTTACAATTTCCAGAGTTCTTGGGAAGAGGGTAAATTGTTAAACCACTCTAGGAATCATAGCTCTGGAGGGGGAATAGGGGTTTCCTACCATCTCTCGGCACCCTTACCGAATGACAGCTCCCATAATTCTTTGAGGGAAGCCATGAATGCTTAGAGCGGTATCACAGTGTTTAAAATGTGTGGTGTGAATGTGGCCTGTAATTTGCAGAAGCTAAATTCTTCAAGCATCTCTGTGACTGCTGATTCAGCCACCCCATCTCTTCCCCTGCACCTGTGCAACTGAATTGCGTGCAGATTGTCATTAACAACACCTGTACATGTCCTTGGTAAAATTACTGTAGTCTCAGAGGCGTTAAGGACAGGGGAGAGTCAAAGTCTGCTCTGCCGCAGTACAGATTCATAAAGTGACACATCAGTAGATCAGACAACCCGAGTGTCTAATGTAACCTGACATGTCGCACCTCATGTTGCAATTTGTTTCATTAGTGTCAATTAGAGCAATCGCGGCAACTACTTGGCACTGAGGGACTCTGCTGCACAATCCGAGAGACACAAGCAAAAGGCCGGGGGCAGTGGAATAGGGAAGTGTCACGGATTATATAATTGCCATTTCTTATTTCTGCAGATGACTTCTGTGATCTTCTTCTGGCCTGGGTGACAGCCTAGTGGGCTTTGCAGAAATCCCTTGGGGGCAGATCCTTGACTGCCCTCATTTGCCCTGGTCCAGGGGAACTCTTCATTCAAGGACAGATAAGGGTTAGCCTTTTTCAGATTAAGGGCCACATTCCCTTTGTTTCAACTTTCATGGGGCCACATGCCAATGGTGGGCAAAACGGGACAGAGCAACAACTGTGAATTATACCTTTGTGCAGAAGACTAGTTTCTACACATACTCCCAAATCCTTCTTTCTCCTCCACATCAGCAAGGAGCAGCAGGGGCACCGACTTGGGCCCCACATTATGGGAGCCCAGTGGCGCACATGATGTAACGTGACATCACAATGTCACATTATGTTGCTGGTGCTCCAGTGGCGCCTGGGAGCCCCAGAAGTTGCGGGCCCATGAGGCCTCGGACACAAATTCTGAGGCCCTGCAAGGCCTTGAATGTGACCTTCAAGTCCCTACAAGGCCTCCAATGCAACTTTCAAGGCCACATGAAGCACTGGAAGTTGCATTGGAGGTCTCACAGTGTTGGTGCCTTTGCCCCCATTGCCCCCTATAGTTGCTGCTGCTGAGCAAGAGCCATGATCAGAGTTCAAGGAAACATTCCAACCAGTTAAAAACTGGTTTTGTGACGGGTGTGGTGAGGGATGGTTTCAAGGGGCAGGGAGAGAGAGAGGCCAGCAGAGCTGCATCCATGTCTCAGGACCAAGTTTTCCCACAGCATCTTGTATTAATGCTGTTAAATCTGCTGGTGGATCAGAACTCAACTCTTAGATTAGGTTTCCCCCAGCTTCTGCAAAGCATTTTTGATGTGCAGAAAGTACACCAAAAAAATCTAGCTTCTAGTCAAAGCTAGTCCAACTCAAAGTAAGCTCATTGGACTTTAGTATGTTTGAGTAACTTAGGTCCATTGATTTCAATGGGTGTACTCTGAGTGAATCTTTGCTGGACGCAACTCTATGTGTTTTACATAAATGATGCATGCAAAATGCACAGGTGAATGCCTCGACAAACATTGGGAAGTGTGTTATTGCACATAAACAGTTTGCGTATGATGAGTTTGAAACATCATGGAACAGGACACAATGGAATTCAGTTGGATGGAGGAGGATAGAATAACTCTATGACCGAGTGCCAGCAAGATTGTAAGATAAAAAGAGGCTGGAATTGGATACTCAGCCCATCCCTAGGTGAGACTCAGGGCTTATTCAGACAAGGGGAATATTGAATTTTTTTTCCTGATTATAATGCTAGCACACCTGTCCCATTTTCTAGTGTTCTTTTAACACTGCAGTCACTGTTGCTTTAAGAAACTCTGGCTTGTTGACAGAGCATTTGCAGACTTTTTCTATAGGTTTTCGAGTTCACGCCATTTAATGCAAGCACCAGAATGCAACCCCCTTGTAAATGGGGGGCATTGCCTGTAGCATGACGTGCCAGTATATTATTATTATTATTATTATTATTATTTTTATTTTTATTTTTATTTTTATTTTTATTTTTATTTTTATTTTTATTTTTATTTTTATTTATTTATTTATTTATTTATTTATTTATTTATTATTTATTATTTATTATTATTTTTTTATTAAGCCATCCATCTGACTGGGTTGCCCCAGCCACTCTGGACAGCTCCTATCCAAATACTAAAAACACAATAAAACATCAACCATGATCTTAAAGAGTGAACTATGTTGTCATAGAGACAAATGGGCAGGCCTTTTCCCACCTCATGTGGCTGGATGTTGTATCATCCTAGTATGTAGAACAACGGGCCAAGAAGGCTGTGTGTAAGAGTAGGTTTTGATTGATGCTGACAGGTGGAGAAAGAGAGGCTTGTCTTGTTCTATGCTGGACCGAAAGTTATGACTTGGGGCTCTCCCTGAAGACCTAATGGGGAGGCAAGGTCTTCTGGAGTGATAATGCTGTGAGCCCTTCCATCCTATGTTCAGGTTGTCTATATGTGTAAATAAACCTTATGACTGTTTCCATTGACCTTCATTCCAAGGAAACCAAACTCTGGATAGGTGCAAAAATCCACGAAGTCTCTCTCTCTCTCTCTCTCTCTCTCGCTCTCGCTCTCGCTCTCGCTCTCGCTCTCTCCACTCAGATTGGGTTGTGGGCAACAATACCCTTTAGGATGCCCCATAGTTTTGATCCTGATTGTGTAAACAACTTTCCCCAAACTCCCCATTCTGTGATTTATTCTATTAGCAGTAATATTCATTATGGTTCAACATGTGGGAAATCTAAAAAGATGGGCATGATTGAATTAGCCAAACTTATCACATTTCCTCTTAATGAAACTGAACAACAGTTTCATTTGTTACATTATTACTTTCCCCCAGTGGCAGTGACACGGATTTAACACCATGGGAAAAAAAAACCCACACGCTCTTTAAACGAGGGAGCTGTACTGGTGTCGGCTGTTTATCTGTGATCTTTGCTAGCTTAATATTGCAAAGTTGCTATAGTAGTTTTCCTGCTTGCCTCCCTTCCACCCATGGGGAGCTGCAGCTAAGAGGTCATCTCTGTGTTAATCTCCTTTGAGGAGTAATGTGTACATATATCTTGGTGCAATGGTCCCAGAAGAAATCTGAAGTCATCTCAGACTTTGTGGCAAAGCAGAGATATTTCAGATAAAGATCCTGAAATCACATAATTACATAGATACCTCTGTGGCTCCCAGGAGCAGGCACTTGCTAAAAACCTCTTTTTTTTTTAAGCAAAGGATAATATGCAGGTTGATATTTCCCCCCTGATAGTATTGAAGTGTTCCTATAATGTTTATCAAGTTTGGCTCTTGCCAATGACTTTATAAAAGAGTGGGGGAGCACAATGTGCTTTCTTTGTATCAGCTGTTTGCTATCCAGGATGGAGCTGGATCTTACAATAGGTTGCAGGAGGAGCTGCCCAATATGATATCTCTCTGTTGTCTTCTCTTCAGTGTCATCCAGTGCAACTCATTGTGTTACGTTATGGTCTATCTATGTATCGTTTTGGGGCACTAAAGCCATTAAAGGAAACAAAATAAAATAGCACAATCACCAAATGCCCACTGAACACATTCATGGGCTGCCTTCATGCTCTCATCACCTCTCACTTGTAAGCCAGGTGAAAACACACACACACACACACACACACACACACGGCTGTTCAAATTTTCACCTAAGAGCAAGCCCATCCCAAACATGTTTAATTGCTATGTTGTGAAATTGATTGCATGTCACTCGCAATATGCTGTTTACTTATAGAGCGCTCCAAGTTGTGTCAGTGATGAAGTGTTTTCTCCGAGTGTCTGTCTCCAGGCTGAATACTGGATGCGTAATATGCCGTTTAACTTCCTTAGGAGGAGATATACAAAAGATGAGCTGCGCAGGCTGCCCTCCCCATCCTAGTTTTATGGGAGAGGGGTATTTTTCTTCCCCACAGCAGGTAGGGGGTCCTGTGGCCCTCCAGATGGTGCTGGACTTTAGCTCATTTCAGCCCCAGGCAGCATGACCCACCAGTGCTCGGCCATGTTCACAAAGTCAATAGACTGAATGTTCTGGCACAAGGCCTCATAATGGCCTTTAGCTTAGATTCATTTTTTAAAGGGTTGAGAGAAACTCACAACAGTGAGAAGAGACTGCTGAATTAGACCAGTGGCTCATCTCACCCAGCATTCTGTTCTCCAAGTGGACACCCAGATGTCTGTGGGAAACCTTCAAGCAGGACCAGATCACTAGACCATTCTCCTCCTCCTGCGTTTTCCAGAAACTGGTATTCAGAAGCATTTGCTGTCTCTGACCATGGAAGCAGAGCATGGATGTCAGAGTACTGCCATCGAAAAGGGGGGGCAGAAGAGTACAGAGAGCCTCCATCGTTGCTGAGCAGTAGCACTTCGTCAGGGAGTGGAGAGAGTCCTGCCTCCAGTGAAGCAGAAGGGGAAAGGAGGGGGGGAAGCGAGGCAAAGGCTCCCAGATGCCGCGGTGAGCCCCAGCACTGCACTCAGCCAGCCTGATCGGGAAACACACAGATTTCACAAGGGAGTCAAACATAAGGAGGGGAGAAGGATACTCGGGGTGTCTAAGTTCTTATGCTGGGGGGGCACGGAAGAAGCCACTCTCAGAATCTGCTAGTGACTGATTCAGACATAAACTTTGAATCCCTGAACTGTACATAGTTGCACTAAATAAAACCTGGAAAAGACAGTTTGGAATCCTGGCTGTTTACTTGCAAGCAACCATCTAGAGACCTGACAATAACCATCATGGCTAGTAGCCATGGATAGCCCTCTCTTCCATGAATTTGTCTAATCCTCTTTTAAAGCTATCTAGGTTGGTGGCTATCACTGTGAGTTCCATAGCTTGCCTATATGCTGCATGAAGAAATGCTTTCTTTTGTCTGTCCCGAATTCATTCAGCTTCATTGGGTGTCCACAGTGTTCTAGTGTTATGACACAGGGAGGAAAGAAGGACACAGTTTTATAGCCACATCTGCAAGTCAGACTGAAAACTGGCTGTTTCAGTAAAGGTAAAGGTAAAGGGACCCCTGACCATTAGGTCGAGTCGTGGACAACTCTGAGGTTGCGGTGCTCATTTTGCTTTATTGGTTGAGGGAGGCAGCGTACAGCTTCCGGGTCATGTGGCCAGCATGACTAAGCCACTTCTGGCGATCCAGAGTAGTGCATGGAAACGCCATTTACCTTCCTGCCGGAGCAGTACCTATTTATCTACTTGCACTTTGTGCTTCCTTGCACTTTGTGCTAGGTTGGCAGGAGCGGGACTGAGCAACGGGAGCTCACCCTGTCGCAGGGATTTGAACCGCCAACCTTCTGATTGGCAAGCCCGAGGCTCTGGTTTAACCCACAGTACCACCCACGAAGGATATGCAAAACCCATTCTTTTTATTGTCAAGAATATTTCAAAAATCCCTACATGTTGGCCCCTTGAGTTCAGGACCACTTGTTTGCAAAAAATAAAAAATAAGATAAAAATGAATATAGCTTTTTTCACTAGGATTTTCCATTCAAAACACAACCAGCCATGGAAATCCATCTAGATCTAGACCATTCTTCTTCTGTATTATGCATCGTTAACCACAATTGACTTAAATGAGGAACATATGTGCATCCCAACAGTTGTGAATCTGTAGACTATTCGAGATACTTATCTGCAGCATCAAATATCTAAATAATCATGCATATTCATGGCATCCCAGGTTATAATAAATGATGTATATGTACTGTCTTCACACACACGCACACATGCCTATTATGCATTTAGAAATGTAACCTTTGATCAAAGAATCATAAACCTGCACTTAGTTCAGAGAGATGCTGCAATGGGAAATCCTAGTAACAATATTCACAACGTAACAGGCTGTTTTTGACTATGTAACTTCTATTTCAAACACAATTCAACATATAATATCTCACAAAGTGTAATTCCATAGACCAACACATCATGCAAACAGAACATATCCTGAGAAATTAAAGTCCAATGGATGGTCAGGAGATAAAGTCCATTCAGTTCCTAAATTGGCATATTGGCAATAACCACAATATGGTATGCTTATCTTATGGTGTTCCTAAGGTTTAGTAGTGTTTTTCAATGGGAAATCCATCAGCAGGACCTGAGCACAACAGCGCTCAGTGACTCGGCCTCTCCAGTTTAGGGAGAATTTGCTGATGTAAAGTAGAGAAGGCCTTTCTCCCTTATATTTCCCCACCTGTGTGTATGTCTCCTAAAACACTTTTACTTATTTCCTGTTATTTCTTCTCTTTTCATACCAAACTGAAACTTTCATCCCTCCTCTTTGCACATTCTCTTCCTTGTCCTCCTATAACCGTGTCCCTATCTTATCCTCTACCTCTCTATTCCCAGTTTATTATTATTACTTTTGGAACTGCTGGTTGCTGTTATTGTCTATCCACTAAAAGGCAACTGTATGACCAGGGAATGGGCTGTAAAGCTGAGGTCTGGCCCATAGCTTGGTAAAAGCTGTTCTAAAATGTTGTCTTTTATATGACATCAAATAGGGATGGATAGGTCTGTCAGTTTCAGTTCCCTCAGCTCCTCAGTTTTTCCAGTGTTAAATTCAGTTCTTTACATTTCTGCAGCAATTTGTGAGTCTCTCTTTTTTTAAAAAAGGAAAATAAGACTTCAGCATTTCAATGCAAATTTCTCCTAATAAATTTTGCAAAAAAACCCAAACCCACCTTTTTGTAAAACAATTTCCTGTAATCAGATGCATTTTTGTACATTACTTCCACCAATATATGCATTTTAATGCACATTTTACCCTAGCATATGCACTTTTGTAGACATTACTTGATTGGATAACTGCTTTGCAAAACTCTTGAGAAGTGTAAATTTTGAGGGGCAGCTGTCTTTGGGTTCTCATTTTGTTTCAGGAAAGTGCAGCTATATAGTATGCTCATCTTTAAAAGCAAGTTAATCAAACTTCTTCTCCATCCCTAGCCTTCAGATTATTGTAAACCTAATACTCCCAGTTCCAAATGATACTGATTCCTGACCTTACATAAGTGAATATAGGAACATAAGGCAAGCCAGTGGTCCATCTGGCTCAGTAGCGTCTACATTCAATGGCAGCAGCGTTCCAATATTTCAGACAAGGGACGATGCTAGACTTAACTGGAGATGTCAGGGATTAAACCTGGGACCTTCTACACGCAAAGCAGATGTTCCACCACTGAACTACAGCCCTTAGGAGGTGTTTACCAAGCAGCCATGTCCCCACTAATAGAGCTTTGATTGCCTTCTTGGAAATGAAAATAAAGATGGAAGCAATGTTGATGTTGTTACTGCTCAAACTGTAAGTTACTTGAAAGCAAACTGCAAGTTGATTCCTGCTATTAGGAGATGGTGGTAGAAACAGAGGTGCCCATAAAACAACTTTAGGAGGCACCAAACTGCCACTCTAGGACTCATATTTCCAATTAAATGCTTCTTGACAACAGCGCGGAGTAGGACCCATCACCATGCATGCTGCCCTAATTCAGAATTCATTTTCTACTATTAGCTCAATGTTCAGGAGAGACATTTTATATTTTTTCGCATGCATTTTTAATCGTACATTTAAACAATGTTTTAAAGCAGTCGTCACAGGCAATGTGTACCTTTGCTGGATCTCTGTCACATTCAGCCGACTTTGCAACTTGGGGAGTGGAAGCTGAGGATGTTTGTTCTTGTTGAAGGCATACCTCAGGGTCAGGGTACCAGTTTATACTGGGGGCACTCTTAGAGACTGCCTTGATCCTAGATGTACTGGACACAAAGGCAGCCAGGAGGGCCTTTTAGATGTGATCGCAACACCCAGAGGCATACCTAGGCTCCCTTGCTCCACACACACACCCTGTCCATAGAAGAGCTATATCAGCAACTCTCAAACCAGTAGAGACCATGGACCAGAAACTGGCTGGCCCATAATGGCTGCATTCTCCTTAACTAGCCATTGTTACAAGCTTGCTCGGTCTCTCCCCCAACCCCAAGGCTCTTTTATTCTACTAAGTTAACCAAGTCTTTGAGTCAAGACTAGCCTCTTAATCTTCCTTAATGCTCAGTGCTCTCTGAGTATTAACTTGGTAGCTTTTTCGTTTCCTGACCCCCACGGACCTCATAGAAGAACAGAATCCCTTTAATTGGCATTTCCTTGTCGAAGGTGAAAGCCATCCCAATTAAGGGACCCTGTTTCCCATCCAGTTCTTCTGTTTCACTTTTTGTATTGAAGCAGGAGCCCCTGCCATTGTTTCAATAACCTGCTGATCAATAGTACAAACAGCCAGCTCTAATGTAAGAAACCCAGCCAGATGGGCAGGGTAGAACTAATAAATTATTATTATTATTATTATTATTATTATTATTATTATTATTATTATTATTATTATTATCATTTGGAGGCTGAAATTTATACATTTGCCAGTTCTTGATCAGTTGATTAAAAATAAATAAATCTAGGCACAATTTAATTTTGTGTTTCACCATGGACTGATAGCAAACTACAGTCACATTCACACCATGCATTTAAAGCACTATGATACTACTTTAGACAGGCATTGCTTCCAGCAAAGAATCTTCTTTCTTTGTCCCTGGCCCTCCCACCCCTCCCGGCAGTTCTTCCCTCTGGAGCAGATCTGGGGACAGTTTGAGTGAAGAGAGGGAGAGGAAATTACGTTGCACTTTCACGTTGTTCCATGTGTGATTTTGGAACATGAAGGAGGAACTTGCAGAATTCCACCGTGGGGTGATGTGCGAGTTCTGCCTTCTGTAATACTGTATGCATGTCCTCCTTTTGTACACTACACTAGAAGAGCAAAACGCTGATATGTGTTTTGCAACTTTCTTGGGGGGGTCATGTTTGTCGGCATGCAAAGCTCTTCAAAAGTTACCAGTTAAGCTTGCAACCTTAAATGCTATGGACAAGGGTCATTTCATATGTGCCACCCTTTCTTGCCAAGGTGGAGGCTTACAAAAACAGCAAAGGAATCAGTGGGGCAGGAGACCTGTAATTTCCATGATTCCTTCACTCCCTTACATTTTTGAACTATTCCTTCAGAGTTAAAAAATTTAATTAATCTAAGTATAGACTTCAGTAGATTGTGGCTGATTAACTCTAGTAATTTCGGTCCCTTTATAACATAACAAATCTCTTGAGAGAAATATCATTCTTTAATGATCTCCATTACTTTTTTAAAAAAGTTTCCCATCAAAGTGGTTTGAACAGAATCATCATTTTTGCAAGAAACAAGTTGTATACACAGTAGAAACCCACCAGGGAACTCCATTATCATGTTAGACTGTCTTTTCACCTAGTCCAATACATATGGAGCTGGTTTATACCAAGTTAGACCCCTGACCCATCTGGCTCAGTTTGATCTGCACTGACTGGCAGTGATGTTCCAGGGTTTCAGGCAGGTGTTTCTCCCAGCCCTACCTGGAGATGCCAGGAAATGAACCAGAGACCTTCTGCATGCAAAGCAGGTGCTCTACCACTGAGCTATGCCCCTTCCCTTACACAATAAACAGCTTTGTCAGACTCTTGGACGATCCAGATCAGCATTGCTGACTGGCAGTAGCTATCCAGGGTTTAAGGCAGGGGTCTTTCCCAAGATAAGGATTGAACCTGAGCTTTCCTGCATGATAAAAGTATTTTGTTGTCTTTGGCTGATAAACACCCTATATCCTTTTTAATGTTTTTTTTTTGGGGGGGGGGTATTTATTGTATGCCTCCTTTCAGCTACTCCTGCAGCCAAGCTGGTGCCAAAAGTATTGCTCTGCTTTCCTTTGGACCACGAGGCCAAGAGGTGGGTGTGGTCATCTGGGCAGCCCAGGACCTCCATAATACTGCTCAGGCTTGTGCCCTGGGGAAGAAGAAGAGGAGGAGTAGTTTGGATTTGATATCCTGCTTTATCACTACCTGAAGGAGTCTCAAAGTGGCCAACATTCTCCTTTCCCTTCCTCCCCCACAACAAACACTCTGTGCGGTGAGTGGGGCTGAGAGACTTCAGAGAAGTGTGACTAGCCCAAGGTCACCCAGCAGCTGCATGTGGAGAAGCGGAGATGTGAACCCAGTTCCCCAGATTACGAGTCTACTGCTCTTAACCACTACACCACACTGGGGAGGTCGCTTTGGTGTTGCTAACACAGTGGTTTGGCTTCAACCCCGGAGATGCACTCCATGATCTCTTGAGACAGATGGATGCCAACAGTAATGACAACAGCTCCTGTCATACCTGACCACTGGCCTTGCTTGCTGGGGCTGATGGGATTGGGGGGGGGGCATCCACACCATTCGTTTAAAGTACTCTTATACCACTTTAACAGCCATAGCTGTTAAAGGAATCCTGGGGATTGTAATTTGTGAAAAGGGGCTGAGAATTGTTAGACGATCCTTCCCAGAGTACGAGTTTCTGTACCCTTTACAGACTGCGGTTCCCATAATTCTTTGCAGGAAATCATGTCTGTTAAACAGTGTTTTAAAAGTGTGGTGCGGATGTGAAAGTTGGATGCGCAGATGTTCCAGATGGTGTTATTCCTATCATGTAAAGGTATCGAACTGGGGTTAGTCCTCTGCACTGGGTACACACACACACACACACACACACACACACACATATATACTGAATCATTTCCAAAGATGTTCTGTGAGTATTCTATGAAAGATGATCTAAAAAAAGAAAGAACGCAGAACTTGCGTTTTCATTCAGCAACACACAGAGGCACAGCTGCTTTGCAAATATGCTTATAATGGCCCCATATGACAGTCCATCAGAGCATGAATAATTCAGTGTTTTCCTATTCTATAATACTCCCCCCCCCTGCAAAAGAAATATCATATTGCTCTATTTATTTCCTTAAGTTCCACCCCCCTTTTTCTTTTGCTGGACATGGTAAACCAGGGAAATAAAAGGGCATTCAGAGGCTTCTGATCTGATCAGAGCTTAGCTTTGATTTAACACAGAGGTTGGCTGAGGTGTGTTTTATTTTTTCATCTTTCTCTTCCTTTCTCTTTCTAAGTTAAGTGTCACTTTTATATCCAGGAGAAGCATTGAGTAAACAAATAAAAAATTCATTAGCAATAGGCAGCTTGAGGAAGATGAAAGGTTTTACAATGCGAAAGTCTCGTTCTCAGTGCCGAACAGCCAGGCACCAGGATCATTAGCCCAGCATGGAGCCCAGCAGACGTAACAGGCATTACCACATGTAATCTTGGTGAAATTTACTAATATTCCAAGCTGCAGTACAGTAGCATTGTTATGGCTCAATCACTGTTGATATTTTATTTTATTTTATTAACAGCCTCCCAAAAGGCTGTTAAATATTTCCAAATTTAAAAGCTGAATACATGCAGGCCCATTTCAGCTGTATAAATTAGTGTCACAGTGAAATCTATCCTCCAATTTCTTTGATGTTTTCTTTCGCCGAAAAAGAGGCTGCCATTTTTTTTTCTGCCTTGCTTCTTGGGGCACTTGAGAACTTTCGAATTTTGGTGGGAATAGGGGTTTTGAGCTTGTTACTTGCTTGTTACAAGGTAGAGGGCGGTGTGTGTGTGTGTGTGTGTGTGTGTGTGTGTGTGTGTGTTCCTTTCCAGCAGCCATTTCCACAGGCTAAGGCAGCACTTGCACTCCCAGCTGCCATACTTCCTGATCACTGTTGTCCATGTGTTTGAAACCTCAAGGCTGGATTACTTCAATGAGCTCTATGTGGGGCTGCCCTATGTGGGTTGACTTTTGTTTCCCCACTGATCATAATTGTGCTGCACTGCAGTTATTATCAGTGAGAAGACAACTTGGTGGGGTATCAAGTCTCCTCGTGTTCTTGAGTCATGCTATGGGTCACCTCTTCCTGGGGGCTATTTCTAAACTAAAAAACAAAACAAGCATGGGAGAGGATATCCCAGGACTTTTTTCCAGCAGAAACTCACTGGAACTCAGTTCTGGCACCTCACAGGTGCCATGTCAAGAGAATGAGGGACATGTTCATGATAAGTTTCCACACCTCATTTTCTAGAAAAATAGCCTTTGATATCACACAATTAATGCTTGATCTACTCAAGTCTCATGTAATACAAAATGAAGTGGTAGAATCCTTGAGGTGGTATTGTGGGCTGTACCACTTTAGATATTAGGCGAGTGAATCACATATTTGAATGTTCAGCCATGTAATAACTTCCGAGAAAGACAGAGTGAAGAGAATGTGAATGTCAGGTCAAAGTGTTCTAGCCTAATTCACTCCTTGCTTGACCCACCTATCTATTTGCACGGCCATTTTCATAAATAAAGAAGTGTTCAAAAAGAATATTCTCTCTAGCTGCAATCAAAAGTGGCACAGTCAATTCTTCTACATCGGGACTCCACCACCTCATTATTGCACACACAGAAGCAAAATTTCAGGTCTACCCAGGCAGCAGTATGTCTGAAGTTATGAGGTGTTGAAAAGCCCCCTGTTGATAACAGAATAAAACACTTGTGTCCGACCATACTTGTTGACCCTCTCTTTGCATGTAGGCCTTATTCAGAAGTTCAGATGAATGCACAAAAGTCAGGACGGGGAATTGGTTTCAGATTGACTGCCCCTGTCATGTGCTAACTGTATATAACACATTGCATGCACAGCCCCTAAGACAGTTAACATAAGCTACAGTCATAGCATGACTGGATATAAAGCAAACACCTCCACGATTGGAGGTGATATGCCTCTGAATACCAATTGAGGGTGATCACAAGTGAGAAGACTGCTGATGCACCCAGGTCTTGTTTATAGGCTTGCTATTGGAGGATCTGTTTGGCCACTGTGAGAAAAGGAAACTGTGGGTTGAGGTGGTGTTCTTCTAATCCTTGAATGTCAAGTTGCACATGTTAAAATTTTCTTTCCTGCACAATAATTCAAGGGGGATAGATGTCTGTCCCTCTTGCACTTGTTAAGCCTCCTGAGCAGACCATTGTTTATGCAACTTGTGGTTCCTTAACGTCGTTGGTAACCCAGGAGATGCCTCGTCTGCTTCAAGACAGGCTTATACTGCAGGATCTCTGGGCTTGACCAACTCACCTATCTCTGTAAGATGGAAGACTCAAGAGACTTTCTTGTCCAACTGCACACACATTTCTTTGGCCAACTGTCTCTTTGATAGGCTCCTTGACTTCTCCTTCTGCCAAGTGAACTGCCAGAGCTGGCAGACACAGAATTCAATGGTCGGAAGCAGATGTAGCTTTTTGAAAGGTCAGGACAGGCCATGACTCTGAACTAAGTAGGGATGGGGGAATTTGTCAGTTTTGGTTTCTATCAGTTTCTCATGTTTCTTATTGTAAGTTCGGTTTAACCCCTGATTTGCTGAATTCAGTTTCTGGCACACCCCAGCTTTATTTTTATTCATTGTTAAAAATGAATGTTTATAGTCATCATGGCCACTGCAGCAAAACAGTAAAAGCAGTAGAATAAAGCAGGTAGACTAACACAAGTACTATGAATATCACTATTGACCTCTGTGCGGCCAAAGTGCAGAAGAATAAACCAGGTCCTCCTTTACGCTATTTGATGGTTCCAACTTGGCAGTTCTGACCATTAGATGCAGGGGTCCACCTACACTCCTTCAAAGCAGCTCGAGGTGGCAACTGGGGATTGTCGTTTGTACCCCACTTAGGTTACTACTGGTTGTAGGTGCAGAAGGAATAGAAAGCCACTTGAGGATAGGGATGGGCGAATCTCTCAATTTTGGTTTAAGTTAGGTTTTTTTAATGTTTAGTTCAATTCTCCATATTTCCACATCAGTTTGTGATTTTTGTTGTTGCTGTTGTTTAAAATCCTCATGAAAATTCATCAGTATTTTAGTCTGAATTTATACTTGTATACTGTACGCATGCTTGTATGCTCAATTTTGCCCAAGATGCACATTTTTATAAAGCTATTTCTTCTAATATAATGTTTTAGATGTTGTTTCCACTAATATATGCAGTCTGTGCAGACTTTACCTTAGTATATAATTTTTTGTACCCTTCACTAGGGTAGGAACTGCATTGCAAAATTCAGAGCAGTGTGAATTTTGAAGGATGCCTGTGTTTAGGTTTCGTACTGTTTCAGAAAGTGCAAATTTAGTATTTCATTTCTAAAAAAAACAAAGTTGATCAAATACTTCTCTATCCCTAGCCATCAGCGAAGTGCAAATTTTAAAGGCTGGTTGTATTTTGGTCTGTAAATCATTACAGAAAGTGATATTGAGGTAGGTTCATCTTTAAATGTGAACTAAATTGTAATTCTCTCCCATCCTTAGAGTTGTGAGCCCCATGGCCCAAGTCATGTAAGTGTCAAGCTGCTTTTACTTACCTACTTTTGGCTAAGTTCCTGGACAAGGATAGCCTGACCATTGAATCCATACACTGGTAAACTTGAGGCTGGATTGCTGGTGTGGAATCAGAAGGCCAGATTGCTGATGGGGGCACTTGGCCGACAACTCATTGTTAAAGCATCAAGACTTGCTGCCCATTTACTACCAAGCTAGGTTCAGGGCATTGTATTAATTTACCCTGAACAGCTTAGGTCCAGGGTACCTCATGGCCCACCTGAACCCATATATTCCAGGATCTTTTCTGCTTGGAAATGCTAATAATCAATAATCAGACAACAAACCAGATGTTCTACTACCAAGCTACATACAGCTTCTCTCTCAAGTCATTCTTCTGCTGTCCTTCTTTTCTTTCTTCTTGCCTCCTCCATGGTCAGTGTTTAGACTGCAAGTAGACTGTGGAGTAGAGACGAGTATCTTGTATTATTTCAGGGGTATGTCTGAAGTAGCTATATGGGACCCAAATACATAACGTATTTGATTTTTATTTGTGAAATGGTTGAGAGAACTGCTGGAGGTGCAACAGCAGAGATCATTTTGTGTGGAACTTAAGGGTTATTTCTGTTAATGTTAATTCAACCAGCTAAGTGGAGGTGGGTTGAAGTGTTGCTTAGCAATCAGGCAGAGTGACATGATGTTTGGTGAGGTAGCACATGCTCTGATTGGCTGTGTAGTTCTGAAGGAGTTTTCCCCTATATGTTTGGTTGAACATCTCCCTGTAATGTACAAGGCCTGAAGTAAGAAAGACAAAAACTCTGTTTATTTCCCCTCAATTTAGATGGTGTTTTTTTCCCTATTCCCGACCCCCCACCCCAGTATGGTGTTAGCAGAATATTTTCAGTATGGTGTTAGCAGAATTTCTTTTATCTCTGCACTCTGTTTGGGTTATTTAAGTAACTTTGCTAAAAATGGAATGGTTATAGAAACCCCCCCCCCCAAAAAAAAAGGAAGGAAGGAAGGAAGGAAGGAAGGAAGGAAGGAAGGAAGGAGAGATAAAAACAACAGCAACAACTCTGGACACAGATTTATTTACACCATTTCAGACTAAGCTTTTATTTTTAATATTACAAACCATTTTTTTCTTTATTCACAAACCACTGTAGTGATATAAACACTAATTTCTAAAGACAGATATACACACTTGTTGGGTTTTTAAAGATTTGTAACTGTTTTGAAGTCACGATATTCTACATATGGTATTAATCATTTCTTTTAAAATCAGAATTCATATTATCAGTAATAATTTATATAACTGGAAAAAAAACATTCCCTATATCAGACATACATTTGAATAAAATGAATGACCGGAGTGTTCTAGGAGTTTTCACAAAAATATTTTCCAACAGCATTCGGCAACCGTATCTGTTTGCAATTATCTCTAAGAATTAGACTTCAGATACTTATTGGGGACTGCCCCTAAGTTGCGATACAGCCACTTACTTCAAATCAAAATGACAAACTAACTTATCACCCACACATCAGGAGATCTATGTGTGCAAAATGATTTTTTGTAAGAAAATAAATATTTATATAACAGCTAATTTTACTTTATTTTTGTTTTTTTAAAAAGGTATTTCAGAGTGCATCAGACATGCATTGTTTGAGAAGTCATGTCACTGGGTTCTCCAGGACTGGAGTAACAAATTCCCTGTCCAGGATTGATTTTAGAGGAAATTAGTACTACCAGTTTGTAGTAGATGCCGGTATGCACAGCACTGACTGGCTAGTGCGTGTGACATTACCTACCACTCTACCCGACCACTCACAACCTCTTAAATTGTTGGTTTTTTTCTTCCAGGTCTAAAATGGTTTTTCCTTTGGGGGAAATAAAGTGACAAATGACTGCTTAAACAAGTCACCAACTATGCTGCACTTATTATTTAAGCAAAATAAAACAAGGCAGACAGCTCTCCTGAAGAAAGACAACCAGACACAGCATTCAAATTGCTGATATGTATGTCTGGTGAATGCATTGTTGTGAAGGTGGGGAAATCTGGGCTCCCTCCACAGGTGAAAAACAAGGTGAAGAAAGTCCCTTTTCAAGTTACATCTGTAAGCACCCTTGGTTTCTGAACACTAACATCTGGTGAATTCCCTGGCATTTCAGATATAAATGCATACCAGGAATGGCCATTCTCAACCTAAACACTAAAAATTTCCCTCACTATTTTGTGAAATTGTGTGTGTGTGTGTGTGTGTGTGTGTAAAACATATCCTAAATTTGCCACACTGAACTCAACAGAAACTGAGAAAGGGCACACAGATTATCTTCTGAAAACTGCATATATATCACAGAGCATGCATAGGCAAACTCTGGCCCTCCAGATGTTTGGGACTACAATTCCCATCATCCCTAGCTAACAGGACCAGGGATGATGGGAATTGTAGTCCCAAAACATCTGGAGGGCTGGAGTTTGCCTATGCCCGTCACATAGCATCCTTTCTTAACTTGATGCTCTCTTTCCTAACTTGCTGGACTCCAACTCCTATCATCCTTGACTATTAGCCTTGCTGGCTGTGCCAGCAAGTTCAGCATCCTGTTCAGCATCCTGTTCTCATGGTGGCCAGCCAGATGCTTGTGGAAAACCAGCAAGCAGGATTTGAGCGCAAGACCACTCTCCTCCCCTGTGGCTTTCAGCAACTGGCATAGCCAGCATGGCTAGTAGCCTTCAATATCCCTCTCCTCTATAAATCTGTCTGGTCCTCTTTTAGAGCCATCTAAGTTGGTGGCCAGTACAGTCATATCTCTACTTGCGTATCCCTCTGGATACGGAATCTTCGGGTTACCGCCATGGCAAACCCGGAAGTGTATACTTCTGGGTTTCGCCGTGCGCATCCGCAGAAGCACGCCTCTATTTACGTAATTTTCGGGCTGCGAAAGGACCCCCGGAATGAGTTCAGTTTGTATCCGGAGGGTCCAATGTACTGCCTCCTGTAGGAGCGAGTTCCATTGTTCTACTATGTGTTGTGTGAAGTTGTAGTCCAAAACATCTGGGGGACACTAGGTTGGGAGAATGGTCCTAGAGGCAGGCACAGGGAGAAGATTCTGGTGCTTTGCACGCACAGTTTGGGACAATAAGCTGGGGTAATTGCAGCTGGCGTCAATCCCCAAATGTTTATACTCTAGCAAATCAAGTCTTAAACTAAAGCTACAGGGAACTTTTGACAAGCGCTGGAATGGGAAAGAATGGATTGCCACAATGGTTTGGATCAACTAGATTGTGTATCAATCTTGCAAGGTCTTGTGGATATGGGAGCTATGGATCCTGCTCCCAATCCACGCAGACTCCCCAATTTCCCTCCACAAAGGGCAGGCTTTATGCACATGGAGCGCACCCTTCCCTTGGTAGCACAAGATTTGTCTGTGTTCACCAGAATTCACCAATACTTTTGGGTAGGGGTGTGCTTAAGCTGAACTTCCTTTGCTTTTATACATCCCTTCCTCTACCTCATTCCTAGCCTCAAACTGCTTTGGAGACTCCCTTTGGGTTTTAAAAGCAGCTTCCGATTCAGTGGAGAAAATAGGAGGCAGTGGGACAGAAGAAATATTGGATTTGTGATTTGTGCATGAATTTCTCAGGATTTCAATCTAGGTCTAAAGCATGGGGGTTCAACATGACAGAAGTTATGGTCCATTCCCTGGCTAGCAGAATACATTTCTTTTTTAGTAGCCAATATTTTTCCCATTGATAAATGCATATTCCTCCCTTTACGCTCTCTGACTCTACCCCTGTGTGTGGCTCTCCCTCCCATTTGGCTTTGACAAAGACGATCTACATACACACACATATATATTTATATATATATGTGCATATATATATTTCATCTTCTGATATAAATGCTCCAGAAACCTCGTTTTCAAATCTTGTGAAACTTTATTGATGGTTTATCGTTCAACTGATCATATCGCATGCACATTACGATGACAAAGAGGAAAGCCTGATTTCACAAACACTTTTTAAAAAGCAGAATTGTTTATAGCGAGTTGGCAGGTTCACAGCGGTGAATTGATCATTTTTATTTTTATTTATTTTTAACTATAAAGTGCTCGCCCCCCCTTTTTTTCTCTTAGGCCCGCACCATACAGATGAGAATATAATAACTATCTTCAGCAAAGAACAAAAAAAAAGAAAACCAAAAAACTGTCGCAAGACAGTCTTTTTTCTGCTTTTTATTTGTTTTAAATACAAAAAACAAGAAGTTTCCCCTGACAAACACCCCAACTTAGGTTAACTTGTAAACAGGACAACAGATGTACAGACAAACTGCAATTTTTCAGCTGTGCCAGAAACTGCCTCTTTGGCGTGAGTTTCTTCAGTGCTTTGGGGGTGGGGGGGACCATCAGCGAATCAGACATGGGAAGTATCTGACATCAAACCACCTTCTGTTCATCTGATGATTCTGGTGTTTTTGTTTTTAGTTGGGTCCAGCCAATTTCAAACACAACAGCCTCAGGTTGGGAAGTGGGGCAGGCTTGGAACATGTCGAAGAATTGCAGTTTGCTTACACGACACGGTCATGTTTCCAAAAGTACCAAGCAGGTGAAAATACCATGATTATTATTATTTTTTTCAATCTCTCTCTCTCTCTCTCTCTCTCTCTCTCTCTCTCTCTCTCTACTCAATGGTTGCAGTACTTGTAAAATGCATATATAAACTTTTTTATGTTTGTTTATTTATTTATTTAATATGAGCAGCATTTTAAATTCTGTAAAAATGATTATACGTGTGTTTTTTTGTCTCTTATCTCTTGGTCTAAACCTAAAGCGCCGTAGGTGTGTCATAATAATAATAATAATTCCACTGCACAGATGTAAATTTTATACACTTCCCCGACCCCCCTGCCCCACCCACCCCACCCCCATTAAACCGGTACAAAGAATTTAACTTTTTTATTACTTTCTCTCTTTTTTTTTGGAAAAAAAGAAAAAAAATAGAAACAGTGCTTTTATCACCTTTTATTATTATCATTATTATCATTATTTTTTTAATCCTCCCATAATATAAAAGTCTGCAATGATATCAATAATTTATTATACTGGAAGAAATATAAAAAGAAAGCTTGTTCATGTTCTAACTAGCAGAGATTTTCTTTCTCCTCTATTCTTTTCTTTGTTTCTCTCTCTCTCTCTCTCTCTCTCTCTTTTTTTTGCCTAAAGAACTAGTTATGCTTGGAGCTGATCTTGACTTGGTGGGTTGCCTAGAAAGGGGGTGCTCTCCGGACAGCATTAAATTAGATTTTATGTACAAGTGTCAGTTGAAGCACCCCTCTCTCCACCCTCCCGCCCCTGCCCCGCCCCAGCCTCAAAATTAACAACATAACCTTTGGCTTTGAATAAATAGTGAATAATTTAAAACAGCTGATATGGGACGATGGGTGCAGTGGCGGCCCCACTTTACGATTTAATCATGTTGGACCCCCATCGCCACCGTCTCAACTCTCCTCTTTTCCCTCCCCTTTATAAAACAAAAATAAATGTTAGATGCGCAGGAGGGAGGGGGGACCCTGATGTCACTTTAACACTCTTACAAAACAAGTGAGGAATCCTGATAGCTTAATATTCAGCATATATAATTCATTTACATGATATAGCAGTCTTGATTGTGGCCCCCAAACAGATTTTATTTTATTTTATTTTTAAATTAGTTTCTAGCAGCTTTCTAGTTCAACCACGACAATGAAAATAAGAATAATTAATCATAATTAATCATAATATAATTTAATAATAATAACCTTCTACAGCCAGCAATCGAACTATGCAACGTTCGGAAATGAAAAGACCCACGATATTAAAATACACAGAACAAAATATCTGAGGTATAAGATAAAAAAATGTAGATTTTTTTTCCTCTTTTTTATTTTTATTTTATTTTTAGAGTTGCTAAAATGATGCACTATTGCATGTATTGCAATACCCAGGCCTCGGAAAGCTTCCTTTTTTTCCCCCACATTGGAAGGGTTTTTATGGGTTTTGTCATTTAGTATGGAGCAAAACGGCTGTATCCCCCTCGGTATATACTAGCCTGCAATGAAGAAAGAACGAGACCGACATCATCAGCATGGCTCCTAGTCTTGGCATCAGTCAAGGGTGCAAAAGCATTCTGAAACAAAGCAATTTGATGGGTTGTTTTTTAAATGTCTGCTTTTCTTCACAACGGGATTTGCAATGTTAGTTATTTTTTTTTCCAAAAATTTTTTGCAAGCAAGGTTCAGGACACACCACTCAAAGCTGTTCAAACAGGTGCCAGCTGACCAATTAGTGAGTGAATCATCAGCTTATATGATGGGGGCGTGGGGGGGCATGCCTCTAAATACCAGTTGATGGAAACCACAGGAGGGGATTGTGCTCTTGTGCTCAGGTCCTGCTCGCAGGTTTTCCATTATGGCCATCTGTTTGCCACTGTGAGAATGGCATCAATGGGCCCATTGGCCTGACCTAGCAGAGCTCTTCTTAAGCTCTTGAGTTCTTAAGGCCCATGTCTCCATGGGTGGAACATCTCTTCTTCATGCAAAAGGTCCATGGTTCACCCCCTGGCATCTCTAAGAGAGATCTTGGAGACCTGATGCCAAGGTGTTGTTGACAGTACTGAGCTAAATGGACCAGTAATCTGACTTGGTATAAGGCAACACATGTCAATCAAGACTGGGATCGAGTCCAGTGCTCGCCCTGTGGAACGCCCTCCCATCAGATGTTAAAGCGATAAACAACTACCTGACATTCAGAAGACATCCCTGTTTAGGGAAGCTTTTAATGTGTGACATTTTAGTGTATTTTTGGTCTCTGTGGAAGCCGCCCAGAGTGGCTGGGGAAACCCAGCCAGATGGGCGGGGTACAAATAAATTATTATTATTATTATTATTATTATTATTATTATTATTATTATTAATATTAATTATTATTATGACAGCCTGGTCCACCCAAGCTGTTCATGGGAACAGACCTGAGTTTGTCCCATTCCTGTTTCCATGTGGGCTTCAAAGGGAAAGTCCTTAAAAATATGCCTAGGAATAGGAATGGTGTGTGTGTGCACGCGCGCGCGCACACAGTGCCCTGCGATAGTTTTGCATTCATTGAAATAAAGTAGGGTGTCATGTCACCCAGGGCCAGCCCAATACATCTTGCAGCCTGACAGTGATGGTGCTCTTTCTCTATTCCAAGTACAGAAGCAAACTGGACTGGAAGTTAAAACTTACTTCAACACTGTTGATGGGATAGGGTTCTCCACTGCACCTGAGAAAGCAAGCCAGATTACGGGGTCTAGAAAAACCCCCAATGCAGTAGCTGGGCAGAGAAGCGGGGGTTAGAAGGATCAGATGGGAGAGTGCTGCTTGCCTAATGGTAGACCAAATTCCTGATCCCACTCCATCTCATCCCACTTTGATGACTGGCCTCTAAAGACAACATTCTGCACTGAGTACAAGTTGTTGGCTTCTGCTTAGGCAAATCATCTGAAAGATTTTAAGATCAGCATCATCATCATAATTTTAATAAGATAAGGGAAATTTATTGGGAGAGGGGTAAAGAACCTAGGAAACTGCCAACACTAAGCTAGTTGTTTAGCTTAGTGCTATCTACACTGAGTAGCAATGGCTCTCCATGGGGTCTGAAAGACAACAAGTCTTTCTCAGTTGTACCTTGAGATGCCAGATAGGACTTCTGGGTTAGCGCCTCCGGCAATGGCGAAATTCCTCTGATCGGGAGGAACCCGCTCCGTGGAAATCAGGGTCTGGCCGCCATGGCAAAGGCGGAGACCCACTAAAAACCACAGGCGGGAGAAGCCTGTGGACGTGGGATTCGGCTGGCACCTTTTGCGCCTCCCCTACTCGCGGGGAAACCCGGGTTCGGGGATCCGGAGTGACGTGGGGTGAGCGGTGCAGTGCTTCAAATTGACTGCTTCTTTCACGGAGTGAAGCCGCACCGAAGAAGAAGAAGAAGAGTTTGGATTTGATATCCCGCCTTTCACTCCCTTTAAGGAGTCTCAAAACGGCTAACATTCTCCTTTCCCTTCCTCCCCCACAACAAACACTCTGTGAGGTGAGTGGGGCTGAGACTTCAGAGAAGTGTGACTACCCCAAGGTCACCCAGCAGCTGCATGTGGAGGAGCGGAGACGCGAACCCGGTTCCCCAGATTACGAGACTACTGCTCTTAACCACTACACCACACTGGCTCTCACCACACTGCTGTTGCCGGAGAGCGCTGACTTTTTCCTGTGGACAATTGGACTTTAAACAACTACCCGTGAGTAGAACGGAAAATTGGATCTGTAAACATCTTAATTTGGCACAAAAATGGGAAGGTTTCAAACAGGAAGTCCGCCTTCCTCTTTTGTAAATAGATTGAAGCAAAGACGCTGCAAGCTAAAGTCTTGGAAAGTCTTTCGTAAAGGATTAAATTTCCATCAGTTAAAATCATTAAACCCCCCTTGGAAGCAGGAGAAGAGGGGGGGGGGAATTTTGGAGATGCCAGATGTTCAACCTGGGACCTTTTATATTTAGAGCATGTGCTCTACTAGCGAGCTGTGAGCATGTGACTGTCACTAGTGCATGATGTACTATTGGAAGCCCAGGGCTAGTGGGAAGCCCCAGGTTGTAGAAACTGTCATATTCCACCTAAAGTAAAAAACGGAAGCTAATTTGGGGGGTTGTTCTTCATGTGAAACACTGAAGAAATGGAAACCAGAATAAATCTTTCTCACGTACGTTCTGCATCTTTAATCTCCGCAAAATTATAAATAATAATAATGTTGCCTATTTGATACCAAGTGATTGGAAAGAACATAAGGATCCTGTTCTCACAGTGGCCAACAAGAAGCCTGTGGGAAACCTGGATGCAGCACCCAAGCAAAAGAGGATTCTTTCCTCTGGCAGTTTCCAACAGCTGGTATTCAGAAACATTACTGTCTCCAAAAACCGTGGCAAAAAACTAGGACCCCAAACCCCAGTATAAATATTTCCTTTAACTTACTCAGCTCTGCCATTTCTCACTTCAGTGAGAATGTTATATTTTAGGGTCTCTTTTGCATAGTAAACACAAGTAGTTCATGCTACATGGAGGTACATCCATTTAAAAACAAAAAGCTGGGTGAATATAAATTTAGGTGATATAAATTTAGACTCAACCAGATCGAGAGACCTTGGCGTGATTACAAGATGTCTGCGTTTCCATCCAATTACATTACTTTCACACTCCTGAAGAAAAGATTCTTTGGGAAAGTTGTGAACAATTGCTAGAGAGATGCAAAAGACTGTCATTTTTTATTTTATATTTTATCCATCATCTGTACATGGGTATCACACTTATTTGCAGACCCTGGTGCATGTACAATTTGGCAACACACATTTGTATCATCTGCAACTGGATCCATTGTGCCTCATGTTCCCTGCTCAAAGATACACACTCTCTTTAAGCCAGAAAAGGGGGATGCCCTTCCAGATGATGTTGTTGTACTACAAATCCCATAACCCCTGACCATTCTTCATGCTGGCTTCTGGGGCTGCCAGGAGTTGGAGACCAACAGCATAAGAGTTGTAGGAGAAATTCAATTCAGTTCACAGTTCAGTGTAAAACTTCCAAATTTGCACATCCTGAAAGCGTTATGTGAACAACAGTAATGTATGCCTGCGAGGGTGAAGCTGGGATCAGAGGGTGCGTGGCTGTTGTGTCCTTCCCTTTCTGCCCTGCCTGTCCTGCAACACGTCCCTAAAATGGGGGTGAGTCCATCTACATTCTGGACTATGAGTAGACTATACTGCAGAGCAGAAGGGAAGGGTATGTATTGGGCACAGATACATCAAAAGTTGGGTGTGAATCAGTCTTGATTAATTCAAATGGACTCACAGTTTTCTGCAGTTAATTTTCATTTCGCTGCTTTTCCATTGGTTGTGACTAACATTTTGCTTGATTGCCCTGATTATCTTAATTTAAGATAAACATGGTTCCACATAACGCCCCGGGAGGGTTATTTTCTCCTAATGCAAAAGGCCAGTATTGCCCAACAAAATGTCCCCATGGGGTCTTTTTATGTGTACATTTCAGTTTCACATAAATCACTCTTCCTGTGGAGGGTGTGTGTGTGTTCACGCGCCTGGTTAACTTTATGCAACAACTGGAGAGGACCGCTGAATGCTCTCCTATCCTCTACTCTTTTCAGTACAGCTATAATTTTAAATATTAACTCTAATAATATGGGAGAGAAAATAGCAGGGATTCAGGGTGACTAACAGCAGAGGCCGGGAAATCTCAGTTTCAGCTCTTTATACTTATAATCACTGGTGTGACTTGAACCTTCAGGCAATGTAAATTCAAGGCAAAAGATTGGGGGTTGGGGGGAATAAAGAAAAGAAAAGAAAAAGAATGGAGGCTACTGTGAAGGCATTCAATTTGTGATGTATTTAATTATCAAAATGACTAATTGTTCCATTAAGGTAAGTGCTCACCTAGGATATATATATATATATATATATATATATATATATCCTTATGTGTGCTACATTGCCAAGAAATTAAGACATTTGTCAAGTTTACCGGGAAGGATTAATGTGGCATTTTAGCTGCCGTTAGCAGAAGAGACAAATTCAATTAAGGGAAAGTGAGAAGATGTCAACCATGCTAAGAACTGGGGAGAGGAGGGGAGGAGGAGGGGAGGTTTGGGGCAGACCGGGAGGCAGGGAAGGGGGACGGGAGTAGATAAATCAGCACTTACCACGGCACCAACGCCGTAGGTGGTTGCTGGAGCAAGTGTGTGGTGGTAGGGGTCTGCAGCATAAAGTCGTCCGTAACTAAAAAGAAAAGAAAAAAGAAAGCAGAGCTGAGGATTAATAAAAGAAAACCAAAGCAACCCCAGAGGTTAAAAAAGAAACGGAAAGGAATTGCAAAATGAATGCAATCAAACATCCCACTCTATCCAATTACACTGGAAATGAACTGACTCAGCACGTTATGGACGCAATATCCTCTGGGGAAATGGGTTCAGTTTACAAATGAAAAGGAGGAAGGGGGGGATGGCTATAATTAGCTTTACGAGATTGAATGCAAAGCAAATGTGCAGCCATGGCTGCACAATAGGTGTGTTTTCAACTTAAGGGACCTGGTCCCTACCCTACCCCCTCAAGGAAGCCTTAGGTGATTCCCAAAAGTGTGATAGACATAAGTAGAAAGTAAATGGGAAAATAATATATACAATGTCAAAGAACAAAAGGTTCTCTCAAAGGTTTTTTGTATAAAATGTGCCAAGCAGCTGTTAGGAAGCAGTGTGCCTCTTCAGCTGACAATCCAAATGGCAATGCAACTTCTTCTTGTTGTTTTTGTTGTTGTTAATGGATGATAAATGCAACTAAGTGGGCAGAATTTGGTTTCTGAGTGGGAAGCAACTGGGCAAGGAGACCTATCCTAGCATTCTCTTATATGACACCCGGAATACAGGGCAAAATGGTGGCGCACAAAGAAACATGCAGGAGAGAACAGTGGTTCTTAATATGACAGAGAGTGACAGATCTACATCATTGGCCATATGGAGAGTTTTCTCCACTTGCCCTTTTTGAAATGCAAAGTTCAACTTGCTCATATTTTGATGCCATTTATACCTGGTGGTTTCCTATATCCACTAACCAAGCAGGGATGTGGAGACACATATGTATAAGGCTTTCAGGTACAAGGGTCAGTGCATATGTGCTACCATGGGATAAGCAGAACACAGGGCTACCATCTTTTTTTGGCAACTGCCAACTTATTTCCCCCCTCCTCGTTGCATGTAGTTAGGAACAGTGGAAGCTGCATTATACCAAGTCAGACCTTTGGTCCATCTCCCTCAGTAGCACTGCATTCCCTGACTGACAGTACCTGATCTCCAGGGTTTCAGAACGGATACATTCCCGTTCCT
This sequence comes from Podarcis gaigeae, assembly GCF_964106915.1. Taxonomy (NCBI): domain Eukaryota; kingdom Metazoa; phylum Chordata; class Lepidosauria; order Squamata; family Lacertidae; genus Podarcis; species Podarcis gaigeae. Next base: position 32,914,681 of record NC_139690.1, read on the forward strand.
ACCTGGAGATGCTAAGGACTGAACATGGGACCTTTGGTGTGCAAAGCAGATGCTTTACCACTGAGCTATGAAGATGCTACCTATAGCCAACAGCTGGCAGTGTTTCCATGGACTCGCCCAACTAACTTTTTGCCATTGTTGATTCTGTTTAGCCAGTAAGTTTCATCTGTATAGCAACACCCCAAGTTAAGGACATGGGAAGTTGCTTTTCACTAGATCAGGTACTTGGTCCTATCTCAGTGCTGTCTGTATGGTGTCAGGGGGTGAGGTAGCTATAGTGTGATGAGAATGTATGAAACGTGCCAAATTTTCACTCATTTAAGAAAAAACTAGGAAGAAGAATGTTACGCATGTGAAGCTTCAAGTCATTCCGGTTAACCTTCTTTATTGCACCTGGTTTACTCCCCGGGTGTACCTGCTTCTGCCTCTAATTTGCAGCTTTGGAGCCATTTTTATTTTTAAAAACAGACAAACGTGGACTTCTGCCTCCAGTAACCCCATCCAATCAGGGAAATGCATGTTATCATGAAGTTAAATCAGATAGTGGACAAGGGAAAACTATCTTTACTCTCAAAAGGCTTTCTGAGGCTGCTATGTAGCCTATCGGATATGGATACAGGATGATGCCACTAAGCCAAGTCAGTGTGAGGGTAATATTTCATCCCCAAATATGAGGGGACTCGTGTGTGTTTGTGTGTGTGTGTGTATGTGTAATTCACCCCTTCCCCATTTTGTGTCTGCCTTACTTCACACACCTGCAGTAATCCTATAGCTAACAATGTTGAGATTACTCCTGTAGGTGCTTTAACAAGAGCTTCTTTTTAAAAGAAAGCACTGCAACGTTTCGGATTCAGCCTGAAGTGCGAAAAGGTTATTCATTGCAAATGGTTTTCCTTTCACAAAGTCCAAAGAGAAATGTTGTTACTGTGGTCTATACAAAATGGAAAGCATTTATCTTGTCATAAATCTTGACTGATGAGTTTCTCACTTTGGCAGAAGTTGCTCTGACAAATTAGGACCAAATAATACTGGTGTTTTTGTGCGGTAGCAATGAATGTGTCTCTTTGTTTAGCAATTTAAAAGGCAGCTGTGGCAGAGGGGTACACAAAACATGATTAGCCTTTTCCCCAACAATGTAGATTGAAACATGTGATGCATTTGAGGGTTTTTGCCACAGGAAGACTAGGTGCATGTGCTGTGCAACATTTAATTCATGATGATTATTATACATTTATTTATACCCTGCCTTTCCTCCTGATGGGACTCAAAGCAGCTTACATATAAAAGCAAGAATCACTAAAACCATAGAAAGAAACAATAAAAAACCAAGCATTCATATAATTAAAACTGTATTTATTTATTAAATCTGTTTAAAGCATACAAATGATTACAGTAAAAAGAGCTGTGAGTTCCCAAAAGTCTGTTGGAAGAAGGTGGTCTTCACTTGCCAACAGAAGGACCACATAGAGGGGGCCTGTCTAGCTTTTCCAGGAAGGGAATTCCAAAGTCTGGGAGCAGGCAATGAGAATTTAGCTGCTGTTCGTTATCAAATTGCCCCCCGCCCCCCCTGCACTGAAAGACACTGGGAAATATCCAACTATAAGAGTAGATCCATTGAAATTAATGATCCCAAATTAGATGTGTCCATTAACTTTAATGGGTCTACTCTGAGTAGGATTAGAAGTTATGCTTGTTTTAATTCAGATAGTAGAATAATGTGGGGACCTGCAACTAAGTGTTGCAATCTGGAGTGTTTGGAGCTCCGCTCTCTTCCCAAATATGCCACTCCTTGACCCTTCATAGATCCTCCCACCCTCACCATCACTCAACTGTCAGACAGCAGTCTGCAGCTACTCAGCATCCTCAATTCTCATTGAGATGCTTGGGGGATAGCCTCACTTAGGGTTTTTCCCCCTCCCCCTTCTCACATCTTTTCTTTTTCATTTCTGAAAAACTTAACTGGGTTTCCCCCCTGAATTGTGCTTATAATTGATTGATTGAAAAGATGAATAGCACACTTTGCAAGAAGAAGAAAATCTTCAGAAAGTGGTTTGTAAAATGACTGCCCGGAGATGTTGAATAAAGTATAGTTTGCAACCATTAATGCATTTCACATTCCCGCTGTAATATGCCAGCAATTACCCAACACAAACTATCAGAGACAAACCACAGACCTTCTATAATACATTTCCTGCATGTGGGAGTGTATGTTGTTGTTGTTAGTGTATGTGGTATTTAGAGAGGGGAATCACCTGTGGTGGGGGACACACCGTGGTCTCACCTGCGGCTCCTAGAAGCTGTCAGCACGCAACAGCAGCCACACTACACAAACTGCTTTGACTGGTCGGCTAAACCAGATGGGGGTAGCCAACGGGTCTCAAACCTTTGGTTGTTTCATTGGGTTGTTTTTGTTTTTATTATGTATTGTGTGTTTTTATTCTGTGCTTTCATATTGTAACCGCCCTGAGACATGCGGGTATAGGGTGGTATACAAATTTAATAAATAATACAATAATAATAAAAATAATTGGTAAGTTAGGGACTTCCCCTGAATGAAGAGATCGGCTCTGGCAGATTGAGTGGATGAGAGCAATAGTAAGTCCAACAGTCCAGAAGGCAGTTTTTGCACATGCTGTATAGGGAAGTGAGAGGCAGATGGGGCTCATCAACCTGGGAAGGGAGCCCATCTAGGAGAAGGAAAACCAGTCCTAAACCTCCTCTGCCTTGTGGGGTATATTCAGGAGAAGAAGCTAAGGAGTAAACTCTATACAACTCTATGCAACTCCTACGTAAGAGGGCACCTAAGATGGCACCTTGTATGCCTCTTTTTAGCAACTTTTACAGCCAGACTGGTACTCTGGACAACATTATTGAGGCCGAGAGGAGTGGGGTCTTGTAGTCTGGGCAGCCCAGGACCTCCATACACACTGCTCAGACTTGCATCCTGGGGAGGTCACTTTGGTGCTACTATTGCAGCAGTTTGACTTTATCTCCACAGGTGCACTCCATTTTCTCAAGACAGATGGATGCCAAAAATAACCAGCACTATTATTATTATTATTATTATTATTATTATTATTATTATTATTCCTCATTGCCATAACTGGCTTCAAGAGGGCTACAGATATTAAAATATATGAAGAGTGTGCACTTGTTATGAAAAAGGATGAAATAAAAAATGAAATGAATTAGTTTGAACAGGAATAAAAACAAATGAGTTCCAAATGAAAATAAAACAAGTCCTTTATTCACTGTTTCTATTAGGATGTAATAGAGGTAATTACAGGTGTAATTACAGCACAAGTAAGAGAAAGGCTAAAGGGACTGGGAAGAGGAATAGTAGTTGAAATGGACAGACAGAAAATGGATGTCTACCAAATGGTGACACAGTGTTCTCTCTCTCCCTCAAATTTGACACAGCTGGTTCTTTGGAGTGGGAGTAGAAAGCTTAAACATTTCATCTTAATAACCACAAAAGTTGTACATAGGAGAAATGTAACTGGATTTCATATTGAAAGGGGATCTTAAGGGATGTGTGCCTTTTTGAAATTGCCTCAAAAACAAGGATCCTTTCCACAGTTTTTTTCAAACTTGGCAGTTGTCCTGCTTTGAACAGTAGAATGCCTGATGGTCTCAGGCATGTGGGTGGCAAACACGGTAGTTACAGGTATCCGGAGGCTGGTTGGGTCCCTCGTTGACATTAGTGAAAAATGAAAAGAAATGAGAATGGCGAAAATGAATGGACTAACTTTGAATCACTTGATAAAATAAACGGAAGACAAATGAATGGAGAGCTAAAGCAAATAAGACTTTTAATGGTGGATATGAATGAAGCAACTAAATTCCACTTCTTTCCTTTCTCAACTAGCAGATTTCTAAGATGTACTGTGAGGTGCAAGTTGATTCCTGCCTGGCCCTAAAAAGCCCTAAAAACAGCTTTTCATATGTCTCCACAGACAGTCTTCTGTGAAAGCAAAGTTATACATGAGTGGCATTCCTAAATTAAAAAACCATGGAATAATAATAATTCTTTAATAATAATAATTATTTAATGAACACAGAGAAAGCAGGATTATATATAAACTGAGGCCAGAACTGACATTTTCCTTATCGCACACCTGGAACTCTACTAACTTCAAGGATGCACCATTCATTTTAGGTGGAGGTCCCATACCTCTGTCTCTTAGATGGCTTTGGTCCATTTGAGTGGCAAAGTAAACCGCACAAGCAAGATGGAAGCAAGGCATTCTGGGGTTTTCTTTGGGCCAATTGGCATGGGCCAAAATCTACCCTGTAGGCAAGTGCTGCTCTTATAAGTTGATGTTGCAACCCATCCACCTACCCACACTTGGTAAAATGTTGCCATACCTGAGGGTGGGGAGGGGAGAGGTAGAGGTAGAGAAGGATTTTTTGTGGTACCATGTGATTGGCTGTCAGGGCATTGTTTTTTCACATACACCTCACTGCTGTTTACATCTGGGATGTGGTGCTATAGATCTGGCTAACTGGTTGGGTGGGAGATTTGTATAGCTCACCCATGTATGAGGGACATCTGACCAAATATCTCCCATTGGTGACAGGATCCCCACCTGTGATTCAGATAAAATTGTGATAGCAGTTCAATGCCTTCTCCAAAATGAACATGGCAAATCCATCAAATGGGTCACTTCATTGGCCTCTACTAGCAAAGAGCTATTGCTGGGATGAGTCGCTTGCTGCTTTTAAAGAGAATGTTCCCTTCTTTGTGTAATACAAGAGGGTCAAATTCTTCATGAAGAAACCTAAGCATCAGCATATGCAGGGAGAGATTTCCAAACAACGGCCGTGTAGATATTATCTGATAATATATATTGAGTCCTCCCCCCTTTCATGTGATGAATAAACTTTATTTTTCTTCCTCAGGGTGACCTCTGCCTTCAGAATATGATGGTTTTATTATGATTAATAAATTTCATTTCCACAGAGGAAAAGGAACAGTGTCAGCTTAAACGGAGAGCATGCTGGCTCCCTTCTTTTTAAATGCTAATTTCAAAATGCACCCTTACATGACACAAAAATTGAAATGCTCACGAGGGTTAGCCCTCTGGATGCAGATACTCCTCTCAAAGGGATGCCAGGAAACACACTAGGGCTGTTCAGATGTCACATTCAGTGTGTGTATAACGGGTATACCTGTGTACACAAACAGTTGAGATGCACAAAGCGGCAAGTGTACACTCTTATACGCAAACACTTGTACACATGCGAAGACAGCTTGTACCTGTTGTTAGCTGCCACCATTTCCAGGTTCAATCCTCAGTGGCATCTCTAAGTCCCTTGCCTCTAATGTCCCTTGCCTGAAACCCTGGAGAGCAACTGCCAGTCAGTGTCGGCAATACTGAATTGGATGGACTCAATGGTCCGACTCAGCATCAAGTGGCTTCCTTTGCTCCAATTAACTTCCGCTTCCTAGCTGCAGCATTTGATGCTGAAGCTTGCTCAGCATATGGTTTCTGTTCATCCTCAGATGGCTAAGAAATTAAGCATGAAAGCATGTAAGCAAGATTTCAGAAGCCAAAGAGGGCAACAGGCAAGAGAGAGTGCTCTGTGCATCTTCTTTCTTTCTTGGATTTGCACTGTTGTATAATGTGTGAGAGCTGCAGGATTCACTCCCCACTTCACACATACTAGTTGTGCAATTGTTATTTTCCTTTTGCTTTCAGAACTGGACCCAATCTGGTTCCCATCCAGTGCAACAACTTGTGGCCCTAGATGGTGATGTACTTTCTTATAGAAATGGGTAACCAAATCAGTTCAGTGGGGCTCAGGTGTGAATCATGATGTGGACATAAATGCATTTGAGCATCTTCATCTGCACATGTTGTGTGTATGTGGAAAGCTGCCTATGCAAACAGATTGATGGAGTGAGGCCCTTGAATACAAAGCATCTCTCTAGTGGTCTGCACTTTGTAGCCTTCTTGGGTACCTAACTTTCCTAAAATAGTAACTGAAAAACCCAATTTCCTCAGCTGGGCTGTTGCAGTGTATCTTTTTCCTATTGTTGCACTCAGAGGAAAGGAACACAGGAAGTGTTCTCTTCTGTTATGTTTTAGTCTTTTAATTATGGCAGTTCATTTGAACTAAGAACATAAGATAAGTAGAAGTGGGTAGAAAAAGTTTCCCCCTCCCTCTCATAACACTAGAACCCAGGGAGATGCAATGAAGTTGAATGTTGGAAGATTCAGGACCAAGGAAAGTAAGTGATTTTTCGTGCAATGCATAGTTAAACTATGGGACTTTCTCCTACAGAAGGCAGTGATGGCCACCAACTTGGATGACTTTAAGAGGATTAGACAAATTCATGGAGGACAAGGCTATCAGTGACTACTAGCTGCAGTGGCTATGCTCTGCCTTGGTAGTTGCAGGCAATAATGCTTCTGAATATCAGTTGCTGGAAACTGCAGGAGGGGAGAATGCTCTTTTGCTTGCATCCTGCATGCAGGTTTTACCACAGGCATCTGGTTGGCCATAATGAGATGTTGAACTAGATGGGCCATTGGCCTGATCCAGCCAGCTCTCCTTATGCTTCTGTGAGACAGAACATTGGAAATACATGTTTCAAACTGTATTTGTTGTCACATTTCCCTCTCTTGCCTAAGTATGAGTTTGTAACAGTGTAGGGTTGTGTAGAATACAAACTTGTGGCTCAGGAAATCAAACACAGTTCTGCCTGTCAGGTGCACCATATCTAGATCATCTCCATTTTTGTAGTCCCATTAAAGCAGGAGACAAGCCCCTGCCAAGTCAAGAACACATAGGGGCATGAGAACAAAGGAAACTGCCTTATAGTGAGCCAGATCATTGGTCCATCTAACGAGGTATTGCTGACACTGACTGGCAGAGGCTCTCTTGGGTTTCAGGCAGGGAATCTTCATGATCCCTAGCCAGAGATGCTGGGGTCTGAACCAGAGAAACCAGGATGCTAAGCAGGTGCTCTACCACTGAACTATGGCCCTTCCAACTATGACTCTACTGTAGGCATTCACAACACACACACACACACTTCAATCTTCTATCTCTGCTGGAGCATTTTGTGCTTTCTGTATAGCTGGGGAAACTGCATAATCCGAGGATTACTTGCACACTCCGTTGCCCATGCGTGCGCTTACAGAGACCCGCACACATGCTTGAGTGTGGCACAAACAGAGATAATTCTCTCTCTCTCTCTCTCTCTCTCTCTATATATATATATATATGCACTGCTTTGTTATCAATGGAGGTTTGGAGTGCAACCCCTTCCATTTACAAATTGCAGAACCCCAGCCTGCCTTAATCTTGTCAAGTTGTCACGTTTGACTAGCCATGCAGACTGACCTAGAACTACGAGTGCAAGAAAGGCAAGCTGTCAAAGAGATAATGACAAAGATGCCAGGAGGGTTTGCCAGTGTTTCTCGCTGAGCCGAGAGGGAAGGATTAATCAAACTTTAGCTATGCAAGGGGAGAGGATAATCCGAGTGTCGACTGGTGGCTGTCCCTGTCACCGCGCCTCTTACCCTAACAGCTAACCTGCAGTAGTTGGCCTGGGAGGGGGTGGGGGGAGATAAAGAGGAAGTCAAGGCCCATGAAAGGCATACACCACTATGGACTACAGCAATAGAAAGATGCTTTGAAAGTGCCAGACAATATAAAGGATAGTTGGATTTATTGGGGGGATTCAATTGTGCACCATAGCACAATAGAGGAGGGGTTGCCAACATAGGGCTTGTCCAAACTTCATCTTGTCCCATGCCTAGAAAGATTGGGTCTGAGTGGTTTCCCCCTTGCCTCACTCCTTTCCCACTCTCAGAGCTAAACAGAACAGCCGTCTATCCACAGAAAACCCAAAAGCCATTTGCTCTGACTGTGCGCTAAAGAATGGTTTCCCCCATTCTTGAAGTGGCTGAGACTGGGGCAAGGGGTAGCAAGGTCAGAGCCATGTGGTTCCACCAGCAGAACCAACATCACAAATCCAGAGCCTTTGCTGGACAGCTTGAACAGTCGTTTAGGCATAGATGACTTCAAGGCTGGATTACTGCAATGCGCTCTATGTGGGACTTGCTTTGCGTTTGGACTGGAAAATGCACTTGGTGCAGAACGCTGCAGCACGGTGGCTGGCAGGAGTGAAACATTGTCAGCATATAACAGAAACAAAATTTTAAAATTCCTTCCAGTAGCACCTTAGTGACCAACCAAGATTCTTATTGGTATGAGCTTTCGTGTGCATACACATTTCTGTATCTGAAGAAGTGTGCATGCACACAAAAGCTCATACCAATAACAAACTTAGTTGGTCTCTAAGGTCCTGCTGGAAGGAATTTTTTTATTTTGTTTCAACTATGGCAGACCAACAAAGCTACCCTACCTGTAACTAGCATATAACAGAGTTCTGCTCAGAGATCTGCATTGGCTGCCAATTTATTACTGGGCCAGACTCAAGCTGTTGTTAATATGTAAGGCCCTTAACCGCTTGGGGCCAGTTTACTTACCCCATATATAACCACTCTGATCTGTGGAACTGGGACTTTTACAGGCACTACAAAATGTTCATGCTGCACTTGGAAGTAACTGATCTAGTGTGGCAGCTGCTACAATCTGGAACTCCCTGCCTATTGACATTAGGCAGGCACTTTCCCTGTATCTTAAAAACCATTTCTGCTGAGGCTAGCATATCCATGCATGTAAAGCTGACATGTATTTTAATCAGTACTTTTAGAGTTCTAGCCATAGTTAGTTCTATTCAGAGCAGACCCATAGAAATTAATGAATATGACTGACCAAGCTTTATTAAAGTCAGTGGATCAACTCTGAGTTACAAGTTAGCCGAATAGAATAATAATAATAATAATAATAATAATAATAATAATAATAATAATAATAATTTATTTCTACCCCGCCCATCTGGCGGGGTTCCCCAGGCACTCTGGGCGGCTTCCAACAAAAGATTAAAAATACATTAAAACATTAAAAACTTCCCTAAACAGGGCTGCCTTCAGATGTCTTCTAAAAGTCAGAGAGTTGTTTATTTCCTTGACATTTGAAGGGAGGGTGTTCCACAGGGTGCCACTACCGAGAAGGCCCTCTGCCTGGTTCCCTGTAGCTTCACTTCTCACAGTGAGGGAAGCGCCAGAAGGCCCTTGGCACTGGATCTCAATGTCCGGGTTGAACGATGGTGGAGACACTCCTTCAGGTATACTGGGCTGAGGCCGTTTAGGGCTTTAAAGGTCAGCACCCACACTTTGAATTGTGCTCGGAAATGTACTGGGAGCCAATGAAGGTCTTTCAACCCATAGCTTATAATGTATACTTTTGTCAATTTTTTTTCATTTCCCCTTTTCATAAGCTTCTTTTTAACATTTGTTTTCTACTGATGATTTCTAACATTTATTCTTTGCAAACTGCTTAGAGGCTTTATTTACAGTAAAATGGTGTGCAAATATTGTTGAATAATTAGGTAAAATAAATTACATGGATCTGCCTTTGCTGCTACCCTACTCTACCACAGACTTGTCCAGCTAAGCAGCCACTATCTTGGTGTTGGGAGGACTCTGCCCCATCCACACACCCTATTACTGGAGAGCTCATTGCCACTACAAGATCCTCTTTGGTCTAAAGTGTTACATAAATATGTCAAGTAAATAAAAATCTGAACATCAGTTGAATAGGATTCTTAGGCAGATCTACATTCATGGGTTTTAACATTAAGGAAGGGTTAAGGAATGGTTTTCATAATGTACCATACTTTTCCGTGTATAAGACAAGTTTTTTTTTTACTCTAAAATAATGTAAAAAATAGTGGGTCATCTTATACATGGATAGTGCAGAGCAGGGATGGGTGATTATATAATAATAATAATTTATTATTTATACCCCGCCCATCTGCCTAAGTTTCCCCAGCCCCATTCAATTGGGAACCTTCCAATTGAATGTTAAAAACAATACAGCATTAAATATTAAAAACTTCCCTAAACAGGGCTGCCTTCAGATGTCTTTTAAAGATAAGATAGCTTATCTTGGTTGCAGCTGCGAGCAGGAGCTTGTCTGTGGCGAATGGGTGGGTGATTGGTGGCTGCGGCAAGGGCTGCTGTGGATTGGCTACTGCTGAGGCAACTGGGTGTGTGATTGCTAGCAGCAAGCGGGCAGACGGTTGGTTGCATCAGCGATGCAAGCGATTGTCAGTGTTTGTAAGTCATTCCAGTAGCACCTTAAAGACCAACTTAGTTAGTTCTTGGTATGAGCTTTCGTGTGCATGCACACTTCTTCAGATACACTGAAGTGTATCTGAAGAACTGTGCATGCACACGAAAGCTCATACCAAGAACTAACTAAGTTGGTCTTTAAGGTGCTACTGGAAGGATTTTTTTTTGTTTTGACTATGGCAGACCAACACGGCTACCTATCTGTAACTGTATTTGTAAGTCATGTGAGTGATATTAGGCATCCCCCCAAAAAACTCAAGAACTCTGGGCCATCTCCCCCCATTTTCTTAAATTGGAGTCCCCCAAAATAGGGGTAGACTTATACACAGTTTCGTGTTATACATGGAAAAATACGGTACTTGGATACTTGACGTGCTACTTTTAACGTTCATAATGTTGACACCAGAGGGCGCTGCAGAGCAACCAGCAGTAGGGAGACAGTATTTTGATGGAAAAAAAAAAAGGTAAGAAGCACTTTAATTTACAAGTATTCCCTGTCCTATTTTAGGAGGATATATCTTAATATCGTTCTAATAACATTAAACATGTCAGTGTAGATCCAGCCTTAATTTTCCTCGAAAAGTTCAAAGTTTTCAAATTCCTCCACCAAAGGCATCCCTCACTCGTTTGGTGAATTGGTCCACCAAATGCATCTATCAGACCCCTGATTATATATTTGAACTAGTACATGTTGGAGTGAGGTGCCATTCACGCACAGTCTTCTTAGGGGTTTTCTCTGATGCTCTTGCAACTTGACAAAGCTTAAGCTCTAGTGAAGATAGAGCAAAAGGTCTTATCTGGTTTTACATTTCCAGTCATTCCCCATCCCCACCATAATATTTCACCTATTTTCTATGCCTGGTATCATTTATGAGCAAAAACATGTTATAGACCTGGACAATAACCCTAACTTCTTGGTCCCACCCATACCCAACTCCTCATAACAATCCTGACATCTTGGCTGCAGGTAGGGAAGGACAAATTTGTCAGTTTCAGTTCCTCTCAGTTTCTACTCCCCCAACCCCAATCTTACATCTAGTTTTGTACATTCCAGGGGAGTTACTTAGACTGTTATGAGATGCTCAGTTGCTCCAGGCTGTAGCTTTGCTAAGCAATCAGCAATTCAGGTGTTTTATAAATGAAGTAGCGACTAAGAATGGAAGAATGTGTTGATTTTGGTTCTCTCGGTTTCCCATTTTCCCAATCTTAAATTCAGTTCTCTATATTTCTACAGCAATTTGCTAATTTTCTTTCTTTTTTTTAAAGTCCTCATGAAAATTCTTCAGCATTTCACACTGAATTTCTCTTCACATACACATTTGCATATGCAGATTTGACTAGAGCACACATTTCTACAAACAGTTCCTCCCAGTATAGTGCATCTTAATGTTCTTTTTACTAATATATCCATTGTTGTGCTCACATTTGCCTAATAAATGGATTTTTGAAAACACCGGTTGGTTGGAGAACTGCATCACAAAATTCAGATTAAGTGTGAATTTTGAAGGACAGCTGTGTTTCAGTTTGCTTATTGTTTCAGAATGTGCAAATTTGATCAAGTCAGCTTTAAATGTGCCCTGAATCTAATTTCTCATTTGCTGTGGCTTGGAGCAGCAACTTTTCTATTTTTTAATTTTTTTTAAGGAGAGTGGGGAAGAAATACTCTCACCACCTTGCAAATTGGGGGGCATCAACCCTTTTGCAGCCTGAAAGCCACTGTTACAAGCATGGGGTGGCAGGCGTTTTGATGATGTATTCAGGTTCCCTCCAAGTCTAAGGTTTTGTAGCTGTAAGATGAGAGCCTGTAGTACAAGGAACTGCTGAAGTGGTCAAACTCTTTGATAAGTTAATGGCATTAGCCAAGCCTGCCAAGCATCCTTTCTATATGGCAAAAGAAATAGTCAAGCACAGGTGTGTTGCCATAAAAACAACTAGCTAGTGATGCCTCTAGGAGAAGGGTGTAGACCTTTCCCCCCCCCTCACCTAGCTGGATAGGCTAGGGCCAAGTGGGGTGGTCTCATTTGGAGCTGAGAAGACACTCCAGACTTGCTCTATGTGATGAAACCAAAGCTTTGAGGCTGCTTCCATGGCAGCCTAATGGGGGAACAAGATCATGTTTTATATGTGTGTAAATAAAACCATGTATCCAAAAACACCACAATCTCCAGTGTTGGGCAGGGTCAGAGATAACAAGTGAGCAGAGCAAACAATGTATATGTTACCTTAGTATAGTAGGATAGTTTCCACACACACTCACAGAACCCTCTTTATCTCCCATCCAGGCAAGCAAAAGGCATGATCAGAGTTCAAGGACACAATGCAGCCTTTCCAAAACACTTGATGCAGGTGCAATGTAGGGCAGAGAGAGGTGTGGCTTGAAGAGACAGGTTGTAGTCTATGCAAGGGATGTGCTGTGGTAAACTCTGTAAAACATCATGTACACTAACGGCCAACTGATGTGTACCAGGACATAACTGGGGACCTCTGTTTTTTACATATCAGAGTTTGAGGAAGGTTGAACAGAAGGGGAATAATATATATATATATATATATATATATATATATATATATATATATAATATTGTGTGTGTGTGTCTCTGTCTGTGTCTGTCTATAGAATTCATATGTGTGGAAGAATAAGAAGAGGAAGAATTGACAAAAGAGGATAATCTAGTAGTATGGAAACTAGTAGTAGTAGTTTTGCAGTTTGATAAGGTACAAGATTGTGTGCCCCCCCCCCCATTTCTTAGTTGACTACTTTGTTGTATTTTTACTACACTATTAGCAAATTATTCTACTGCATTTGCTGTATCTTTATTGGTGTGCACTAGGGTAGCAAATGTGGCACTTTCTAGATGTTGCTGAACTAGAACTTCCATTGTGCCTCACCATTAGCCTGTAGTCACACAATTGGTGTACTGGATTCACAGAACTGTAGAGTTGGAAAGGACCCAGAGGGTCATCTAGTCAGTTTTGAGATTCGCCACCTTTGGGGAATTTCACCTCCTTCTAAGATGAATAAAATAGTCTAGTTAAGCAGGGTGGGAGTTCAATTTTGAATGCATTATAATATTCTCTCAAGATGCCATTTGGTTATGGCAGTTTGCCCAATTTTAGTCTTTTTCTTGTTTCCTTTACTTCCTCTTGGGATATTGGTTGATTCAAATAATCCCTGTGCTCCTACAACGTTTTTAAGGCATACTTGAGAGGTAAGCCCCTATAGAAGATTGTGAAGGATTCTTGGAGGAGTACAGGGAAATACAATATTCTTGGGAGATTTTGCCAATCCCCAGAGTATTATTGCATATTCATCCTTACTATGCATGCAAGTAATCTGTTTTTTTTTTAATTTTGTGTTTTTTGACTGCATGAGCTAAGAGGCAAGAAGCTTTGTTACCAAATTCATAATAAACACTCCAACCTCTCATTATTGCCTTATGTATGTGCTCAGTCAGAAGGAGTTGTAGTTCAGAGGTCAAACTTTTGTAGTTGTAGTTCAAACTTTTTTCACAGCCTGACTTAAATTTTTAGATTTTTAGTTTTGTGACTCCTTCTCTAATATTTTAATTCTAGCAGTAAGAGTATTAATTTCAGATTCATAAATCTGAAATTTTCCTGCTTTGTACAGATTGCTTGGCTGGTTAAGTGTATTGGAAAATTCAGAGAAGTGTGATTTTCACAAGAAGACTGCATTTCAGTTTGCACACTGTTTCAGAAGGTGTGAATTAGTTAGGTTCACTTTTAAATGCAAACTGACTCCCTCCCTCAATACCTAGCTATGCATATATGTATGGAAGCTGGAGATGTACAAAAGCCCCCCCCCCCATACAACAGCAACAACCCTCCGTGGCAGTACACACACTATAAGAACACAAAATGTGCCTTGTTCTCACTCTCTAGTATGCCAATTGCTCTTTTTGGCAATGTTTGTCATTGACTTGAGAGGTGTAAATTTATAAATACATACGTGCATATTTTGTGGTTAGCACATTTGGTAGTACACTGAATCCTGAAACTATTTCTACAGTTAACCCAAATGCAATAGATCCATTCAGAATAAAGATGTTATACAAAACAAAAACAAATAAACAAACCCAGGATGCCTGTTTCATTAAACAGAAAGGAAAAAGAAACACCCCATGCAGAGGAGGATTTTTTGGGGAGGATAGAAATGGCAAAAGTCTGTTCTAGTTTTCTTGCATTAGATCAGCAAAATCCCAAGCTGGGGTGAGAATAGAAGGACAAAGGAAGGGCAGGGGAGAGTAGCCAAGTATCTCAGAGTAGGACAAAACCAATCACAAAGGGTGACATCATGTTTTGTAAGAAGCATGTTATGTTTCAACCTTTCTCATAACTCTATGGAAGGAGTAGAGAACCTCAGGCCTGGAAGTTAAATGGCTCCCCAGACCACACCTCTTCCCAGCCACACCCTTTCTCCCTTGGCCACTCCCATCCTGCACACCCTGCTTGGGTGCTTTTTTCATGTCTGTGAGCTCTGAAATGTCTCTTGCTTGCCTGGATGTAGGATAGAGAGAAGGGTGCATGATTGTGTGCAGAAGCCAGCCTACTGCACGAAGGTAAAACTGATATCAACTGCTCCACTCATTTTGGCATCTGTCTCCACCTACTACTAGCATGTGGTCCCTGGAAGGTTGCCCCAAAGGGAATGTGGTATTGGATGAGGATGTTCAGAAATGGTACAGGACAAGAATATTATACCTTTAACAGTAACAGCTTTATATGGAATTTCAGCAGGTGCTTCTCTTCCCCACTCCTGCATGATAAGCTGCCAATATTTCTTCTACCACACCTCTATTAGGTTTAAAGGAAGAGAAGGCCCCTCCACCCTCTGCTTAGCCTAGGGATAAGGGTATTTACCCTTTCCAGTGCCAGTTATAATGCTTAGCTATGTTTAAAAAAATAAGAAAAAACAAGGAGCTGCAACTATATCCTTCCACTCTTCTAGAAAGTTCAAACTCATAAAGTGCTACACACTATGTTCTCTATACTGGAAGATCAACCAGAGCTGTTCCTAAGTGAAGAATGTGAAAAGGTACATTCACAAAACAAGGTGGTTGTTTTCTTTCACCCTCCATTGTATACTGACTTCTCAAATTTTCATGCTTTGGGAATAAAGATGTCTGGCTGGAAGCATGTGAGACGAACTGAATTCAACAGCAGTGGTCTTCCCACTTGTGATTCTCAGCAACTGGTCTTCAGAGGCATCCTGCCTCTGATAGTGTAGACAGTACATAGCCATTGTGGCTAGTAGACATTGATAGCCATGATTATGCCTCTTTCTTAAAGCTGTCCAAGTTGGTGGCCATCACTACTTCTTGTGGGAGCAAATTGTATCATTTAATGGGTCCATTGTGCTCCTGTTCAGGAACGTAGTTCTTTTGGTAGTTTACCAAGTCTCATCTTCAGGTAACATCAAATATAATGCAGCTCCAGTCATGTAGTGTCTTCTGAGCCTTCCCAGTTCCATTAACTTCCACACCCTGGAGCCATGGAGTAAAGGGAACACAGGCAGCTGAACAGGCTACAGTGCAGAGCATGTTCATTCTGAAACCGTACACTGGTTTAAATTAATGCTCTGCTTCCAATGTCATGATGGGATATATCCAAATAAGTTCTATTCAGAGTAGATCCATCAATTTTAATTAATGAAAATCAGCCCTGTCCATTAATTTTCAATGGGTGTACACTGAGTAGAACTTACTTGGCTACAATCCTAAGCTTTCACCACACTGTCTTCAGTAGTAAAGTCATAAAGGACTTCATTTCTGTATATAAAAACATAAGAAAGGTCTGGCGGCTGGATCAGGCCAGTGACCCATCTAGTTCAGCACCCTCTTCTCACAGTGGCCAACCAAATGCATGTGGAAAGCAGGACCTGAGTGCAACAGCAACTCTCCCCACCTGCAGTTTTCAGAAACTTGTATTCAAAGGCATACTTCATTCAATAGCAAAGGTAAAATGTAGCCATCAAAGCTAGCTGCTGCCAATAGCATTCTCCTTCTAATCCACTTTTAAAGTCATCCAAGTTGGTGGCCATCACTGCCTCTTGTGGGAGAGAATGCCACAGTTTTAACTATGCACTGACCACCCTGAATTTCTTTCATTGATTCACAGGGATGGGAGGGACTTAAAGGCATCTAGTCCAACCTCTTGCTCAGTTCAGGATATAGCTGCAGGCATTCCTGACAGATGGTCACACAGCCTCTGATTAGCACTTACATGCTTCAGTGAGGATAGCTCTGCTGCTGTTCCTCCTCCAAACTGAGGAAGAATTTAATGGCTATCACATATGCTTGTCCAAAAAGGAACCTGGTTTGATGAAAAGGGTGCTCTACTACTCATGGGAACATAGGAAGCTAACTTAAAACAAATCAGACTGTTACTCCATCTAACTCAGTATTGTCTACATGGACGGCAGTGACTGTCTAGGATTTCAGACAGTGAGTCTCTCCCAGCTTTGGAGATTCCAGAGATTGAACCTGAGACCTTCTGTATGCAAAACAGATGCTCTAACACTCAGCTGTGGCCCTTCCCTTCCCTATCAATTGCTTCTTCTCATGAGGACAGAAGTAATACGATCTACTTCTGAAGAGTCCTGTTTAGGAAGCCCCAAAGAAACATTGCAACCCCCTTCCCTGTAGTAATTCAGTATTGAAATTCAGTATTGAAATTCAGTATTGAATTAACTGAGCGTTAATCGTAATATAGTAGAAGCACATACAAGAGGGGTGGGGTCACTTGTGACCCTGCAGATGCTGCTGGAATCCTTCACCATTGGCTAGATTGGTGTTGCTTGGAGTCCAACAACACCTGGAGGGCACCGGGTTGACATTGCCCCCCACCTGACTTAAAATAGCAGTTCAAACTTGGATAGTGTGGTTTGGATAGGGACCCTCAACAGCATTTTAAAAACTACTGTATAAAAAGAACAAACATTTGTTCTGTTTGAGAAAGTGGGAGGCCAGATAGTTCCATCAATTATCTAGGAGTAAGTTCCATTGAATTACGCATGGATATGCATGTCTAGGATTGCACTACAAAAAAAATTCCTTCCAGTAGCACCTTAAAGACCAACTAAGTCAGTTCTTGGTATGAGCTTTCGTGTGCATGCACACTTCTTCAGATACCATGCATGCACACGAAAGCTCATACCAAGAACTGACTTAGTTGGTCTTTAAGGTGCTACTGGAAGGAATTTTTTTTGTTTTGACTATGGCAGACCAACACGGCTACCTATCTGTAACTAGGATTGCACTGTTAATGTCTACAGTAAATACATACTTAGTTGTGCTAGGCTTGATTAGGGATGTTCCACTGTCTGAGCTGGAATGTGCTCCTGCATCATGATAATGAACAATGGCCGTTTCATAGTAAATGACTATAGTGGAAATATTGGAGGACCCCAGTAAACTCTACTATATTATTCCATGGTTTTACTTTTGGGGTGTGTGTGACGCAAGCAGGGTTTTGAGCAGCTTCAGAAAGCAAAACTGTGTGTTTACAATGTTTTTGTTTTTATAGAGCATCTGCATGGCATCATGCACAAAGCACTCTGTTCTCGTCTCCTTTGTTTTCACTGTTCAGGCCCTGCTTTTTTTTAACTTCATAATTTTATGAAATTAATGCCAACTCTCTCTCTTTTTTTCACACAATGGAGCAGACAGATGAAGATAGCCTATTGTGCATCTGTTCAGTAGATTTGGGTGGGGGTGGACAGATATGGCTTTTATTGCTCTATTACCTATTCCGCGTTTCATCTCTCTGCTCTGCTCCAGCAACTGACTCTATCACTTTAACCCTTCCCTTTCCAAGCAGCACAATTCTCTCCCCCCCCAGAACCCCCCACAAAAAAACCCCAAATAGTGGAAGGCAATCATAGTCAGGAGTTTAGCAAGGGGGAGAAGGAGCACTTAGGCTTTTCATTATAGTATAGTTCAAATCCAAATCCCTCCCAGTATTTGGATCTGGGGAAAGGGGAACTGCTCACCTGGCTACAAAATATCACTGGGTTTTCAAAGTATGGAAGAAGTCTGGTTCTGCCAAACTGTTAATGTCCGTACACACCCTGTGGGTGCTGTTGAAGGGGACAGGTACACAATGCATGCTCTTCCAGATTCTCTGTAGGTGTTCTGGAACCATTAAAGTAGCTAAACCCCAAGATCAATGGAATCCCCAAGCTGCTTTGAAATCTCTCCTTAGTTTTTAAAAAAGTAGCTTAAAAATAGCTTTAAAAGAAACTGCAGCTAGTTTTTATGTGCTGCTGCTCCCAACCAATCTTGGTTAGAGAGAAGCAGTGGAGAGAGTTCAAGTAGATTAAAAACAAAGGTGAGAAATAGGAAGAGAAAAAAAGGAAGGAAAGAAAACCTTCGCAGAGTATGGGTATCCCCAATGACAATTTGAACTAAATCAAGTAAAAGTTAGTTGTCTCACAGAAAAACAACCTAGTGGGACTTAGGCCCACTTATGTATGCACACAACTAGTGTTGTTGTGGCCAGTTCAGCTTCATGTAAAATTTTATTCTTCAAGGTTAGTCCCAAAGGTGTGTTTATGATGTAACATGAAAGTGAGGCACCTCTGAAGGGCCTGGGATTCACTTGGGTGTGGTAGAAACACATTGGCAGAAAGACTCACATGGATGGTAGCCTTGATGAATTTTTTGGTGAAGCTCCAGGTTCAATGGTTACTATATCAGTTGGGTGTGGCAGTCAGTGGGAATCCCACCAGTACAAACATGTGCAACCAGGTTTGCCTAACCGAAGTCCAGTTGGCTGCAATGGGGGTGTTTTTTTCTTCTAGGATTAGACCCAGGGCCTTTAATTGTGTTTCCAACTTGGGATCTTGCTGTTTCTCCACCTTGCACAGCTGTTTTTTTTTAAAAAGAAACTTCAGAATAACCATTACTTTCCTAGATCATGTAATCATGAAACAAAACATCAAACGTCAGCAGAATAACCTAATGTGTTTCCTACGCCAGAGCCTAGAGGCTTTGTGCTGTGACTGAGGGAAGCTATTCCAAAGATTTATCTTATGGGCTTTACTTGGCTTTCTCTAGTGATTAACTGTGTCATGTGTAAAAGGATATTGAGACTCGGATGGATGCATCAAGAAGTATCAATGATTGTTACCTGCAGAGGTGTTACAAGAAATTTCATCTGTTGCAACGAAGACGAATTGATTTCTGCAAGAGAAGATAAAATTCACAATACTGCTTGCTGACTGGGAAAGCTCCTAGCTGCCGATTGACTTTATGTTTACAGATGGGTTAAGGGGGGCAGGTGCTTAATTTTAATGAATGCAGACAGGAGGAGTGTTGGCATTTCCTGTTACTTGAGAGTTTCTAAGGGTCACAAGATTGACATGCTAGGTCCTTTCAATGGCATAATGGTGACGCTGGAAAATGGACGATACACAAGACTAGGGCATTGGGGATGTCAGTTTTAGCATTGCAAAAGTGTTCATGCTGAATTATACTTCACACTTTCCCTTTTGTAAATGGAGCTACATTTATAGTAATGTATAAACTAAATTAAGGCAAACAATGTTGGTTATAGCACCCTTTTCTTCCTTCTTATTGTTGTTCTTATTGGGGTGGGGTGGGATAATCTAGTAAAACTAACAGCAAAAACCAGCACTGAAAGTAAAAACCTGGGACATTTTGGACCACAATTCATACCACACAGCTCCAATGTCAGTATGAAAATAATGGTTTCAGTATCCCACCCACCAAAAACATTTATGACATAATACATGATTCTAATACACCAGATGTAGTGAATCTTTGGCCCTCCAGATGTTGTGAAACTACAGCTATTATCAGTCCTAAAAGCATAATCAATGGCCAGGGATGGGAGTTGTAGTTCATCAACATCTGGAGGGCCAGAAGTTCCCATCACGTGCAATACATCATTTTAGCACTGATATAAATTAGTCACAACAGAATACTAAGTGACCCCAAACCTTCGCCTGCCCAGATCTTTTGATCTACTTTCTTAAAGTGTGTTGCAAAGAAGGGGACAGAGCTAAGAACATTTTAACTGCTTTGAATAAGGAAATAGTGAAAATAATAATAAAAAGGGAAGACCACATATCCATAATCTGGCTCAAACCATCATGCCTCATTTACTCATGCAATCATTCCATTGGAAGGCTAGCAGAAGTAAAGTGTGTAAATCAAGGGCACACTCAACACACCATGCATGACAGCCTAGGGATACTGTGCAAGGACCATTGGAATGAACAGCGGTTGCTCAGCCACAGCGCTAAGGAGACACCACAGTGCCAGTAACCACACATAAGATTGGTCCTAAACCCACTGCAACATAGAAGCCGGTCTCATGCTCCATAAAAGCAATTAAAGAAAAAGGCAGGTGAGATGCTACCTGGGTGGTTGGTAAGTGTCTGTCACAGATATCCTCAATCCAGTTAAGCCAAAGTACTCCAATTCTTTTTCAGCTAATTGTAATGCACACACACCCCAAGCCAGTTGCCCCCAATCTTATTAAAATTGGTGGGATTGCTCTGATCATGGACTGCAACTTAGGGCTTTGTGTGCTGTGGGAAAAGGACTGGAATATACCCAAATTATTACTATGGAACAGGAAAGAGATGGCAGTTGACCATGCTATGCCAAGACCAGTCCATGTTTTCATACACTGTATCAGGCTCTGTGTAGTACAGGCATGCATGGGCAAGTTTGGGACCACAATTCATGCCACACAGCACCAATGCACTTTAACACATTGTATTATTGCCTGGCCTGAGTACTGAGTGCAAGTGCAACAACAGCACCATAGGAATAAATGCTATTTAAGCTATGGATGATTTTGGACAACAGTAAGAGGATGGCACGCAGGTGGCGCTGTGGGTTAAAGCCTCAGCGCCTAGGACTTGCCGATCGAAAGGTCGGCGGTTCGAATCCCTGCGGCGGGGTGCGCTCCCGCTGCTCGGTCCCAGCGCCTGCCAACCTAGCAGTTCGAAAGCACCTCCGGGTGCAAGTAGATAAATAGGGACCGCTTACCAGCGGGAAGGTAAACGGCGTTTCCGTGTGCGGCTCTGGCTCGCCAGATGCAGCTTTGTCACGCTGGCCACGTGACCCGGAAGTGTCTCCGGACAGCGCTGGCCCCTGGCCTCTTAAGTGAGATGGGCGCACAACCCCAGAGTCTGTCAAGACTGGCCCGTACAGGCAGGGGTACCTTTACCTTTACCTAAGAGGATGGCATGTTAACTGTTGACAGGTACAAGCTGGGTTGAAGCTTGTGCTTATTTATTTATTTATTTATTTAACGTTATCAGAGGCAGCATGCATGATGAAATTTGCAAAGTGGCAGGGTTTATCATGTGTGAATTGAACAGGAGCTATACTTGTAAGCAACCTCTCATGGTCACATGAATCCAAGTACTTCAGCTTAATGAACTGATGGATTGAAAACTGGAACCAGAAAACTGCTTGGCATGTCCCTGGGACCTTGCAGTGCATTAAAGAGGACTTGGATGGTTGTGAACTGTCAATATCCCTTCCAGCCAGAGGGCAAAGGCCTACCACTATCCGTAGAATATGAGTCCTTTGCAGTACCTCCCCACCCCACCTCAGCCTCACAGAAGTCAAAGACTGCAAAATCAGATGAAGGCCTTTTGATAAGACAGACAGCTCCTCTAGAGAGGTGGAGTCAACCACAATACAGGTCTTGTTAGCCTACATAAAGCTTCAGTTTTCTTTAGCTCCCTGCTGGGACAACATCTTCCTACTGTTACTTCAGTGAGAGAGAGCAGCCTTCAGATGGGCTCACTTGCACAGCTTCTAACTGGACTTTCCCTGCATTGATCTTACTTTGCCTGCCATGTCCTGATTTTTCTGACTTTGACTGGACATTACCCATTTGATCTGCCCTTTCCTATTATAACGTTACTTCTCTGGATGCTGCCTACTTCTTCCTTGAGCCTCAAGCACCCAAGGAACAGGACGCCATATGAGTCGTATGTTGGCATATGCTTACCTTAGTGCCATAAAATTTCTATCCCACTCCCCATATTGTTGAGTCCATTTAGAGTGTATCTAAGTAATTGTTGATCACAGTCAACACACATTATTTAAGAATTTGATTGATTGGTGTAAAATTTGTATAAGGTGGAAATCAAATCCAGGTATCCAAGGATCCCTGGCATTTTGTTCTGGGCTGATAAACATGCAAGAAAGCTTTTGGCAAGCGGCAAATCCCAAACTTGTTATAGCTGGCCATGTGTCAAAGTAGTCATAGAGACACTTTATCACACATGCCCAGACAGCTGTTTTGTACTTGACAAGGTGTGTGGGAAATATTGCACAGCAAGCAATAATCTGGAAAAGTGATGGAGAACTCCCTCAAACTGTCTTGTCTTATAGCAAGTAGTATTGTACTTTGGATTATCAAATGTGTTATTCTGTATGGTTGAGATGGACAGAATCGTTCTGTTTCCATCCCGAAAATGTTTGTTGTAGGTCTTGTCAGCTTACAAAAGTCTTTAGTTCCATTTAGCTCCCTTCTGGGATAACATCTTCCTACAGTTACATGAGAAGGAATGACAGTAAACCAGTCTCACTTGGAGCTATCCAAGGTCCTGTTATTCCTATTTAAATGACAACTTCTAACTGGACTTTCTCTGTCTTGATCCTCTGTTGCCTGCTGTATCGTAGGCTTTACAAAAGACACAGCCAAAGATATATATAAAACCCATTTCTAGAGATGTAACTGTGTTAAGCCACATCCACAGTTTATCTTTACAGCACTATTATACTACTTTAAAAGTGATGGCTTTTCACTGAATGTTCACTCCATCTCCCTCTTTTAGAATGCACCTTCTGGAAGGGGACCATCTTCTGGAACTGGGATGGGGAACCTCAGGCCCAGGCCCCAGATGCAGCCCCCCAGGCCTCTCATCTGGCCCTTGGAACTCTCTCCAGGCCACAACTTTCACTGGCCCTTCTTCACACCTGAAATATTTTTGTATGGCTGGAATATGTCATTGAGCCCTGATAGTCTCTTCCTTGCCTGGATGCAGGATAGAGAGGGGTAGGCAAGTGTATGTAGAAACTAGCCTCCTGTAGAAAGGTAAAAAATTGCCTATGCTACTCTACCCACTTTGCCTCTGGCCCCACCCCAAACTGACATATGCATCACAGAAGACTGCCCAGAACCCTATGTGGAAAACAAACAAGTGCAAGCTCTAGAAGTGCTAGTTCTGCTGTCAAATCTATTCTAGATTCAGGTAGGTAGCTGTGTTGGTCTGACGCAGTCGAAATAAATATTTTTTAAAAATTGTCCAGTATCACCTTAGAGACCAGCTAAGTTTGTTCTTGGTATCTTGGTATCAGATATCTTTGTATCTGAAGAAGTGTGCATGCACACGAAAGCTTAAACAAAGAACAAACTTAGTTGGTCTCGAAGGTGCTACTCGACTCTATCTATCTAGAGTGCATTATGTTCCAGAAGGAATCCTGGAAGTTCTGGAGATATCTGCAACACAATGGGCCTTGGTTGGCCTGCCCATTAGACCCATCTGATCCACATTGGCACAGGAAGCTTTTGTGTATCTCCACAGAAGTAGATAGTCTCATGGCAACTACTGAAATCAGGACAGAGTCGCAATGAATTCTGTTGAGATCTCAGTCCATTCCAGGATAGGTAGAGCCACAGATGAACCACTAAATTCCACTGGTGTATGTCCACCTTCTATATAACTTGGAAGGGTGAACAAGTGGTGAGGGAAGCAGCTCATAAGAAGCCTATTTGTAGGTGTGGGTCCTCAAGGAAGAGAGAGGGCTGCATGCACTAAGCTTGTGAGAGGATTCTGATTTGCTCCAGATTTAGGAGCACAGGTGTGGGTTTTAGTCAGCAGAATCTACATACCAATACACGTATTGGTCTAACAACACAACTGGCCCACTTACGACCTGATCCACTAAGAACTTCCTTTTTCCCTTTTTAAAACAAAACAAAAACATTTTACAGTTTCTTAGAGCAGCCAGTAATTTCACTGTGTCAATGTGGTAAAAATCTCTTCTAAAATGTTCCCAAACAAACCATACATCATAACCTGTTGTCCCTTCCTGGGGAATGGTAGAGAGAAAGGTCAATTGGAACATTAGCTGATGTTCTTCTATATTGTAATTTTCATTGGGATATCAGACCCCAAATTATCTCCCTAGTAGTCTCTTTACACTTGGGAAACTCAAGTTGAATTTTGTGTGTCAAGTTTAATGGCAGATCCTAACCCTAAGGTTATAGGAACTATGACCATGTCCCTCACTTTGGCCATCAAAACTAGGACACAATTGTTAAAGGGAGGATGAGTTCTAAGTCAAATTTGTCCATATTATAAAGTTGCTTATGATCATGGATTGTCTCATATTCTTCTTTTTCTTAGTACAATCAGCAAGCATGTATATTGTGTTGTTTCTCTGATGGGCTTGCTTCAATAGCCCTCTACTGTATCAGATGTTTATGTCCTGTAGTCCAAATTAGCTAACTATTGTACCAGAGAAAAGATGGCTGCTACCACCATGTACCTACAAGGGCAGTCATCTTTTTTCTGTACAATGTCCCTGGTGGCATTCCAATGATCAGTTGTAAAATGATTAAATAAAAAAAGGCAGTCCTTGGACCAATTCCTAAATATATATATTTCATTTCAGCAGACCTGATGGGACTTCTTAGGATTCATTTAAAAATAAATGAACACCACAAAAAAGTACAAGGGGTGGATATGGGAAGATGCATCCATCCCTAGAGCAAGCCGAAACTGGCTCTGTGTTTTGATTTGTTTCTTTTAAAAAAGGAAAATTAATGCATAAAAATATCATTTAAGTTCACATTGCAACTTTAGAATAACTAAAGGCCTTTAG
Organism: Podarcis gaigeae; assembly: GCF_964106915.1. NCBI lineage: Eukaryota > Metazoa > Chordata > Lepidosauria > Squamata > Lacertidae > Podarcis > Podarcis gaigeae. The sequence goes on from NC_139690.1 coordinate 32,939,795, forward strand.
AAACAACAACCCATAGATCTAAGTATTGGGTTAAAATAGTTTGCAAAAAGAAAAAGGTGCTGGTCAAGGTCCGATAGGCCCCACACAACTCCTGGAACCAGACCTCTTACCAATGACTAAAACCAAGCTAAAACCTGATGAGCAGGTTGTAACAAAACAAAAAATGACCTGGTGTGAAAAAACATACATCTCAGTGAAATCACAGCCCTAACACGTTTTAACTATGGACATATACCCAAGTTTGTTTATGTCTTGTTCCCCCCATCATTTTGTGTGTTGACTTAAACCTGAAGACAGAAACTGTCGTGCTTGTAAGTGATCTGAAAGTTGCTCTGGGAGCTTTTTATGGCTGCAGAGCAAGGTAAAAATTATTTAAATAACAGGTAAAGGCACCACAGGCCTAGGGACTAAATGGAATCCTCCAATCCTCTCCACCTAGCCCTAGAAACTCTCCCCAGGTCCTCACCAGCAGTGGCAGATCTTGGTGCCCCCACTTCTTGCCTTCCATTCTACATAATAGTTGTGGTGCCCCTGAGGGTCTGTGCCCAGTGAAACTGAACTGGTTGCACTTCCCTAAATCTGCCTCTGTCACCAGCCCTGCTTCACACCCCCATTGAATGTATTTCCCTGGATGGAATGTGTCCTTGAATGCCTTGATCCCCCTCTGGATTGAGGATACAGAGGGGTGTGTGAGTATGTATAAATAAGCCTACTGTACAAATTGCATATGTTGCTCCACCTACTCTGGTCTCTGGTCCCACTCACCACTGGCATGTGGTGCCCAGAAGGCAATATGGCCCTAGGGCCAAAAAACAAAACCTACAACCTGGTAGGCCAATCCTGCATAGCCTGTATCCCAACAAGTCAAAGGCTTAACACCAAGGTCATGTATTATGCCTTTCCACATACCTGAAAAGACATCAACACCTTTTTTTTGTGGAGTCCTACACAGGTGTCAGGGACGCTGGTGGTGCTGTGGGTTAAACCACAGAGCCTAGGACTTGCCAATCAGAAGGTCGGCGGTTTGAATCCCCGCGATGGGGTGAGCTCTCATTGCTCGGTCCCTGATCCTGCCAACCTAGCAGTTCGAAAGCACGTCAAAGTGCAAGTAGATAAATAGGTACCACTCCGGCGGGAAGGTAAACAGTGTTTCCATGTGCTGCTCTGGTTCGCCAGAAGCGGCTTAGTCATGCTGGCCACATGACCCAGAAGCTGTACGCCGGCTCCCTCGGCCAATAAAGCAAGATGAGCACTGCAACCCCAGAGTTGGTGACGACTGGACCTAATGGTCAGGGGTCCCTTTACCTTTACCTTTACCCAGGTGTCACAGTCAAGAAGTGCATCCTGCTCCTGGTGGGTTGACATACATGGGAAATATGCTGTATTTTGTAAGCCACACACCTGGCTGGCTGTTATTAATGCTAATTTATCATACTGATGTGACCTTCTGAATATGGCTGGACTACAAGTCCTATATGTTTTCAAGCTAGCTGGGGCTGATGGGAGTTGAAGGCCTGCAACATCCCCATCTTTGCTTTTGACCTAGAGAATGGTCTGGAGGTATGAATAGTCCAATAAGGCAAATGGGGCATTGCCCCACTAACTTCAACCTGCCTTGTAGAATGCATCAGGGAGGAGGAAGATGGGGACAGATCTAGAATTAGTTGTCTCTGCCTGCCATTGGCTCTGGTGCCACCTACTGTTTGGGCTCCCATCCCACCAGTCCCATTGGGTATCGACCACCACTGTGCACGTGTATGTAATGTATAGATTCAGTTTCCCCTTCTTTGCATGGATATTTTATTGCACAGGCCTTAAATAAATTATTAAATTGCTGGGTACATATATAGATGGAGGGGGAAACTGAATGCTCTCTGCCACTTCAGAAGATACACCTGCTCTTCATGCTAGGTGTTCTCTCCTGCCTTTCAATACTTGTCTTATAGAATATCTTATCTTGTGTATACAGGATGGTTGTGGTGTCTACAGCCACCTGATAACACACTGCTGAGCATTCATCACAAAAAGTGCTATGTAGGGAGAGAATTCCATGTCAAAAGTTCACGTCTATAGAACATGTGGACATGCAAACAATCCTGCTGTTGGCTGTACACCCAAGATAACGGGTATTCAAAATCCCAGCAACATAACTTTAACAACTGCCTGAATATATATAGGAAATAGCTCTATAGCTCTCTCTCTCTCTCTCTCTCTCTCTCTCTCTCTCTCTCTGTGTGTGTGTGTGTGTGTATACAAAAATAAAGTGCAATAAAGTGTAATGCAGAAAATATATATCAACCTTTTCCCAACTTTGCCTTCCATAAAGTATTTAGGCTTGCAGGACCAACTCTCCCATTTATTTTTTTTACCAAATCTGAATGCAAGAAACAGTGTCTGTTTTATGCAAATACTGATTTGGCATCCCCTTCTTGATAGCCATTCTGGGTCTATAAGAATAATGCATGATGTACATTCCCTGTGAGTAATTCTGTTGAATTAACTTATGTTTTGTCGCCTGAAACATTCCATTTCTTTATTACTGCAAATTCCAGTTGCATTAGTGTCTGGCTTAGTAGGATTATCTACAATAATTGATGGAGAACTGCTTCAGTGTATTTCTTTTTCTTTTTTAAAAAAGACCTTCCTAGTCTCTCTTTTCCAAGTCCTTCATCTCAATATCAAGGCTATTAAATAGTGCCACAGTTATTTGCAACTTGGGTTTTACGTATATGGCTGGGGAAAGGAGGCTAGCTTTCTGTTATTTACTTTATTTATCTCTACGTTCCCAGTCACTGTAAGATCAAAGCTCTATGAGCAGCTGTGCTGCATTTGCCATGTAGAGACAGAACCAGCACCTTTCCTGATATGTCCTAAACGAGTACCCTGTGTTGCAGGTTTTACAAAATAGAGACTGAGATTTATGGGATGTAGCTGTGTCTGTTGCAGAGTAAACAAAGAAGTCTTGTGACACCCTTAAAACTAACAAATGTGTGACAGCTCAAGAGTTTGTGGTCTGTAGTTGACTTCATTGGATGCATGTAATCAGAGCCGTCTTTAGCATATGCGCCGCTGGGGTGCAAAGATCCCCAAATTTAGTTAATTTTGTGTGCATGGCACCATTGAGAATGACAAGCGCCATCACCATGGTGTGGAGTGTCTTTGGTAAATGAGCACACAAAGTTGAAAGTTCTTTAGTGAAACAGTAGGTATACATTTCGGTAATACCTAGGTATATATGTATTTTGTTTTTCTAGCTTGATCAAAATTATTTATTATTTTGTAACAGGTAGATAGAATTTGTCACCGAGGTGCCCCACGCCCCTTGCACCCCTGGGTAAAGATGCCCTGAATGTAATGTAATATGTGCTTGCCCACTGAGGATTGCTCTTTATGACACACCCCTTTCCCTAGCCCATGCCCCTCAACAGCATATGAGGGGCAGTTAAGAAGGGTGGGAAGCCTGGCTGATAAGCTGGATCCTCCTCTGACTTTCCCTACTTTCTGCACCTAGCCGTCACCTGCTGAAGGGTCTGGGTAGGAATTTTTGCAGGGGAGAATCCCTTGATTGGCTGTATAGTCCCTCTACTTTTTGCTTACTCCTCACTGCTGGAACTAATTTGTAGTTGGTTGTAGTGGGGTTTGCCAGCCATTTATGGCATTCTGTACAGGTGGGTAAGTAAGTGGGAGGGAATAATAGAAGATAAACTGATGTATTATTGGGTTGAGGACATCCTTCAGGGATTAGCCTGTTGTTGTTATTATTATTATGCCTGGTGGGGTTTGGGAGACTGCCCTTTTGGACCTGACATGCACATAGCGGGGGCAGAGTGCATTTCCCAGGTTCATACCTAAGGGTCACCTAGCAAGGAGAGTGTTGTTTCATCCCATCCTTAGCAGGGAAGCTGCAGTGTGTGGCTGTATTACATGCCCAAATGACTGGACGGATATTACCCTACCAGAGTTGGGAAACATTTACCTTGTCCATACTTATTTTAATCCGGTTATTTGATTTAGTGTTGGTGGGCAGTTTCTCCAACTGCTTATATGTATATAAATATAACCTTTACTCCAGCTACATCTCCAAGGCATCTTTTGGGTGTAGGGACAGTGGCTGTTGCTTGGCTAGATGGAAGTGTGTGCATAGAAACCTGTTAATTTGGTGTGGTCCTAATGTGGCCTTCTGTAAGAGTTAACACCTACTGCTCCTCCTATCATTCCTCCCCACCAAATGACATGCAATCCCTGAAAATGTGCCCATGGGAAAATGTTGAAGAAAATATGGCATAGCAATGAAATAGGGGGTGGGGAGTTGAAACCCTCACTCCATGTTTGTGAAGAGCCTGCTGGATCGGGCCAGTGGCCCAGCATCCTGTTTTCACAGTGGCTAATTTTCACAGTGCATTATTGCCTCTGACTGTGGAGATAGAGCATAGCCATCATTGCTGGTAACCACTGATAGCCTTATCCTCCACCCACCGTTGTGTAGAAGGATGTGTTCTGTGCTGCTGGTAACAGAGTAAGTGCTTAATTTTCTAAAGTGCGGGTGGGGTTCTGGAGCATTCAGCTGTGTTTGGAGGTCTCTAAGTTCTGCTTCTTCATTCCAAGAGTGTGGAGGATTTAAGAGGCTGCAGTTGCTCCTGGAGAGAGAAAAGCCCTGAGCATCTGCTCAGGAACGCCCCCTTTGTTATTGCCTAATTTCTTTCTGCTGAAGATTTCTGTGTTGTGGATTTGCTAACTGGACTTGGGCTAGACATGTATTGCTCTGCTTTGGCATACTTCAGCAACAGGAGAGCGCTCTCCTCTAAGGATAGTTCTGTTGCTCTCCAGATGTTGTTGGACTACAAGTCCTATCGTCCCTGACCACTGGCCATGCTGGCGGGGGCTGTTCCAGAGTGGAGAAGGCTGCAATGGTATATATGCAATGTAGTGCATTTGTTTACTTATTTAAGGCTATATTCATTATTTTCATCCCACCCTTCGACTGTAGGAACATGTGTGTATATTACATGTGCTTGAGTTACTGTGAGTCTCATCAATTATATCACCTGGCCTGCTCCCACTTGCACTCATTTTGTGGTTCCTCTTTTGTACCTCTGGCATATTTGAGTCTGTTTGTTCACTTATCATGTTTATGTCACACTTCTTCCAAAGACCCCAACATGGCATGACATCATCCCTCCATCATGTCACCCCTGTGAGGTAGGTTAGGCTGAGAGATACCAACTGGTTCAGGGAGCTTCATCACCAAGGAGGAATCTGACCCTGGCCTAGTCTCCACACTAAAATAGTTCCCTCATTTATTTTCATGTATGCATGGGGTGGGAGATTTATTTTCCTCAGGGGAACAAATGAACATGTAAAGTCCCTTGTTCACCCACCTGCAACCAGCAGGGCATCTATTGGCATATTTGAAAGTGCTGTGAGGCAGGGGAGGGTATGTTTTAGAGCCCTATTTAAAGGGTGGCCACCTGTGTCTTCCCCGGCAGTGGCACCCTCCCTCCCTGTTCCCCAGTCTGGCATGCTGGTCACTGCTAGAGGGCCAAGTAGGAATTTTTCCCTATCCACATTTTGGAATATGGATTGGTTTTTCACCTACTTTACACTGAATAGTGGGACTAGGGGTGCTATATGGTCTGCCATGTTGTTCAGTAGGCTAATCTGGCTCAGTGGTTCTTTTAGCCTGGTGGCACCCTTTAGGCACCTCTTAAGGTGACTGGCTGGCCCTGAGGTTCACTCTTTAAACTCTGAGACTTAGGGGTGGTAAAGGGGCCACCTTTGAGACCAAGCTGAATCATCCATTTGGAGCTATGGGGTCCTGGTGTGTGTGTGAGTGATGCAGCAACACTTCCCTTCTCACCTCCAAGTTGTGGCCTGGGAAAGGGCTGTATAGCTTTGCCTCTGTTTTCCACAGGTAAAGGTGTTTGCTTGCCTAAAATTGTAGTTCATAGCTATCCCCCTCTGCTGATCTTCTTGTGCTCACTGAATAAAAGTGGCCCCATTCAACCCCAGCCTGCGCGTCCATCTCTTTATTTGGTCATCAGGACGCAAAGCAATTTTCCTTCATATAATGCATTTTTCTATGTCACTTTCATTAACTGAAAAAGGGGGCACCTCTTATGCTCACCTACTGTGGCAGGTATTCTTTGGCCAAAGAGCAGAATTTCCATATCTGAATCACATTGCACATGGTAATCTGAATTAGGACTGGATATTGTCTTCTAGACTTTTAAACTGGGATACTTTGGCCATCTTATCAATAGCCAGTGTTAGCTGATGGGAGGGTTTCTGCGAATCTCCTCTCATCACATAGAGTTCTTGGGCCAAAGTCCTAGGGAAGAGTCTGGAGGCCTACAGTGTAGTGGCTTTCCTGAATCAAGGTCAGGGCCTGGATGGGAGATGTGATGACGTCCCAGAACATAGCTTTCAGACACATGAGACAGCCTCCATGTTAAAGTGAAGCATGTTTTAGTTTAGATTTCCTAGATAGGAGATCACCTGACAACCCTCTGAACACTGCCTTGAGCTCTAAATGTGATAAATAAAGTATAGAATCGGTATTGCAACACTGGGATAAAGAGGACAACATCCTATAGAAATCCATACAGGCCAACGTTAATTCTACTGCTATTATAAATTTGACTGACAATATCTTTCATGAGGCATGTGTGGACACCCTCTCTCATGTTCCCTGTGTTCAGAATAGACCAGGAACTTTTAAATAGCTACTTGCACACACTTGCGGGCACACTCCCACTCCCACTCCCACCAGAATTTTACAAAATTAGCAAGCAGTTAATGTAGAAAGACCCATATCCTTCCAGGTTAAGGACTTATTCATGAGATATCACACACTTATATCACTACCTGCATCCCCCAACCTCGCACATATTGACCTTGTGTTCAAATGCAAGAAAGGAACATTGTCAGTATTTCAGTATTTCAACCTGAGATGCCACAAATCGAATCATAATACACAAATAGGGACAAGGTGGGTGGTGGGTGGGGAGATAGCCAGTCAATGTGAAGTTCTGCCTTTGGGGCTCATTTCAAGCAAGCCATTCTCTGAGCCGATGTGATGGATCTGTTGGAATCTGGTCAACAGCGTTACATACATTCTAGCAACACATCAAGTGATCATGCAATGACAAAATGACGATATGCCCCACTGCCATGCTGAGATAGGTTCTACACCATGAAGAACGACATTAGAGCTTTTGACCTGATTCCCCAGGACACTTGATGGCCAGTTCACACGTTCACCTCTTGGAAAGGAATCAAGTGGAATTAAACCTCCGTCTGCCTGCCCCACCCACTATTTACCCTCCCATTGCAGGAAGCTGCCATCACTCACTTATTGTCCAAAGGAGGCTTCTTTGCACATTAAACTGAACACAAGTACAAGCCGTCTATACAGATACACAAGTGTTTCTGTGAAAGACTGTATACAGCTCAGCTATCGTACACAAAGACTCTGCATTTGTTGAACGTTGCATGCGAAATATTGTATTGAATATACTACAGAACTATTGTGTACACAGATTGAGTGTAATGTGTGAAGACCCCTAGAAGCTGATGTAATTGGAGATTGGAGTGTGCCTTGACACTCTAATAGTGTGTGACAGCAGTCTTCTTGTGAGAATAGGGAAGGCCTGTAGGTTTCCTAGCTGTATTACTTGCTGGTGAAGCTGGAAATACTTGATGACAGGCACAATGACAATTGATTTCATATGTATCATCAAGTAGGTAGCAAGTTAGTCAGCCCCTAGTCTCTCCTACAATACAAACATTTATTGGTTTGGTTGCAAATATCAAATGCACAAATATACGACACTGTATCAAAGTGAAATGTGACTGTGGTTTGCATTAAAAAGGATGAGTTTCATTTGCACAGTGTTTTGCTCCATACCTGCAATTTGCTCAATCTATTCTTGGGTGGGGGGTCATTTTGTGGGAGGGAAAACAGTGGAATTTGCAAACTTGGTTTCTTCATACTAAGCTTAATATTTTTTCATATATGCTGAAAAGCTTTGTCCATGTCAGTGGAGGATCAACTGCAATGCTTACTTCATTTTTTGGAGGGTTGTTACGTATCAGCAGGTCTCCTTTTATTAAAAAAAAAACTATTTACATTTCATTCACAGTTTGTTATCTATTTGACATGTCTTTATTCTTGTCCTATGCAATGTTACACAACATTTCTGATCTTGATGAACAAGGGAACTATTGGAAGCAACCATTATTCTGTGGTTTCATAACCGTGGATTCCCTGATATCAATATTATTTAACATAACCAGTAACTATGCAACCAGTCGCAATTCCTCTATCCATTTCATTTTTTAAAAAAAAGTTTACAACCTTATACCCCAACAGTAAGTTATAATTTACTTGTGGATTTCTTTAATTTCTTTAAAACAAAAATATTTCTATATTACGCTGTTGTTTTTCTGGTTTGTGTACATTTGTAAATGTGTGCGTATTTCCCTAGTTGTTCAAATTGAAAACAATTACGAAATAGTAAGAGCTGACCAAAGGGGAAATAATTCACTCTTGTGACCAGATAAATAATAATTCTAGAAAATGATGCCAACTGAGGGTTAGAATTGGCAATAAGAGATACAAACTCTTCTAAACTAGAATTTTGCTTAAATGCAGAATTAGTAATTGACTCATGTGTTTTCATTTCTCTCCCCCCCCCCCCATCTTACAATTTAAAAAGGACGGATATCCACAGGGAATGAATAAACTAATTTATTCAGATGCAAAATCCATCTTTCTTTTAGTGGGGAAAAAAACATTAGGAAGTTAATAAATCGAATCAACCAGTTTGCAACTAAAACATAGTTTGAGGTATCGATGTTTGCATAAAGTTTCATATCCTCAAAGTCATATTTGCATAGGTTACTTATTAAAAGTAGTTTTATAATGTCCCCCAGAGAGAAAAGCAATTAAAATTTTATAGATTTGCAACTAACCCCCCCAAATCTTTATTCAGCTGGGGACACACACATTTAAAACCAATAAGCTACATAATACTCAAAACGAACTAAATCCACTTAAAATACCTATGATTATGCAAAAGACTGATGTTTTGCGATCCTAATTATACATAAAGAGGGTATTTGAAAATTTAGCATGCTGGAGATACTTTGTCATAAATAATAATTTGGGAGGGGAGTGTAACTATTGCACTGTTTCCTGATTCTGCTTGGTTTGACAAAATTTCATTGTGTTCTTAGCCAGATCCTCATAAATGAGCTAGACTGTTGTGATGGGAATATTTGTACACACTGACCAAAAGTTACTGTTAAGACACTTCTCATCTCTTTCTTTGTCAGAGCTGCCCCTCAAATGACACTCAGGTGGAAGGATTATCAGGAAGGGAGGGGAGGAAAGGAAGTGGGTCACTAGACCAGGAGATGAGCCAATTTGGGGGGTTCTAAGGCAGTTTATGCTTCTTCAAAGTGGGGGGGGGCTGAATTTGCTCTGAGAAAATTTAAGTTCAGTTCTGCACATTTTCACATTGGATTGTGAATCATGAACATTTGCCAGCACTTTAGTGAGATTATTTTCTGATATGCACATTTCTGTATGTTAAATTAATCTCTGTATATTATATTCACTAGTATAATTATTTTCATGCACAATATACCCCAATATACACATATCAGTACATATATCTTGGCTAGGGAACTGCCTTGAAAGATTTGGCTTTCATGTTGTTCCAAAGGAAATGTGGATTAGATAGACTTCTCTTTAAGTGCTACCTGACTTGAATTTCTCCCCCATCCCAACCCTGAGCTTTCCACTTCCCCTGATTCCCACCACACCAATGAAAATTGATTTAGCTAAGTGTCTTCACCTAAATCTAATTCTAAACTTGAGAGTTTCTCCTCAGACAAAACATCAGGGGAATTCCAAGGGAATCATGGAATCATAGAATTGGGATCCTGAGGGTCATCTTCTCCAACCCCCTGCAATGTAGGCAAGTCAAAAGAGTTTTGACAAAACTAGCTAAAATTAAGTCTCAAGTGATTCTTTGGAGTAATGGTCATTGTTGTGGCAGTCATGTGCACAATCATGTCCTTGAGGTCTTCCCCTTCTGCCCACAAAGTCTATGGATTATCCTCCCTCTTGCTGTCCCTTGGTTATGACTGTGAAATTGATCTTTTACTCCCTTGAAAAGTACATAAAGCTGGAGGAGGAAGTTGGAAGAGTGGCACTCTTTCCCATTTCCTCTTTCAGTTCTATGTGCTTTTTAAGGCTCAGGTTAATTCTACTGGATTTCACTTTTCCCCAGATCCTTTGGGAAAGTGGCAATCTCTCACCCTCTCTCGGGGTGGGGGCTGGAGAAGAGAAAGAAGTGGCTAGAGGGGGTTGCATTCATGGCACTTGCTTAAAGATTCACATGTGCCCAGAGGCCTGAAAAAAGGTTGATGATTTGGATGGTCAGCTTCCAAAGAGAACAATAAATCTACTTTTGCAAAGCAAAAATATTTGAAGGTTGCTTTAAAATGCTGAATACGCTGCTCAGGAAATTCTACTGTTGCTAGCACAGCATGTGGAGGCATTGGGGGCCTTGCACTCAAATGTCCTCAAAAAAATGAGAATAATTTATAGATGAAGCTGAATGGGAAAGCTTAAACATAAGAAGACCCAGCTAAATCAGGCCAATGACCCGTCTAGTCCAACATCATGTCCTCACAGTGCCCAATCAGATGCCCCATTGGGAAACCCACAAGCAGCACCCGAGCACAACAGCACTCTCCCCCTATTATGTTTTCTAGCAACTGGCATTCAGAAGCATTACTGCCTCTGACCATGGAGGCAGAACATAGCAACTGACAGCCTTATCCTCCATGAATTTGTTCAATCCTCCTTTAAAGCCATCCAAGTTGGTGGCCATCACTGCCTCTTGTGAAACTAAGCTTGCTTGCCTGCTTCCTTCCTTCCTTTCATCTAAATTCTGCTTGATATTTTGCTTCAGGCAAAGCTCAGTGCCTCTGAAGTTTTCCTCCAGACCTAAGCCATTCAAAACATTTTGGAATGGAATATATGGAAGGAACTGGAAGGCTGTGGGAATGCTACTGCATTAGGCTGACTCATGGAGAGCTGAATTGTAAAGTCACTGCATTCTAATAAATGCAGACACTTGACCAAACAAGGGCTAACAATTCTGCACCACACTACCATACCCTGAATGCAAATGCCATGGAGGTGTCCCCCAGTCTGTGCATTTTTGCACACACAATTTGGGTGGAGAATTGTATTACAAACATCAAAGGATAGCTATGTTTTGGTATGTGTTTTGTTTCAGAAAGGTGTAAATTAGGTGGGCTTGCCTTTAAATGTGAACTGAATGGAAATTCTTACTATTCCTGGTCATATTCTCTGTCTCTTGTGAAACGGATGCTGTCACACCTCTGCAATCCCAAGCATGTTTCAAATCAAACTATGCCATTCCAATTGATCAAAAGCCTTTTCCAGGAATCCTTCAGAAATATCTTCTTTTCATGCTTCTCCTGAAGAGTAGTCTCTATGCTAGATGCCTGATTGAAAAGCAAATTGACAATCTGAAAGTAGTGCTTGGAGAAGTCAGGCCCAGGGGCCAAACACAGCCCTGGAAGCCTCTCTATCTTGTCTTTGGGGTCTCCCCAGGCCATGCCCCTCACCAGTCCTGCTTCATACCCTAATTAAGTGTTTTTGGCTGCCTGGCTAGAATGTGTCAATGAACTCAGAGAAAGCCTCTTGCTGCCTGGATGTAGGATAGAAACGAGTACATGAGTATGTGTAGAAACAAGGCTACTACAGAAAGGTAAAATTTACATTCATTGCTCCACCCACTTTTGCCTCTGGTGTCACCATAGACATGTGGCCCCCGGCAGATTGTCCAAGAGGGAAGGTGACCCTTGGGCTGGGGGAAAAGGTTCCCCACCCCATTCCTAAAGGAAGCACAGATGGCCTTGCTGGACTTGATTTGTTCAGGATACCAGTGGTGCTCTCTTTGCAATAGCAGGTTCCTAAGGGTGGGGCAGGTTATAATGCACATTTGCAGAAGCCACTCTGTGCATGCTCAGGGTGTTCAGTTCCTTTATGAATACTGACACCATGCAAACCCTACAATGCCCCTCCATAGGAAAAAAATGTATTCAAACCCCAGAATCAATATTTTCAGAGAGCCAAGTGACAAATTGAAGGTTAACGGGGATTTTCCTTTTCTATTCTTTTTCCTGTTTGGCTCAATAACGTTGAGCTACCATTTATAGCTTTTGCCCTCAAAGATCCAGTAGCCTTTTCAGCGCTGCAAGCTCACAGAGAAAATACTTTTAGCCGCCACATGCTAATGACACACCTTTGTGGAAATGAAATGAGGATTGACTGAGTTGCACTCCGTACGATCGGATATTCCAAGTAAGGAACGAAAAGCAAAAAAAACTCGGAACTCCAGTTGCATACCAGGCACAAATAGCAGAACTGGAGTGATAAGACTAATCCGTAAGTCAGAGTGGGGGAAAAAAAAGGTTAACTTTCTTACCTGTCAGACACAGCATGCCTCAGCCAGCTCATGCAAATTGATTTTATTCACCAAACATGTGTATGTGTTTCTTCATTACCAGAATAAGCAGCACTTTGAGAAAGCAACTGAGCATGCAGAACATTTCAACATTCATTCATTGTTCCATATAGATATTTAGGGAACTGAATCCATGAACAGCACTTTAAAGTTATATGATATATACTCTATATGTATGCATATGTACCATTTGTTCCACCGTTATGTGTTTTTAATTTAATGCCACTCCCCACCTTAAAAGGAATGGAAATATAAAATTCATTAACAGTTGCTTCCTTGACAAACTCTCCCCAGTTAGGTTTACAGAGGTGCCATTTTCCCTAACAGCTCACAAAGCCTGAACATTTTCTGTAAGTGAAAATGAGAGTTTTAAGACCTTTTGCAAATTATCCAGGTATTTTATTCCTTTCCTCTGCTTCTTTGAATATCTATTTGATTTTTTCTCTTTCAATGGAAAGCTGATGTTGTCAAAGTTAAGGTATTTCTATTCTGTCTGCCATTCTGTGTGATCAGATTTTATTTGAGTTGGATCTCTTTGCTCCCCCAGTGATGTTGGACAGAATCAAACTATGAATAAGCATCTGTATGTAAGTTCCACTGACTGCAATGGGAGAGAGTGAAGGCTGGGCTTCACTTCCACATTGAGCTCAGTGGGATGGGCAATGAAATGATGGGACCAGTGTGACGGGCAATGTTGACTCAGAAGTAAGTCCCACTGAGGCTTGATCTGCACTTGTGAGATTGTCAGCACTGTCAAACTCAATGGAACTTACTTCTAAATAAACAGAAACAGAATTGTGCTATTACCATCCTATTCTATGCATGTTTGCCCACTAATTAAGTCCCAGATCAACAGGGACTTGCTTCCAAAATGGGAGGGTGCAAGAAAGCACTGTTTTGTTTCTGCTGCTGATCATTTCCCACCAATAACAATAAGTTCTGTATATCTTTTGTTTCCATTGGTTTTAATTAGGGTTTAACATGGATTTATCTTTCAAGAAGTAAAGGAACATAAAACTAAATGTCAGGATGATGCCAGACTTTGGAGAGCCATGTGCAGTCTCTCCATTCCTTGCTAAATTCATGGTAAATTTGGTTTAGATGTGACTACGCAGTTATCCAATATCTTATAAGGTAGGCAACTAACCTTTCTAGTAATGGCTCTTCATGGATTATAACTATGTAGCCTTATAGACTACAGCTATGTACAGAGCAAGAAAACATGAAACCTAAGCAGAGCACAAGGTGTCTAAGTAGCACAATTTCCAACTGAGGTATGTATTCAGCAGTAAATGACTTTTTACCTGTCACTGTAGGCAGCTGCGGTTGCTGTGGTAGGCTGGGCATACCGGTACGCAGCATAACCACCCTGAAACACAAAGACACTCTAATCAGATTAGAATTACAGACAGTAACAAATTTAGAGGGGCGGGGAGAACCACATACACACAACACCACAAATAATTAGTAACAATTAGTTTGGCTTATGAGTTTCACATACAGCTACAGAGAGCTTCAAACAGTGTAATTGTTAATGGCAGTTTCTAAAACCAGCTTGTACATTAGCTGAAGAGGCATAATGAAATATGAATTTACATACAAATCCAGGGCATGCCTGCTCAGAAAGATCTCAACGAGATTTACTTCTATTGTAAGTGTGCATGCGAGTCCAGCCTCCGAGTTTTCCCTGAGTTTCATCCTCATAGTTAGACTTGCTATGCCTGTAAAGAAGTTAAGTCTAGCTGAGTTCAGTGGAGCTTACTTCTAGGCAGGTGTGCATTAGATTGTGGTCTTAATCGAAGTGTGTAATTCACAGCTCTTTTTTTAAAAGGGGATTAGATAGATTCATGGAAAGAAAGGGGGAAACCATGACTGTTAAACCATGACTGTGAATGACTGAGGTCCTCCTCTGAGGGTCTTCTGCTGGTTCCCTCACTGCGAGAAGCGAAGTTACAGGGAACCAGGCAGAGGGCCTTCTTGGCAGTGGTGCCCTCCCTGTGGAATGCTCTCCCTTCAGACGTCAAGGAGATAAAGAATACACAACTGGTTATTATTTAAATATGCTGTAAAGCGCCCAGAGTGGCTGGGGAAACCCTGCCAGATGGGCAGGGTATAAATAATAAAATTATTATTATTAATGAAGCCTTCAAGTACAGTTGCAGTTTACATGTGGAGAATCAACAGAGGGCAGGGGTGTGGGTGATTGATCATGCCATGCACTGATTGGGAGTGCCCAATGCCTGGCATGAATGAAGTTGACTATTTCCTATAATTGCCAGGTGAACTTAAGGGAAATTAAGTTCCATCTGAGGAAAGAGCTCTGAACAATTTCTAGTTCATCTTCATGGTCATTCCCATACCACACCATGCAAGAAAAGGGTCCAGAAATTTAGCAATTTTTTTTAAAGAAAATCAATTGGTCATTGATGAAGAAAGTCAGAAAGCAAAAGGCTGAGGCAATGTTCTACGGCTGAATAGGCAGATAGGGAGATGCTACTGCTGCTTAACCACTTCATCACAGTTGCTAAGCAGTAAGAAGGAAGGAATGTGAAGTATTTTCTATATCTTCCCTGATGAAGAGGTCCACTTCTAAGAGGAAGGAGTTGCAGAAAGAAGTATAGGAACGGGAACTAAGTGAATGACTCCTTGTGACGTTAACATCTGTGTGACTGGCACAAATCACATAGGGCAAGCCTTTCCTAGTAGGGAAATAAAATTACTAGCTTCACATGTTGACATTTTATCTGCCAGATATTTTATTACTTGTATGTGGCCCCTGATTTACTTTGGAAGTGCTAAATGACATCTGGCTCAACACTTTTAAAAGAGATTGTACAACAGGGTGAACCTTGATCAGATGGTGCAATGCAGTTTCTTAGACAGGAGTTCCAATTCACTTGTGATCATCTGTGAATACCTCCAATTACATTGCACTGTTGGTTGCAACTTGCTTGTAGCCTTGTTACTATTAGTAGTAGCATACCCCACCCACTCTGGGCAGCTTCCAACATATATAAAAACATAATAAAACATTAAACATATTGTCAGAGCTGCCTCTAGGTCCCAGCTCACAGAGGACCAACGCCCGGTTGATGTAATGTACAAAAGACTTTATTGAAGTTTAGTTTCCATTTCAAACCCCAGAGCGCGTAGCCCTACGTCTTGACTCTAGATCGGCGAAGTCCCCTCTGAGTCACTATCCCTTCCGCACCAGTTTAAGATCCTAGCCCGGCTCCACCTCCTGCGCTGTTCCTTCCTCCTCTGGGTCCTTCTGCCCCCTGGGGTTTCCTCCTTCCTGGACTCTTCTGACGCTGACCCCCCTGAGTCTTGCCCTTCCTTCTGGCGGGCTTTAGGACCTGGCTCCCTATCCGGGCTACCTGCTGTGCCACTCGCCTGTACATTTGAACAGCGCGCCCAGCCTGTGACTTTCCTCTTGACCGTTTCCCCGCTCTCCGATGGAGGCATGGTCAATCCTGACTCATCTCCTCTCTCTGGTGGTGAGAACACTGGTCCCGATGCCTGGGACTCCTCCCCCCCACTGCGCTCTGGTGGGGAAGCTGGTCCTGATTTCCAACTGCTGCTCAGGGAGTCCCCGCTGGCCCCTTCCTTCTGGGGTTTCCCCCTTGGCACCCCCCTTGCCCTGGCCATCGGCGCTCCTTTCTGTGAATCTTCCGATTCGCTGGAGAGACTCGTGGAATCTCTCTGACCACTGTCACTGCCTACACCCCCCTCGGATTCCTCCTCACTCTCCATTTGCTCCATCTCCTGTGTCTCTGCTCCTGAACCCCTGACACATATGTAGTTATTGAAAAAGGTTAGCACTGCAGCCTCTATCTGCCTGCTTGCCTGAACTTCTGTATTTATTATGCATGCATACTTTTAAATGAAATGCATATATTAGGGACGTCAACTTGAATAAAATTTTGGGGGAGTGGGAGATAAGCCCCACCCCGAATCCCAGCAACAGACATATCTAGTGCTGGTGAAGGTTTATTCCCCACTCCACTCCACTTTTTATCTCCAAAACAGTTCTGTGATGTTGACTCAAAATCAAGAGACTGGTCCAGGGCTACTCTGCATTCTTAAAACTAAAAAAGGGACTTGAACCCAATTCTCCTTAAGCCCGAGTTTCTAGGCATCTGGTTGAATGCCACTTGCACCCAAAATCAATGAAGGCTGGCTGCAAAATTATGTATTTGCCTGCTTGGGCATATTTTTTAGGACCCATCTTATTTCTGTGACAGTAAGTTGCTTTAAATTGCTTTTAAATATTGAGTTTCAATTGTTGTAAACTGCCCTGGGACCTTGGGGTAAAGGGCAGATTCACAACAACAACAACAACAACAGTTGGGAGCTTTTTCCCTCCAGGCATCAGGGACTGGCTGGATGATGAGGAATGGTGGGAGGCCCCAGCTGGGGAACCAGCAAGAGAACCCCAGGAGAGGAAGACTGCTTTTTGTGTGCTGACCTGCATATGAACCAGCCCTGACACCAAGTCATCTGAATTAGGCACTCCTAGTTTAATTTTTTTTTAAATGATAAGCAACCAGATACTCCTTCCTCTCTCATCCTAGTAGAGCTCCTTGAATCTGCCCCATGGAGAAGCAGTTTGCATTCTCTCTCTCCAGTCATAAAGACTGTAATAAATTATGTCAGAGGGTTTTGCCCAACCCCAGCTCTCTTGCCATTAAGCAACCCTTTTACAAGTCCATTTAGAAAGCTTCTTGGGAAACGAAGTCCAAATGTGGGGGGGGGGGGAGCAGCAATACCCATCAATTTTGATCCCCTCCTGGCTCCGTCTGGGCCCTATGAGTTGAAAAAGGCCACAAGTCTCCAGTACAAGAACAAGTTGCTTCCCTTTGTAACTTCCTATGGCTTAGGGAAGAAGGAAGCTACAAAACAGAGCCTTGAAAATCCGTTCAGAGATATGTATAGAACCCTAATACAAGCGTGCCTAAAATTAGCAGTACACTAAATTTTTCTCCCATCTTTTGTTAACCATTCTCTATAAATTAATGAGATTAGGAATTTCATTCAAAAGTGATCAAAGGGGAGAGAAAATATTGATGAAAGTCTCTTTTTTATTTTATTTTAATAATGCATTTATACATTACTTCTAAGTGAAGCAAGGATTGCTTGTGAGTGCCACTTCTTTCAGCCTACCACTCATCTCACCAGTGGTCTGCACTCGGCAGTCTCCCCAGGTGCCCATGTCCACATTAAAACCCATCACGGGGGAACTCCTTCCAAGGGTACGATCAGGAGCATGGTTAGCTGTGGAGGCTGCAGAATGCTGGGAAAATGTTATCTGGGGGGGGGGGGGGACCACATATGCCACTCTCAGCCACTCACAACGATAAGATACATTCAAAACTCCACATCCCCAGGAAGTCTTAATAAATTCTCAAGTGCCCTGAAAACAAGGCAGGAAAATGGAAATCTCCTTCAAAGCGAGGAAAAGGGGTGGGTGGGGACTTGCAAGAATTTGGAGGACAGATTTTGGCACTACTTAAAATATGAATGCTCTAACTTCACTAGATTATTGAATAGTTTGCAACAAAGGATTCCACTCCCCCAGAATTAACATTTACTTGTATGTGACAAGTAAAACTCTTCCATTATAAGCAAGTGAGGGGTGGGGGTGGGGGGGCCTTGGAAAGGAACTGTGTGCAGTGATGCATTGATGATCAAACTGTGAAAACAGCCATGCTTCCTGTTCAATGGACCACGGAGTTATATCAACCGTTTCCAAATGATCTCACAGCATGCCAATTAACAGTCAGAACCCGGTCTCCATAGATAAGGCAAACAACATTTACATCCCAATTAGAATCTGCCCGTTCCATTTTCCTCTGGGATTCAAGGGTCTTCCCACTCCCCCCATAGTTTACAAGATAACGAAGAGGAGGGGAGATCAATTGGCTTTCACAAGATTTCCCAACTCCTGGCTTTTACTACTGAAGTGAGCACAACAATTTAGGGAGGAGAGGATTTCCCCATCCAGTCACTTTATAATCCCTCGGTTTCGCTCTGCCCTGCATTTTGCCTGCCTTTTAATTTAACTAGGAAATTCATGAAAATGAATTCCAGGGTTGGTGCATACTATTTGTATCCCCCAAGCTACTGAATCACACATATACATTGTAAGTAAGTAAATAAATAAATAAATACACATTTGTATTCTTTTCATACAGTTCTTTGAATATGCACTTGTGTTTTGATAAAACACAAATGCAGTATAATCTTGGTACAATGACAAGGGGTTTCAATACCCCCTTCCCCATTCCTGAGAGATTAACAGAGAGGAGTCTGATTCTTCTGTCAATCTCCCTTTTTTTTCAGTTTCTCATTTCCCCCCAATCTTAAATCCAGTTTGCCACATTAATGTATCAGTTTGTGTGTGTTTAAGAAAAGTCCTCACAAAAATTAGCCAGCGTTTGAGTCCATCTCCTAATGGACACTTTTTAGTATGCAATTTTGCCTGCAAATTTGAAAGAATTTCCCCTCAAATAATGGACTTTTGCATCTTATATTTACTCATATGCATTTTTGTAGAATTTGTTTCTCTGTTTGGAGAATTTCACTGCAAAATTCAGTGTGACTTTCAAAATTTTGCTGTGTTTTGCCCATATATAGTTTCATATAAAAACGCAAACAGAGCTAGATTTCTCCACCTAGCCCTAACTGCATGAGGGAGAAAGTGGGATCATTCCTGTTGTTGGCCACCTCCCCCAGCACATATTCTGATGTCCCTTATCAGTCTAGATTGATATGTTCAGCATTAACGAGAAAAGGGGGGGTGTTTGACCCTAGGATCCCTGGGCAAATTAGGGTTCTTGATAATTTAAAAGAGTCCTAGGTGTATACAGCTGTATGTGAGATCCTTTCAGAGGCGCCAGGTTGCCCCCAAGGTGGTTATGTGCCCATAACCACATCCTCTCTCTCTCTCTCTCTCTCTCTCTCTCTCTCTCTCACACACACACACACACACACACACAGTATTATTGTCTCTATTTCATGCTGTTCTTGTCCAAGCAATGTCTCTGCTGTCAGGTTTTTCTATTTCTTCCCTTCTCTTCACCACAGAGATTTGGTTTATTCCATTTAAACCAGCTAACCGAGCCAGAGCTGGGTGGTAATCGATCTCGGAGCCAGTCAATATTTCAGGACTCTGTAGGGAACTAATAAATTCTGAATCACATATTTTCTCTCCCCCACACACCTAGATTTTATTCTCCTCAGCAAACAATGGAAAGGGGCAGAGTGAAAATAACCGTAGAGAGAAAATTGAGCTGTGGTCTAGGTGTTCTCCTTGAAGAAATATGAAAATACTCTGTGGAGCCCATCAAAGTTGAATCATGGCTTTCCATTTTTGTTCAGGCCTTCACTAGCAAGGAAAAGGAAGCTTCACATGAGCCATGATGAGGCAGAAAATTCTTACACAGTTTAAATAGAATCGCTCATATGCTGGATATTCTTTGAGATGCTTCAAATCATCAATCAATCCATTCATCCGTCAAATCAAGGGTACCAAAAAATGATAACCAGTTGTGGTTGGTAGCCATGAGGGCTGCTGGGCTGGAAGGCAGGGGTACCCAAAAGTAGGTGGAACCAGAGCTCATGTCAGGTAGAGCCAACTAATTCTTGCTTTGTCCCCATCCTCTTCCCTGTTGAGTTCTACAAGGGCGATGCTGATATTAAGGAGGAGGAAGTTTCTGTTAAGTAAAATTGTTTGATTGTACATTGAAATGTAAAATAACTCTGAATGTGTATTGCTAAAGGGTTTATATTGGAAAATTATATTGAGCTACCGTAAATTAGGCAATCTCAAAGTGCCACCAGGTTGATAATAACCGGTAACTGGTGATGTATCTCTGTTCTCTCACATGCTGCTTTAACCTTAGATCACATGTATAAAGTTGAAAATTGCCATTTTGTGTGAATCTTTGCTCTCTGAAAGCCACCAAAGGCAAAGATGTGCTACTGACCCCTCTCCTGAAGAGAAATCAGGGCCAGGCTGAAATGGAGTCTGTGCAGAGAGAAAGACCTTTGATTTTAGGTCAGTTTGGAGTTGTTTCATATTTGTATGCTTGGACAAGCATTTAACATCAGGCAACTATCTAACTGTATCACTACTTGGTTTTTGTGTCAATTTGAAGAAAGTTCTGTTAGTAAAGTTTTGGAACCAAATATTTTCGTCTTGACAATTTTCTTCCCTAAGAGGAGTCAGTTTTTATTCATCCCATTGCTTCAAACTGCACAATATTAATATCTTCAATAGTTTCAGTATTAATATATTCAAATGTTTAAAGGCATTGTGAACATTCATGAGTGTCATAGTGCTCATTTCTCTTCATATAGACTTTTTGTATACAATTTTTCCTAACTGTATGCAATTCCCTAATATGCATTTCTCTGTATTATTTTCACTAATATATGAAATTTTATGTTCATTTTCTCCTCATATAATCATATAATCACTTCTTCTTTGCCAAGGTAAAGGGGCAGGTTGTGAATAGGAGAGGCTGTTTTGGAAAACATCCGCTATTGGTTTTGAGTGTTCAACAGAAGTGTTGGAAAAGGTGAGATGATTCTCAAGGTGAGTCTGGGTGACTTGTCTTACACCACTAGGAAGAATTCCCAAACTTACTTTGATTTTTGCTTTGTGCAAAATACCTGCAGTAACTTCCTTTACTACAATAGCTAGCAAATGTGCTTCTAAATTACATTTGCTTTTACATTTCTGTGTTGCAAATGGCTATTTCAAATTGCATTTATTTCATACACACACACATATAATCAAAACTCCCTATTACAAAAATAAGTCTTCATATCGCCTAGAAGCTAAGCTTCTCCTTCTTTTTGTTACTGAACATGCAAATGATGTCAGCTTAAATATCTCAAAAGTAACATTGGTAATAAATAAAAATTATAGGTTTTCCCTTCCTCCAAGTACCACTTAATGAATTCTTAATGTTCATTCCAATTTAATGTAATCAATCTCTTGCTATATACCAATGCTGATGATGCAACAGCAACAAAATTAGGTTGCAGAAAGCTATACGTAGTGACAAAATGATGTTTAATTACCTCTGTTTTTAGGATTGATTGCTTAGTGATTGAAGGCTGTCATATATGATTAAGATCTGAAATTACAGTATGGTTTAAAGGTAAAGGTAAAGGACCCCTGAGAGTTAAGTCCAGTCGTGAATGACTGGGATTGTGGTGCTCATCCTGCTTTTCTGGCCGAGGGAGCCAACGTTTGTCCGCAGACAGTTTTCCCAGGTCATGTGGCCAGAGCAGCGCATGGAAACGCTGTTTACCTTCCTGCCGAAATGGTACCTATTCATCTACTTCTACTTTGTGCTTTTGAACTGCTAGGTTGGCAGGAGCTGGGACAGAGCAATGGGAGCTCACCCTGTTGTGGGGATTTGAACCGCTGACCTTCTGATCCGCAAAGCCCAAGGCTCAGTGGTTTACACCACAGTGCCACCCGCATCCCAGTATGGTTTAGGAGTAGCTTAATTCTTTATGGAATTATCAATGTACAAAGAGAGATTTTTAAGGTTTATTAAATGTTTTGGAAGACAGAGAAGTTGTCATGAGCATTATCCAGTTCTGTTGCTTTCAAACATCCTAACTTTACACTTAAATCTCTAGTATCAAGGGTATGTACACACTGCAAAAGTTTATGTGAAAGTTGCACAAGTCAGATCTAATAAACACAATTGTTACTTTGTATAAACTGTATCAGGCTATACCCAACATTTCCATGTTTCTGTTATGGGAGTCTCTCCTTTTCTCCTGTCCAGGAAAACTTGCTTTGGTCTTTTCATTCAGAAAGTCTTGATTAACTTCAAAGAAACCACAATATTTCCTAGTTTGCAGTCTGAAAACACCAGTGGAAAGCAATCTTATGCTGCATCCACACAGCATTTCTTTCCATTTCCCTGACTGTTAAATTCGACATTCTATCTGAGTTTTCACACTACAGTAGTACCTCAGGTTACAGACGCTTCAGGTTACAGACTCTGCTAACCCAGAAATAGTACCTTGGGTTAAGGACTTTACTTCAGGATGAGAACAAAAATTGTGCAGCAGCAGCGGGAGGCCCCATTAGCTCAGGTGGTACCTCAGGTTAAGAACAGTTTCAGGTTAAGAACGGATCTCCAGAACAAATTAAGTTCTTAACCCGAGGTACCACTGTACATCAAAACCACTTCTGAAAATCTAGCAGACTGTAACCTGTTTAGTGCTCATTTCCATGTTATCTGATTCCAGAAAGAAAAATAAATCCGGTTTCAGACCCCTTAATCTAGATAATCACAGGAGCAAAGTGACAAAATTTGGGGCAGTATTCTTTGGGGCATACAGTTCTTTTCTGTGCTTTTCATGGGGGAATTATGGGGGAACAGAAGCACACATGTGTAGAAATGGTGAGTGTCCAAAGATGTCCACTAGTCTGGATGAAATGTAGTGTGAAATGCCAAAATATTGGTCAAAAGGCCACAGTTCCATAACACAACAGCTACTGCCGTGTGAAAGAAATATTAGAAAATGGGACAGAGGTTAGCATTATAATCAGGAATGCTAATGCCTGAATGCACCCTTATTCTGTTTCTCCCTCTTGAAGGACCTATACATACTGACCCAAAGCTGCCCAGAGTGGCTGGGGCAACCCAGCCAGATGTGTGGGGTATAGATAATAAAATTATGATTATTACCCATTGGCTGTCAACTGGCTGTTCCAATGTATGATCAAGGAGCAACATGAATTTCCTCATTAAGAAGAGCCTGGCTGCTGAATCAGGCAAAAGGTCCTCCTAGTCCAACATCCTGGTCTTACAGTGACCAATCAGATTACTGTTGTTGTTGTTGTTGTTGTTGTTGTTAATTGAAATTATGATTACCAGTGGCTTTTTACAGTAAAGTGTATTCAAGCAACTTGACAGTGAAATACAAGCATATAAAACAAATTAAAACCAGAGAGAATTAAAAGCAACCACCACCCTAACAATACAAGCTATAGAACATCCAACAATATATTAATAAAGGCCAAGTCCTAAAAGATGAGGAGGCAACATCAATTAACTGATGGTTGGGGTAAACAAAAAAGTATTAGCCTAGCACCTTAGAACTGACAGAGAAGCAGCAGGGGCATCTCCCTAGGAAGAGCATTCCATAGACAGTCATCACCAGGCATAGGCCTTGGCAATATGCCGCCATGTGCAAGCCCATTTGATGCCTTCTCCCTAGCCTTCATGGCTCTGGCTTAAGTCAGGCTTTGGGAAGGAGGCACAAGGCTCTGGCAGAGTCTAAGAGCCCTCCCACCTCCTTCCCAAAGCTTGGTAAGAACTTGCCTGGCTTTGAGAAGTTTGCAGGAGGACTCTAGAACACTGATGCTCCATGAATTTGTCTAATCTCCTTTTAAAGCCATCTGCATTGGTAGCCTTCATGGCTTCTCGCAGGAGCAAATTCCATAGTTTAACACTGCATTATGTGAAGAAGCCCTTCCTTTTATCTCCCAACATTCAGTCTCATAGGATGACCCCATTGGAAGAGGAATGGACAGGGCAAGGATCTATTGCTAGAACTGATGCTGACTAAGAACTAGAAGACATAGAGGCTATGGAGGCCAACACTTTGGGGCAGCTGGTTGACCTATTGAACTGCCAAAACTGTATCTGTGGTTGTATGCAGGTCTGCAGAACATGTGAAACCAGATTCAAGGAAGGCACAAGACATACACATGATGAAGACAGTACAAGACTTCCACTGGTTGCTGGCATGATGGAAATCAGCAAATGGGAAATGGGATTTTCAGACACATTGCTTCTGTGCCTTTAAGAGTATTCTGAGATGCAAGAATTTAGCAGGAGAAGCTTATTTTCCTGGTGTGTGGGTAAAGCAATGGGGACGGTAGAACTTCACCTGATTAATTTCCATGTTTTTGAATGGATAGGAGCCTTGTCAGCAGGAAAAGGTGACCATCACAGGCACAGATACACTCAGCGCACCTCCATAAAGGTCATCAATGAATGAAACCAACCAAATGATGATAGATGTAATGAATATAGAGAGATTCCAAACAGAATGATCTCTCTTTGCTGGTGCTTTTTTTAATTAATTAATATTCCTGTGATGGCAAAATGGATGAAACAGAGTC
Source organism: Podarcis gaigeae (assembly GCF_964106915.1). Classification (NCBI taxonomy): domain Eukaryota; kingdom Metazoa; phylum Chordata; class Lepidosauria; order Squamata; family Lacertidae; genus Podarcis; species Podarcis gaigeae. Next base: position 32,964,533 of record NC_139690.1, read on the forward strand.
AAAGCTTCTGCAGCAAAACTCACAAAACAAATCAGCAAGTAAAAAATAAAGGTGACACCAGCAATGCACAGCATGCACATCAATAAATACTTACATAAATGTCTGCACCATAAAATCCATCCTGGTAAACAACACTGCAAGGATGCACACACAAAGAAGAACATCCATATTAGTGCATTTCCACATGCAAATACTACCAACCCCAGAACTCTCAAGGTTAGTCTCATCATGAGAACAAAAACAAGAAATCAAACCAAAATACACACACATACTACACATGTATACATACATACATACAGATAGATAAATTGATTTATATAAGTATATATAAATATGCTCAAGGTAGGACACTTCACATTAATTAAGGATGCTGGAGGGTCATCACTCCCCATCTATTACAGTGGTACCTCAGGTTACGAACTTAATTCATTCCAGAGGTCTGTTCTTAACCCAAAACCGTTCTTAACCTGAGGCGCACTTTTGCTAATGAGACCTCCTGCTGCCGCCATGCCACTGGCGTACGATTTCCGTTCTCATCCTGGGGCAAAGTTCTCAACCCGAGGTACTCCTTCCGGGTTAGCAGAATCTGTAACCCAAAGTGTTTGTAACCTGAGGTACCACTGTATAAGGAAAACTGTGCTCCTTAACATTTACCTGTATTTGGAACAGGATGAGTCTATCAGCTTAATCCCACATTCTGCCATCATATCCAACTTAGCTCTGAAACTAGTGCAAACTTATTTGTGATGGTCCTATGAACTGTGTATTATTTATATCTCTGAAGTATTTATAATTCACTCACCACCAAAAGGTGCCAGGCAGCAATATACACAGTTCAAAATTTGAAAACAACAATGCATTCACTAAAACAAAATGAGCACCTGTGGTCCATTCTCTTGATTCAGATGGCACAGAGATCTAGAACTGGGTGCCACCAGAGGTGGATTTAGGGGTGTGTGACTGGTTTGCACTGGGTGCAGAACCTCAGGGACCCCACAACTATTATCTCGAATGGAGTGTGAGAGGCAGGAGGAGGCACTGAATTTTGACATCACACAGGGCACCACTGAAATTTGAGACAAGGCCAAACACTCTGGAACCCCACAAGTCAGAGCTGAGGCAGAAATCACTCAGTGCCATTCTCTGAAAGCACCATTGTAGCTAGGATTGGAATAACTGCTACACAGTGGCCCCAAGAACCAGCCTTAGGGTGGTGCAGGAAGACATCATAGCCAACAGTATCAAAAGCTGCTGAGAAGTCAAGGAGAATCAAGAGCATTGCAGTCTCCTTGTCTGTCTCCTGACAATGGTCACCAATCAGGGCAGAAATTAGGGTAGAATCAAGGAAACCTATTTTGGAGTTAGTAGCATATAATGTCACTTAGATCAGATGTGGCTAACTTTTAGCCTGCTAGATGTTTGTTTTTGTTGTTACATGCATATCCCATCTCTCTCCCACCATGAAACTTAAGACAGTGACAGCCTCTCTCGGTATCTGGGAAGGTGTGGGCAAGGGGAAGGGACAATGTTATGACTCCCCACCCAAGAGCTCTCCTTATATGCAAGCAACTTGAGTTGCTAGGACACACACACACAGAGAGAGAGAGAGAGAGAGGGAGAGAGAGAGAGAGAGAGAGAGAGGGAGGGAGGAATGGGGTTGTTCATTTCATGTTAGCTTGTTTCCAGTGATGTTTTGAAATTTTTATTTTTTATTTTTGGGGGTTATGCTGAACATTTTATAGAATGAAGGGTGGTCTAAAAGTGAAATAAAATATGTTGATAGTTCTCTCCCTCAAAACAATTGTTTTATTCATATGTAAATTTATACAGAAGTAATTTGATTATTAATTACCTGAATAAAAACTAAGACAATTGTCTTCCCCTCTTTACTTTCTTCATTGGTTATATGAATAACAAAACCAAACTGCATGTAGCGCTTTTGGCTTGCCTTAATCCAATTTCATCCACCCGACTTCCCAAAAGAAACCACACTCCAAAACATCACCAGGCTGAATGCATTGTCTAGATAAGTTTTTCACTAATGCTCTGCTAACACACACAAACAAATCTAAGAATTATCCACAGGAAAACACATTTTGCAGATAGAGGGGGGAAATTTCTGCCTTGAGTAGTCAGGACTTCAGGATACAAGATCTTGGGCCCCAAAGGAAAGGGAAGTAGAGATTGCTGATGCTCACTTATTTGTCCCATGTCATTCCAGTTACTATCACATATTCACTGATGCTTTTAGTTCACAAATAACATGTAACTGATTACAGGTATGCCCCCTCCACATTTGCTTTGTGTTTCCTTTGTACTGAAATGAATGGTGCAGAATCACATAATAGCAATGTAATTATTTAAGTTATGTAATTGTGCCTCAGCAGAAAGCAAGACAAATAATGTAGTTTTTGGCAGAAGATGAACTGTAACGGAATGGAAACAGCAATGCATGCAACAAATGCAGGGCAGAATGGAAAATGATGCCATCTTACATCCTTGGCTGAGAGTGGAGTTTCAAGAAGTATGGCCACAAGTGCAAAAGAAAGCAGTGAAGGTCTGACTCTGGCCTTCTGCAGAGGCCCTGATTCTTTAGCAGAGGTACATGGTGCATCCACAAAGGAGAAGCACCAGAGGAAGACCTTATTTGCACAAACATTGTAAATTTTAGAGCCTTTTTATTTTTGGTGGGGGTGTCTTTTGACTTACGGTGTTTTTTGTTTTGTGCATTTGTTGGTTTTAAATCAATGCGTAGGCAAACTAAGGCCCAGGGGCTGGATCCAGCCCAATCACCTTCTAAATCTGGCTCGCGGACAGCCAGGGAATCATGTGTTTTTACATGAGTAGAATGTGTGCTTTTATTTAAAATGCATCTCTGGGTTATTTGTGGGGCATAGGAATTCATTCATTTCCCACCCCCAAAGTATAGTCCGGCCCCCCACAAGGTCTGAGGGGCAGTGGACCGGCCCCCTGCTGAAAAAGTTTGCTGACTCCTGATTTATACTTTTGTTACATAGCCCTGAAAACTGTGAAGAAATCTTATAAATGAGGAATGGGTGGAACTTCAAACCTGGGGGACCAATTGTGGCCCTCAGGCCTCTCTATCCAGCCCTCAGCCTCCAGGTTATAGCCACTTCCCAGTCACACCGCAATCCAGCCTGGCTGGAATGTGCCCTAGAATTCTAATAATGCCTCTTGCTTTCCTGAACAGAGCAGATGGAGAAGGCTGGTTGTGAGTGTGTGGGTGTGGAGAATATAGCTAGTCATAGAAAGATAACACTTATCTTAATTGCTCCATGTACTTTTGCATCTACACACACACACACACACACCCCACTGGCATGTGGACCCTGGAACATTGCCAAGAAGGGAATGGCCTTCAGCTCTTGTGCTTAGGAAGGTTTCTCCATCCATGCTTCAAAGCATTTAAATAAATCAAACAAAAGTCTGATGAGATGGACTTACAGCTTGAAATGGGGTGAGGGTGGGGAGATACATATGGGAGTTTTAAAAAATGCTGAGATATATATTTTTATGCTGCCTGCTTTCATGCTGCTCCCTTGTGTTTTATTGTTGATCTTCATATATGTTTAATTCACTTTTATTCTTGCTTGTAAGCTGCTTTGAGAACTCTCAAAGCAGATACCAATACTTAGAAAAATTAATAACACTGGAACACAGGAAAGTGCCTTCTACTTAAGTCAAACTTTTGGTCCCCATAGCTCAGTAGGGTCAACACTGACTGGCAGCAGCTCTCCAAGGTTTCAGACAGGAAAGCCTCACCTAGGCTTAGCTGGAAATGGAAGAAACTGAGCTTCTGCATCCAAGTAATATACATGGCCTATAAGCTACATCTCTTCCCCTAAATTTTTGCTATAAGGAAAAGCTGTAGGCATTTGCAGCTCTTTCCCAGGTTCAGTGTTGTCTAGATAACTATGACTATTGACTTTCACCTCCCACTCAGCTTTCCTATAATGTAATTGTAATTCTACAATTTTGCAAGGGCATAGTTGCCTTTTGCTGCTTTTGAATTATGGTGCTGGAGGAGGCTCTTGAGAGTCCCATGGACTGCAAGAAGATCAAACTATCCATTCTTAAGGAAATCAGCCCCGAGTACTCACTGGAAGGACAGATCCTGAAGCTGAGGCTCCAATACTTTGACCACCTCATGAGAAGAGAAGACCCTGATGTTGGGAAAGATGGAGGGCACAAGGAGAAGGGAACGACAGAGGACGAGATGGTTGGACAGTGTTCTCGAAGCTACCAGCATGAGTTTCACCAAACTGCGGGAGGCAGTGGAAGACAGGAGGGCCTGGCATGCTCTGGTCCATGGGGTCACGAAGAGTCGGACAAGACTAAACAACAACAAGTTGCCTGGAAATCTAGCATAGCTCTGCTTCTACAAGGGCATCCAATCTGCAGATGGAGTGTCTTTAGTGCACCTTGTCCTAAGCACCCATTTCTTAGCACAGTCATTATTAATGCCCGCCCATGTTTAAGCTGTCCCAAACCAGAATTGCAATGCTGACTTTATCACTGTTAACAGAAAAATTGCAACAGGGAGGAAAATATGTGATGGAGTGTGAAGTTCTGAAAACAGCATATTGTATATTATGTAATTATATTGTGCAACTGTTTCCAACATTCCATCAAATATTGCTTTCTCAGTATAGTAATCGCCCATCTGTTCTCCATTTGCTAAAATGGTTTCCCCATATCTCAAGATGACTATTACGACTTTTTTTTTCTTTGCCAGGAGAAAGTTTTAAGAATTAGTAGTTGAGAAGGTTTAAACTCTCCAAGTCAATTTTTTTAAAAAACTCACACCACTATTCCTTCTCAAGATAAGCAGAAAATATACTGGTGGTGCTTAATAAGACCTCATAAATGAGATACAGGAGACCAAATCAAAATTTGTTCTGGATTGTTTTATTTGATGTTTAACTGTCTTGTAAATTGTTTTGATTTTTTTTAATTAAAAATATAAAGTGCTATAGAAATGAAGGAAATAATAATAATAATAATAATAATAATAATAATAATAATAATAATAATAATAAATAAATAAATAAAGCACACAGTTTGCATGCAGCAGGTCCCAGGTTCATTCCACAGCATCTTCAGGTAGGCTTGGGAGAGGCCCTTACTTAAAATATTGGAGAGCAGCTGCCAGTCACTGTAAACAATATTGATCCAGTAATCACTCAGTATAAGGTGATTACTATGCTCCTGTATTCCTCTTCCTCTCCAGTCACCCCCAAACTGCTTGTGACCAGAGACAGAGCTAGCTGCTCCAACACCCGGGGCAGTGTACATGCTGTGCACCCAGGGGTGGGGCTAGCCACCTGCGCCTGCACCCACCACACCCCCTTCCTCTGCCAGTGCTTGTGACAGCTACTTTTGAGTCCAAATCAAACTTCTATAGGAAGTAGCTTTTCCTACTTTTGAAAGCTGACTGTGAAGCTTAGAACATTGACCTTCCAGCTTTAGCTGAACCCAGGAGCAGCTGTCATGAGCTGCAGACAAAATGCAATGATGGGGATGCAGCTGGATGCACCACTTGTAGATCCTTTGCACTAAATTTCTTCCTTAGGAGCAGAGGATGATGCCTCATCCTGAGTCAGACCAAGGGGTCATGTACCTCAACAATGTCCCTCTCTAAAGGTTTCAGGCAGGAGATATTCCTAGCCTTATCTGGATTTGCTGGGAATTGAACCTGGGACCTTCTGAATTCAAAGCAGATGCTCTACCACTGAGCTATGACTCCTCCTAGAGGCTGTCTTATACTGAGTCAGATAAGTTACCCATCAGCTGAGTAGTGACTGACAGTGGCTCTCCAGGGCTTGAGACAGGTACTGCTCCCACCTTTGTGGAGAGATGCCTGGGATTTACCCAAAACGTAGTCATTGTGTCAAGTAGCCATTGATAGCTCTATCCCCCAAGAATTTGTCTTATCATATTTTGAAACCATCCAAATGGTTTCACCTCTTAATTACTACACCAGTAATGAGTGATGAGGGCTTGTAGCTCTACGTAAATAGGTCTCAACATTCTGTCACACACTACTGTGGCCAAGAACACAGAGTGGGACCAGCTAGGTAAAAGTAGCCTCAATTATCAAAGTCACCAAAGTCTGGGAGCAGGTCTATTGTCCTCTGATCCATTTAAATGGGAGAAAATTAAATGTGCCTTTTGAGGACTCTGCGTAAAATTTGCCTCCTGCATCCCTAACAGTGGGTGTGTCTGCATGTTGGAATATATTGTCCTCTCCCCATGCCCAGATCTTTTGCAGGGTACAAACTTTGCACACACACACACACACACACTCTTTCCTGCTAATATCAAAAACACTGATAATAAATCAAATCCCTTAGGGTTGTGAGTCAACTTTCACTTCGGTGGATTCCACCCCTCCGCCCCGCAAAAAAAAAGATTTAAAGTGTTATTCAACCTTTTCACTAACCAGATGTTTGCAATCATCCACAAATACATCTCTACCTCTGTGAGTTTTCCCTTTCCTTTCCTTCTCTCTCTCTTTTTTTCCACCAGCGTTCCTTCTCAAGGGGAATTTACATAACAACATGGGACGCGCAAAATGCTTTAAAGCTCCCAACCATGACAGTGCAAATTACTATCATTTGTCAGCCCTGTGCGCAAGGTGCTCCACTTCAGGCAACAGAGATGGGTGGCATGCTGCGTGGTGTGTGTGTGTGTGTGGAGAGATGGCATCATCATGCATAGCACTCACAAATGCTCGGTTGCCTCTCTCTCTCTCTTCCTCTCCCTCCCTCCCTCCCTCTCTCTCTCTCTCTCTCTCTCTCTCTCTCTCTCTCTCTCTCTCCTTTTCTGGGGAGGTGGCAATGGAGGGCAGGAGAAGGCAGCACCAATGGCCAAAAGGAGTCCCAAGGGTCTACTTACCCGCCATAAGCCGGGATGGGAGGAGGGGGTGCTGCGGCGCGAAATGTGTTGTAGACGGTGCGGCCTCTGCCTCTGAGATGTGCTCCTCTGTACGCGGCGGCAGCAGTAGCGGCAGGGTATGGGAAACCCGGCACTAGAGAAAAAGGCAAATCAGAAAGGAAGAGAATAAACAAGAGAGTTGGAAGGAACCCCAAGGGTCAGCTGGTCCAACCCCCTGCAATGCAAGAACATCTATCCTTCAGTTCTGTGTCACCAAAAAGAGAAAGAGCCTTAGCTCATTCAGAACTGGAAGGCTATAGTCCAGTGGTTAGATCATCTGCCTTGCATGCAGAAAGTCCCAGGTTCAATTCTAAGCATCTCCAGATAGAACTAGGAAAGACTCCCTTCGTGGAGTGCCACTGCCAGTCAGTGTAGAGAACACTGAGCTATAAATAAATTAAAAAGTTAAAAAAATTGTCCAGTAGAGACAAACTAAGTTTGTTCTGAATATAAGCTTTCATGTGCATGCACACTTCTTCAGATACCTACCTTATACCTAGAACAAACTTAGTTGGTCTCTAAGTTGCTACTGGACAATTTTTTAATTTTTTAATGTATTTCGACTGCGTCAGACCAACACGGCTACCTACTTGAATCTGATTCAGTATAAGGCAGCTTGCCAGGCTCCTAGATGCACTCGTATATAAATCTTTCACATGATGTAAAAGTCTCTTTTGGAAAACTAATGGAATAGAGAACATTTCCATTTTATTTCAGGCAGGGGCAGGGGGGGGCACCCATTTGCAGCCCCCTTAAGCCAGAAAATCAAAAGAACAAAGTGACAAAATTAGGGGCGGCATACCAACGTACAGTTCTTTCCTGCTGTTTTCACGGAGGAATTATGGGAGGACGGCAGCCGGACTGTGTGGAAAGGGTGAGGAGGTAGCAATATTGTTGGGTGACATTTGTCCTTGTGCCATACCACACCCATTTGTGTGAAAGAAATTGTCAGAGCTGCCCCAAGGTCCCAGCTCACAGAGGACCAACGCCAGATCGTCGTTATGTACAAAAGTCTTTATTGAAGTTCAGTTTCCATTTCAAAGCCGCAGCGTGCAGCCCTACGTCTTAAACCCTAGACCATCGAAGTCCCGTCTGAATCTCCTCCCCCCTGACACCAGTTTAAGATCCTAGCCCTGCTCCACCTCTTCCGCTGCTCTCTCCTCCTCTGGGTCCTCCTGCCCGCCGGGGCATTCCCCTTTCTGGACTCTTCTGACGCTGAGTCGCCTGACTCCTCCCCCTGCCTCCGGCGGGCTTTAGGACCTGGTTCCCAATCCTCATTCTCTGCTGTACATTTGAACTTGGCTTTCGCGCCAACCCAGTGACCTTCCTCCTGACCATTACACTGCTTCTGTCACTGCTTCCCTCTTCCGGGAGGCTCGCTGGACTTGACCTCCCCTCCTTTGCCTGACTCTCCGATGGAGGCGTGGTCAGCCCTGACTCATCTTCTCTCCCTGGTGGGGGATACGCTGGCCCCGATACCTGGGACTCTTCCCCCTCACTATGCTCTGGTGGGGAAGCTGGTCCTGATTTCCAACTGCTGCTCTGGGAGTCCCCGCTGGCCCCTTGCTTCTGGAGTGTCCCCCTTGGGAACCCCCTTGCTCTGGCCACCGGCGCCCCCTTCTGTGAATCTTCCGATTCACTGGAGAGGCTCATGGAATCTCTCGGGCCACTGCTCCCCTCGGATTCCTCCCCTTCGCTCTCCATCTCCTCCCTTCCCTGTGCTTCTGCTCTTGAGCCCCTGACAGAAATTTAGTGTGATATGCTGTTATATCGGTCCAAAAGCCACAGTTACATAATGCAACAGGTGCTTCAGTGTGAAAGGAAATTAGAAAATGGGACAGATTCCCCACATCTGTGTGTACCCGAGGTCATAAAGTGTGTGTGTGGGTGGGTGGGTGGGTGGGTGGGTGGGAGAACCTCAGTTATATCAAGTTAGGCTCTCTTAAAGAACTTAATTGTTGTAGCAGGAACTAGGGATGAGGGAGCAATATGCTTTCCCCTTCACATTCTGATTCACACTTCTAGAAACTCTGCTCAAACAGAAATACTGGAATCGTATCCTGAAAAATTTGCACTCCTCTGAATTTATATGCATATGCCAACCTCCCCAAGCCCCCCAAAGATACAAAAATCATATTAGGAAACTGGCTTTCAGAAAATGTGTATATTAGGCGAAATATGCTCCAAAACACTCATAGGTTTTCTTAAGTCCCCCGCTCCCATGCTTTTTATATTGCAAAGTGATTTAAAACTGCTGAACTGAATTTAAAATGGGGTGCGTGTGTGTGTGACAAACTGAGAGAAACCAAAATAAGCATTCACCCATCTTTAGCAGAGGTACTGCTGCTCTATATAAGAACAGGGGTGGATAACATGGGGCACTGCAAAGTGGTGGTTTGTGGCCACTGAAACTGGTAGGGCAGAAGGCAGGAAGGCCAACAGTAGGTGGCACCAGAGGCAACAACCAGGAGAACCCACCAACTCTAGTTTTGTCCCAATCCTCTTCCTTGCTATGTTCTCCAAGGGCAACACTGAGACTAAGGATTTTTAAATGTAGTTTCTTTTCTCATTAATTGGTTGAGACTGCTCAGGAAAAATGCGGGAGGAATTTCTATCACCACAGTGGTCTATATAATCACAGAGTTTGAATAAGCCAATGGAGACTGGGCTTTGCCTTTTAATAGCCTTTTAGCCACATTCACACCAGACATTTAAAGCAGTATGATTCCACTTTAAACCATTATGGCTTCCCCCAAAATAATTCTGGGAGCTGTGGTTTGTTAAAGGTGGTGAGCGCAGTTTCAGAGACCCCTACACCTGTCCCAGAGCCACAGTTTTAAGAGGTGTTTAACTATCAATCCCTCTTCACAAGGAACTCTGGGAATTACAGCTCTATGGTGGAATTAGGGGTCCTCTAACAACTCTCAGCACCCTTAACAAAATACTTCCCAGAATTCTTTTGAAGAAATCCTGACTGTTTAAAATGGCACCATAGTGCTTTAAACATATGGTATGAATGTGGCCATTGAGTATTTCACAAAAGGAGAGCTTACCACTGTGCTCACACCTGAACTGCAAACAAACGCCAATTCATCCCAAGTAATATTAATATTACTTGGGGATATTACTTGGGGACGCAGGTGGCGCTGTGGGTTAAAGCCTCAGCGCCTAGGACTTGCCGATCGAAAGGTTGGCGGTTCGAATCCCTGCGGCGGGGTGCGCTCCCGCTGCTCGGTCCCAGCGCCTGCCAACCTAGCAGTTCGAAAGCACCTCCGGGTGCAAGTAGATAAATAGGGACCGCTTACCAGCGGGAAGGTAAACGGCATTTCCGTGCGCGGCTCTGGCTCGCCAGAGCAGCGATGTCATGCTGGCCACGTGACCCGGAAGTGTCTCCGGACAGCGCTGGCCCCTGGCCTCTTAAGTGAGATGGGCGCACAACCCCAGAGTCTGTCAAGACTGGCCCGTACGGGCAGGGGTACCTTTACCTTTTACCTTAATATTAATAAATAGCTAATTTTATTCCCATTCGTTTTCTTATTAAATGAGATAAAAATTGTGTGGAAGGCTATCAGATGGCATATTTTAACACACATAAGTTTGGCGGGGGAACCCGAAATGCAGAATGTTTATCGATGTTTATCGCTCAACATCAGAAATTCCCCTAGATGAGATGTGTATTATAAACTGTATATTTAAGTTTTGAAGCTCAGGGATAGATGACAAAGTCGCAGATGCAAAACCCAACAGGGGGGCAGATTTCCCCATCAAAGCCATAAAAACATACAGCCCTTTTAATGGCCAATTATTCCTTGCATCCCAGCTCTAATTTGGATTTGCATAAGAGCGCCATATGCCAAAAGAAAGGTGCGCCGTCAAAATGGATGAATGAATCTCTCTTCTCGTTACTCTGCCTCTCTTCTCCCCATGCATCAGCCGCTGTGACAACTTCCCATCATGAGTCTTGTGATACTTCCTTCAGGAAAGCATGTGACTTAAGTCTTTAATGAAAGGATGGGGAACCTATGGGTCTGATGAAGGAGAAATCCCATTTTCTTTGCTTTTTAGTGAGAAATCACCTAATTTGCACTTCTAGAATCAATAAGGTAACCAAAACACAACTAGCCTTTGAAATCTGTCCTTCTCTGAATTTTGTGAACTAGTTTTCCAACCAATGTAAGCATACATTTTCTTCATTAGAAAAAGTTGCGTACCGACTAGATTATATTTGGGAAATTTGCTTGCCAAAGTGTTTATGTTGGTAAAAATGATGGGTGTGCATATGGAGAAAGTTACATTAAAATGCTGAAAAAAATGCCATGGGGTTTTTAAATAATAATAATAATAATTGCTGCTATGAATAGAGAATGGAATTTAGGGTTTTAAAAATGAGAAACTAAAAATTGACAGATTTGTCCAACTCTGTTTCAAGAAGTGAAAATCCAGACATGGCAGTTGTTGACAAAACTGCAAAAAAATAACATTTTTGGGCTATTTTTAAGGAAAAGAGGCAAAAACAATACTGCCGACGTGGGTTGCCATATGTCTGGATTTTCCTGGGCATTTTGCTGATTTCCGCTCAGACACTGCTTCTGAATGCAGTATTCTAGGTATGTCCAGGAAATTCCGGACATATGGCAACCCTATCTAACTCTAACTGTGGCACCCAGATGTTACAATCTGAACTAAATATATCAAGAACTAAATAAATCAACACCAGAGTGCAGAGGTGTCTCTTCAGCATATGATAAGCTGTACAATGAATATTCCATATGCACTTTTGTGGGGAGGAAAGTCCACAACTTAGGGGATCCAGAGAGAATGTCCTCTCCTTGGACCCCCCTCCCCCAACCTCTGAGGGCAGTGGAACTACCAAGAGTACAATAGGGTCCTATCTGTTGATCTTAATACCTGAGAAGGGCTGTAGGGAAGGATACGGTCTTTCAGATATTTGGGGCCTAAGTCATTTGGGCCCCAGATAGCATCCAAGTTCCCATGTATCCTTGGGAACTACATCTTCCATAGTTCTAATCATTTGTGGGTGCTGCATATGATTGTGGCAGCATCTAGAGCAGCCTTTCTCAACCTTGTGTGCCCAGATGTTGTTGGACTACACCCCCCATCATCCTGGTAGCAGGACCAGTGGTCAGGGATGATGGGAGTTGTAGTCCACCACATGCCGCTGCTCTGCCACCCAGGCAAAACCTGAGACTCCACCATAGCAGGCCCATGCACTGCAAAACCCCTCTCTTGCTCTTCTTGACCCACCCTTTGCAAATGCAAAATCCCTCTCATACTCCTCCTCCAAGCCCCACCCAACGCTCTACCCACATCCCGTGATAACTCTTGGCTCTTCTCTTCATGCACCCACCTTATGCCCACATAAACATAAACTCCCGCTCAGACTCTTGCTCTCCTCCTCCCACTGGAACCACCCTCTGCCTGAACAGTTTTGAGGAGGAGGAGGAGGAGCTCAAATACATAGAATCATAGAATCATAGAGTTGGAAGAGACCACAAGGGCCATCGAGTCCAACCCCCTGCCAAGCAGGAAACACCATCGGAGCACTCCTGACATATGGTTGTCAAGCCTCTGCTTAAAGACCTCCAAAGAAGGAGACTCCACCACACTCCTTGGCAGCAAATTCCACTGTCGAACAGCTCTTACTGTCAGGAAGTTCTTCCTAATGTTTAGGTGGAATCTTCTTTCTTGTAGTTTGGATCCATTGCTCCATGTCCGCTTCTCTGGAGCAGCAGAAAACAACCTTTCTCCCTCCTCTATGTGACATCCTTTTATATATTTGAACATGGCTATCATATCACCCCTTAACCTCCTCTTCTCCAGGCTAAACATGCCCAGCTCCCTTAGCCATTCCTCATAAGGCATCGTTTCCAGGCCTTTGACCATTTTGGTTGCCCTCCTCTGGACACGTTCCAGTTTGTCAGTGTCCTTCTTGAACTGTGGTGCCCAGAACTGGACACAGTACTCCAGGTGAGGTCTGACCAGAACAGTATACAGTGGCACTATTACTTCCCTTGATCTAGATGCTATACTCCTATTGATGCAGCCCAGAAAAAAAGGCATCCCATTTGAAGTCCAAACAGGACAGGGGACACTTTTCTCCCCTCCCCGCAAAAGGATGATCACATTTGTCTAGGGACAGGTGGCAACCTTAGGGTAGGGAGATGGTTTCCACTGAATTTGGGCCTGCTATTTGAAAAAATATGGGCAGCATTCAGCAAAATATAGGCCTTAAAATTATTTTTTGGTGTGTGTTCTACACATTTTTTATGTTCTACACTTCCTTTAATGGCCCATGCACACATGCAGAATATTGCTTCCATCATCAAGTGATGAAAATTCACACACAAAACAGTGATCGCTGATCAATTGCAGACAAATCAAATGAAGTACTTGCATGCAGGAACCAATCCTAATCTTTCACGGATCCTGTATATGTGTGTGGATTTCCTGGTGTCTTAATTGAGTAGAAGCATGCTTTCTTCTATTTCCCTTTTCCATGTTTTTTAGGATTACTTAAACAGTCATTAATTTGCCATTGTTCTAAACTCCACATCGATATTAAACAGGGTTGTTTAACGAATTTTGGACAAACACTTTCTTACAGGCCATTCTCATTTGAAATTCATTGAAAAGAAAAACACACGCACTCACGCACACACACAAACACACAAAATCTCTAATTAATGTACAAGTTTAATCACCATTCCCCACACGGAAGAGTAATTTTTCACTGTTCATTTGCTTGGTGTAATCTCCGAACTGACATAACAGAAAAGCAATAGCCTATAAATCTGTTCCCATTTGTTCCTTTAATATTCATATTGCATTGAACTACAGCTGCTTGTTGCTGAAGTCTATTACAACATGCAAAAGTGTCGATAAAATATTATGAAAGACAAGATGTATTTGCTGTGTGGTGGCGTCTGCCATTTATTTTTCAAAGGGATGATAAATGGCTTGCGAATTGTCCCTTTGCTTGCTGCTGACGGGGTGATGATTAGTGATTAATTACCTTGCCCCAAATTGACAGGGCACAAGGAAATTGACACAGCCCTGATTAATTAACTTTTTCTCTTTCTTTTTTAAAAGGGAAGATGGTTACAAAAAAAAAAATGCACAAAACCAATTGAATGGTAGCATGAATTATGGAAAGGCAAAGTTGAAAGTCAAAGGCATTATTAGCCCCAGTGTTCTGGGGCTGGGAGCATTTTCGTGTATAAGGTTTGCTTCAAGCTAAAATGGAATGTGTGAAATAGACCACAGATCACCAGGGACCTTCTTAATTCAGGCACTGAGTAGGCTAGATTAAAAAAAAAAAAATCATTTATGCAAAGGCAGGGGACATTTTTTCGCCCAAGTGTGGCATTCCCTTGTGGGCAGCCTTCTGATTCCCCAATGGCAGGGCCGGGCAGGGCCAGATACAAAAGTCAACAGAGCAATGGATGTATTTTTCACCTTCTTTACAGTAGGCTAATTTCTACACATATCCACACCTTGCTTTATATCCTCCATCCAAGACATTATCAGAACTCAAAGACACATTGCAGCCAGGCAAAAAAGGAAAACAGGGTATGAAACAGGATCAGTGTGGTGCATGGTCTGGGAAGAGTCCTGAGGGCCAACCAGAGAGGCCTGGGGGGCATATTCATACTCTGAGCCTGAGGCTCCTCAGCCTTTATAGAGTACAGTCATACCTTGGGTTTCAGATGCTTCAGGCTGCATTTTTTCAGGTTACGGACTGCCGAAACCCGGAAGTACCTGAACGGGTTACTTCTGGGTTTCGGCGGTTGCGCATGCACAGAAGCGGCAAATCGCAACCCCCCATGCGCAGACACGCTGCTGCGGGTTGCGAATGCTTCGGGTTGCGAATGTGCATCCCGCATGGATCATGTTCACAACCCGAGTGTCCACTGTACATCTATGCAGTGGCATTGCATCCTTTGCTTCTTGGCCATAATCCTGGGCACGACCCTGTCAAAAGTTGCAACCCTCTGGCAAGAGGCTACGATATATATACACCCAATGCCTAAGCCAAAATCCACCTATATCTGAATCAAAAAGGTTCTGGCCGTTTCTAAGCCAGATCGTTGTCTGCATAAGTTTGTTCATTACACCTTAGCTATAGCCACTGCACAGAGAGGGTAGTGCTGCAAACAGGATCGTAACTATGTACGGCATCTTAAGCTCCTAGGACAAAATGAATGAAATAAAGTAATAATAAATAAAACCCTAAAGAAAGTAGCTTTTGATGGAAGATGAACTGCAGCAGAACAGAATCTGTGCTGCATGTGACAAATACAGGGCAGAATAGAAAATGATGCCTTCTCACATCACGATTGATCACTGAGCTTTTTTTTACCAGGAACAAAGAACAAAAAGAACTCAACAGTATGGGTTCTGCTCAGAATTCACAAAGAGAATTTCGCAAATCGTCACTGGGGTCCGTGGGGCAGCATGACTAGCTGTTTATGCCCCATCTCTCTTGGCTCCCCCACCCCCAGCCTCAGCTACAAGCTTATCAGAATGCTTAAGCTTGGGCCACAGAACTATAATTTTCTGCTCTTAGTTAATTTTCAGAGTGGCCGTAATAATATCACAGAATTGCAAAATGCTGAGCAAAATACAGTCGGGCCCATCTGGATACAGACAAGCTAAGAGAACATCATCCCATTCTGGCTCGGCATGAATGCTAGGTAGTCAAGTGTGAAATCTCTAGCAAATTAAAAAAGAAGAAAAAAGAAAAAGAAACAGCAGATGACAAAAGGAGGAGGTTAGAAACTGTGTGAGATAGCTCATTGCTTCTTTGTTCAAAGGCAGAACAAATCTATTTAAATTAAAAAGAACACGTCTCTCTTCTGCAAGGGACTTTAAGTGTGTGTGTTTTTACTTGTTAATACAGCTGTGTAAGAAGAACACATTGCTTGATTTGATTTGCATTTATGTGCCATAGGACTTGAGGCATGGTGGTAACAGATTAGAAACCCTAATTGTGGGATGGTAACTGCTCTTGCAGAGTCCCTGGGCTGTTGGTAGGGCTGAACATCAGTGTAGGGGCTGGTATGGAATTGACCCTTCAGTGTGGCAGCACCCATTGATATCAAGCAGGTGCCTTTGTTATGCTGTTTCTGGTCAAAATCTTGACAATCTCCCAAAATGCTACATTCAGATAGAGAGCACCCTAACGAACTATAGTTCCCAAGATTCCTGGGAAGTGTTTTAAATGTACAGTGTGCATGCAGCCTTAATATGTATGTGTGTTTCTGAGGAGGGAGTGGGAGAGAGTGAGAGGAGGAGGAGGAGGAGGAGGAGGAGGAGGAGGAGGAGGAGAAGAAGAAGAAGAAGAAGAAGAAGAAGAAGAAGAAGAAGAAGAAGAAGAAGAAGAAGAATTATTTATAAATCTGCACACCACCCTTCTGCCCCATTATGCAAGTTTCGGTTCATCTTCTGAATAACTTGTCTCTTAAGGCCCAGAACTATTTTCAATCTAACCAACCTCCCTTTTCAAATTATAGATAACATTTATCCAAAGAGACGGCATCACCAATATTTCTGCTTGCAAATGTTGCATTTCATTCACTTTTCACACAGTTAAACATCTGGAGATAGGTATAAAAAATGGGAAAGTGTTTGCTGTACAGAACTCAATGTCCAAATATGTTCTCCCTCATTGGCTCAGCCTAAAGCTATCTTACAGTGTGTAAGAGTGTCTTACCCCCTCCCGCCTCCACATTATTCCCCAAGTATGAACAAATTATATTTTTTCTTCAAGTCATAAAGAAATGCTATGAATTAATTTTAATTTTGCTATAGAAACATATGCCACGTTCTACACTTAGATGGGAAAAACCATCTGCACAGATACAAGCTAGGGGACCAGGGCGTAGCGCTGTTTGCCGGTGCCCAGGATGGGTGCACACGTACATGCCACAGGCGGGTGTGGAGCAAGCTTGTCCAGCCCCTTGGCTCCGCCGTTGCCGGGCAGGCGCTCATGTATCAGGCAGAAACAGGGCACAGAGGGTGCTCTGCACTCTCTGCTCCCTAGCCACCCTCGGGTGGGTGCTTGCATGCTGGGCAGAGGTGGGCATGGAGGGCATGCAACAGGGATCTCTGTGGGGGGGGGGTGCCTGGTTCGCCCTCCCAATTGTGCAACTGGGGCAAAGCCTGCCCCCCAAAAGCTATGCCACTGTAGAGGACAACTGGCTCGCCACTAATACATGTGAAAAGGATCCAGGGGTCTTAGTAGACCACAAACTTAACATGAGTCAACAGTGTGATGCAGCAGCAAGAAACGTGAATGCTATTCTATGCTACATCAACAAGTATAGTGTCCAGATCCAAGGAAGTAATAGTATTGCTCTATTCTGTCTTGCTCAGACCACACGTGGAGTACTGAGTTCAGTTCTGGGTGCCACAATCTGTGAAGGATATTGACAAGCTGGAATGTGTGCAGAGGATGGCAACTAAGATGATCAATGCTCTGGAACTGGCCGTTACCCAGCCTCCAGATGGGCAGCAGTTGTAGCCTGTCACGGCAGGCCCTCAGCTCCACAGAGCAAAAGGCCTCCCCATTGTGTGGCTGGCAGTTGGGGAATTCCCTCGGACGCTGCAAAGAATGGCAGGATAGTCTGCCATGCCCAAGATAGCAAATTAGCCAATCAGATGGCCAGAGGGCCCCACTATAAAGGCTGGCTGCACCCAAGTTAGGGACCACAGTTGGCTGAAGAACAACCCGCCCTCCTGCCCTTTACGCTGTGTTTATTTTGTATGCTAACCTTTTTCTTCCTTGCACTCAGTAATTGACCTTCATATGGTTCATTAATGGTTGCCGTATTCAGAACCAGGAAGGAATTGGCCCCGTTTGGAGGTTTTGCCTCCCTCATAGCAAATAGTCACAACTTTTGGCAGATAAGGCAATGGGTGGATTACATAAGGCATTATGTAAATTACATAATATCGCCACAGAAAACAGAGAAACAAATAATGTAGTTTTTGGCAGAAGACGAACTGCAATGTAAAGGAAATAGTGCTGCAGGCGGCAAATACAGGGAAGAATGCAAAATGATGCCTTCTTACATTCATAACCCTTGAATGGATTTGAAACATCCGGTCCTTGCTATTTTAGATATTTGTATCTCTGTATTTGTAGCTGTTGCTTATTGTTTTGCTATAGTCTACACATATCTTTCTATTTTTGTTCTAACTTGTAAGCCACCTTGTTTTGATAAATAAATCTCTCTCTCTTTCTTCCTCATTTAACAATATTACACATCAGAAGGTGGTGCTCTCCTTCACATGGAGTTTTTGGAACAGAGGTTGGATGGCCACCAGTCAAGAATTATTTAGCTGTGGTTCCTGCAATTCAGGGGGTTGGACTAGATGACCCTTGGGGTCCCGTCTTACTCTCTAATTCTATGATTCTAGTTCTCTGTATAGCTGTTATAGAGAACAAACAGTCAAGAAGCAAAACAAGAACTCACCATCAAAAACAGAATGGCAAGAGGAAATTCTCAACCCTACCTAGATACAGCTAAGTCCACTAAATTATTCATATAGCTCACCCTTCTTTTTTGTTTAAAGAAGCCACCAGTAAATAAATTGGCACTATTGAGACCTTTGGTAGTTAAGATAATCAACCACTCTTCTCTAAATCCCAAAGGCTTTCAAATAACTTGACTGGAGCAAATGGCAACTTTGAGGACTATCATTGGTGTCAGGCTTACAAGATTGTTCAGAAGAAGATGAAGTTGGAATTTCAGATACAGCTTGTGAATTTGGTGATTGTACATTCTCAGTGATAGATGGAAAGTAGATGCCATGTTCAGACTCAACAGAATATGACCAGGGTGTTTCATTTCTCTTCCTTGTCTTTCACAGTTGCTGGAGTTTGCCACGTGGCTTCCCCCTCTCCATCATTTCCAATATAAACTCTGTCCCCTGACTCTAAGTGGGATAGTTCTATCACAGAATTGCACCAGTTACTGAAGTGTTCATAACTTCTATTAGTTTAGTCATTTGTAGAGGTCACCATTCCCAGGTCAGCTCACTTTGGAATGAAACTCTCCTCTGCTGTTCAAATGGGGATTCTGATTTGTCTTTGCAGTAGCAGTTCTGCTGGTCTATCAGTAATGTTTATCTGTAGCTTAAAAGAGCAATATATGAGCCATTCCATCTTCTGATATTATTTTTGGAAGACTAAAATTTGCTGGATATTAGTGTGGGGTTGCAATAATATGATAAAAGTTGAAAGAAGTCTGGAATGACTGGAATGCTATAAATTGGGATGCACTGTCGGCAGCAAGTTCACCTGGAATGCCAAAGCTAAGAAAGCTTTCCTCCCCAGTTGTGCAACAACACTGTAGCAGGTAATGTTGGGTAAGGGAAGTAGATCAATATATCATGAACCCATAGCAACCAAACAATCCACAACAGTTGACACAGGCCAGATGCTAGTTCCCTGTCCCCGCCTCATAAGGCTTCAGTGATTAAAGGATCCTTCTGTTGTGCTAATAATCTCTTCTACAGTTGTCAACGGCTAATATTTTGTTCTTTGTGCCATTTCCGATTCCAGAGTACCATATTATCTGCTTGACTCATTAATGCCTTTGATTATTTCCTCCTAGACTATGAACCAGCAATATAACCTTTCGTCGTAGACTCTTTGAATTCATTCATCTGTCCATGGTCAACAAGTGCTTTCTAGTTATGTCTGGTCCGTTGATGAGATTTAGGCCATCCATATCAGATGCAGAGAAAGCCTTCTGGAATCTCTGGACCTCCACAAGTAGATTTGATGAAATTGTTTTTTTGATGCTTTCAGAGAAGTGTGCACAGAACAAATATTTCCTGTCCTAGCTTGGCTTGAGAAACTTAGGGGAGGCAGGGTTGAGGGAGTTGCACTTACTGGTGAAACATCATCATGTCCAGAGCAGAGTCAAGTCCAATAGACACACTGAGGTAGGATATTCCATTTCACACCCAGCAAGGCACAGTGTGGCAGGGCTCTGGACTATATCAGGGTCTGGCATGTCTTGCTTTTCAGAAACCCATGCTGGGTTTTAGTAATCACAGCATCCTTTTTGAAGTGCTCACAGACAGACCACATGATTATTTGTTCTAGAACCTGTCCTTGGTAAGAGTCCTGTAGCAAGTGGGTTCCACTTAACAGTTGTAGAAGTGCTCCACCTGGTCCCAATCCATAGTTGCTTTCATCAACACTTAACCATTGCTGGGATCACAAAATTGTAAGACCTGGTATCCCTTTTCCTCTGAAAAGGAAGCTTCCTGATTTGCATGTGTGCACGGACGCACACAAAATGCCAGAACATGGTAGATTTCAATGATAAATGCAGTGGTTGTACTCTGTTGAGATGATTTGCAAATATTGATCTTGATCATTCACCATTCCCCCAAAAAGTGTCTCAGCTCTGTAATACTACAGGTATTTTCAGCTCTTTGGTGGCATTTATTTTTTCTTGTCATGACTTTTTATGCTGCACCTTGGTAAAAAAATACATTTCCTGTAGTTTCAGTTGAGTCTGAATTCATGGATCCAATTGAAGACTTATGACCATCCATTTATTATGGTCTCCCTTTGTTGTACCACCATGTATTAAGGTGTCTTCCACGAAGTTAATGGCTCTTTTTATGTCTCTAAGGAATGCTGTCAAATTCAGTTGAAAAATCTCAGATGCACTTGCGATCTTGAATGACAACCACTGGAAACAGAATCTTTGAAAGTATGTGATGAACAAAATGTAGACAATTTAGCACTCAGGTTTGTCAAAGGCATTTGCCAACAATCATTTGATACATACAATCTGGAAAGTATTTTGGCTCCTATTACTTTGAGGAAAAGGTCCTCTTCCATGGGAAGTAAGTATTTTTCATCATTCACTAAGCTTTCATTTAAAAAGGTGAGGGCAGCCCCGCCAGATGTTGTTGGACTGCAACTCCCATCATCCAAGATTATTGGCCATGCTGGCTGGGGCTGATGGGAGTTGCAGCCCAACAACATCTGGCGGGTCACAGATTCCCCACCCCCGAGTGGGGAACCATGCTTGGTGTTTGTACACTGCATTATTTGGCATTAGATATTAACCATGTTCACATAGTTACCTTTTAATAGACAAATGGGTGGTATCCAACTAAGTTCTACTCAGAGTAAATTCACTGAAATTAATGGGCCTAAATTAGTCATGCTAAATTAACTACAATGGGTCTATTCTGAGCAGAATTTAGTTGGCTATAACCCACAAGTCTCCAAACTCTCCTATGCTACATCTTGTATTGTTTTCAGTAGTTCAATTCATAGCTGTGCTATGAATTAAGAGACTGTCCAGCTTATAAATTCTTAGTCTATACCCAGTTAACACAAAATGTATTCAAGGCAGTGAGGATCCTGGGGTGCATAAGGTGATCTTCCGCAGGCCAGAGGAGTTCTGGAATCATGGCTAGGTCACTTCTGAAATGACTATGACAGCAGCTCCTGGATGTCATTTGAAATCAATGATCCTTTCCCCCTTCCGCTTTGTGTGTCTTGTTCTAGGCCTGCAGAACAGAACTGTCTTTCTTCTTTGAACAGTGCCCATGAAAACAAACGTAAATTTAGGGCCGAGTCCTCAAAAGGTGGCTCCCAACACATAAAAATATAATGTATAAATTGTAAATAGAAAATCTACAAAATCACAAGAAATCAGCACTGGCTGCATTAAGAACAGATTTCAGCACATGCTTAATCATCCCAATTAAATCAGTGGGGATAGTTTAACTATGAGCTGGCTCATTGTACATCCTGCCGCTATGGTTTTGTGTAACTGTGGCAACTTCTCCCCCTACCCTGTGAGCACATCGACAACATGACTAGCACCAGTTATCACATGTGTCACCTCTCCTGAAAGCCAAAGATGATTGTATGGGTCCTACCTTGTATGGGTCCACCAGTGAAAACCAGCTTACAAGCAGTGATAGGCAAATCTATCATTTTCAGGTTCTCACAGACTTTCTTTCTTCCAAACTTAAATTCAGTTCACCACATTTCTGCATACATTTGATTTTTTAAAAGAAGTCAGCATGAAAATCCACATGCATTTCTCACTGGGAGAGCCAGTGGTTGTGCAGACCAGACTAGTACCTGGGAGACCAGGAGTCAAATCCTTACTTGGCCATGTGAAACTCACTGGGCCACCTTGGACCAGTCACTGCATCTCAGCCTAACCAACTTCACAGGGCTGGGGAAAACCACATATGCCACTGCAAGCTCCTTGGAAAAAAATATGGGATGTAAAGATGTACATTTTTTGTATACAAAAAATGCCGTGCTTTTTTTCTTTAAAAATGTTTAGGGGTACTCTCATTTTCCTACTCATATTGAAATACTGCCCCTCAATGAAGCCAAACTTAGATTCACAAAATGTTTAGGGTATGCATACCCCTGTGTACCCCCAAGAAAAAAGAACTGCACAAATCTATACCTAGTATGTGCATTTTGTTCTACAAGCAGTCTTCCCTAACAGAATCCATTTTTTGTACACAGTTTCCACCAATATGCACATTTTTGTACACATTCTTTGGTTGAAGAACGGCATTCAGAGAAGGCCAGGTTCCAAAAGATAGCTGTGTTTTGTGGATTTCTTAAGGAAATGCAAATCTGTTAAGTTCTCATTAAAATGAAATGAATTTCCCCTCCCACCTTTACCTATAAGCTGCATTGTGCTCAAAGTTCCTGTGTAAATTAGTAGCGGCTAAGAAAGAAATTTTAATAAATCACTGTGATAAATGCACAGTGCAGGAAAACGAAAATGTGTGCACACACACAGGCAGAATATTTTTTGATTTAATAAACTGATTTAATACTTTAGATTTAGAGGCCTATCAACTAGATGAATAACTGGGTGCAGTTCTCTCCCCCCCCCCCAATATGGAAGAGCAGGATTTAAGGTAGTCAGAGCCTCTTTCACAATCTACTTAAGAAGACGTCACATTCGAAACCTTTCCCTGTCAGTGGTATCACAGGCTCCTGGGGACTCTTGTGAAGTGACTGCCTCCCCACCTTTCACAACTATCTCATCTTTGCCTTGTTGCTTTCAGCCTAAAATCCCAGAGCAACGTGGTTTATTGTTTTAATATCTCTCTGGCACAAGGCAGAAGTATCCCACAGTGGCTACTTATCTGTCATATGTATTTTTGTGAAAGAAATATCAAGACAAGCCTGCTGTTTGGAGGAATACCAGAAGACTGTCG
This sequence comes from Podarcis gaigeae, assembly GCF_964106915.1. Taxonomy (NCBI): domain Eukaryota; kingdom Metazoa; phylum Chordata; class Lepidosauria; order Squamata; family Lacertidae; genus Podarcis; species Podarcis gaigeae. Next base: position 32,987,750 of record NC_139690.1, read on the forward strand.
GGCGGTAGCTGGGTTACATTTTCCAAAAGGAACAGTACAGTGCAAGTCAAGGGATAGGTGGGGGAGAGAGAAAAGGCAGCTTCTGAAGAAATACCATCCGTATATGCTACTGAGGGATGTCTGGCAACCCCTAAGTGCTTTTACTGGCTTTATGAAACAGCTTTTCTATTCTGCTTGTATCCCTTTACAGTGGTACCTCTGGATGCGAACGGGATCCATTCCGGAGCCCCGTTGGCATCCAGAAGCGAATGCAACCCGCGTCTGCACGTGCATGGGTCGCAATTCGCCGCTTCTGCACATACGCATGACGTCATTTTGACCGTCTGCACATGAGTGAGCGGCGAAACCCGGAAGTAACACGCTCCGTTACTTCTGGGTCGCTGCAGCACGCAACCCAAAAATACTTATCCTGAAGCTACTTCAACCCAAGGTATTACTGTAATGTACAGTCATACCTTGGATCTCGAACGGCTTAGTTGCCAAACGCTTCGGCTCCCAAACGATCAAAAACTGGAAGTGAGTTTCTGGTTTATGGAAGCCGAACGTCTGGTGGGGCTTCCATGGCTTCCGATTGGCTGCAGGAGCTTCCTGCAGCCAATCAGAAGCCCACTTTGGTTTCTGAATGTTTTGGAAGTCGAATGGACTTCCGGAACAGATTCTGTTCAGCTTCCAAGGTATGACTGTAGTGATGGGGAACATCAGACCAGGGGCCAATGCAGCCCTCAGATCTCACTATCTGGCCCTTGGAGTTTTCCACAGCTTTCCGTTTGTTCTGCTTTAGAGCTAAAGAGCAGGTTTTCTAGGGGGAAGGTGGTGGGAGGCAAAACTGCTTGAACCTGTGCCTAGAAAGAACAAGACAAGTGGAAAAGCACTCAGACCCATGCTTTCTAGGCAGAAGTGTGGATGCGCCCATAGTTTAACGTGCCTTGCAACCCATAGAGATTTTTAACCTGGCAAGGTTCTCAAAATTTACATCCAGTTTCACTTAGGATGTAATTTGGAAATAACTTCAAGGTAAGGTAAAGGACCCCCGGATGGCTGAGTCCAGTCAAAGGTGACTATGGGGTGTGGCGCTCACCTTGCTTTTCAGGCAAAGGGAGCCAATGTTTGTCCACAGACACCTTTCTGGGTCATGTGGCCAGCATGACTAAATCTGGTGCATGGAGGACCATGTCGGAAGCCAGAGCGCATGGAAACATAGTTTACCTTCCTGCAGTAGCGGTATCTGTTGATCAACATAAACATCAGTCTGTCTTTTCACCCCAAAGTCCTAGGTGTGCTTCACTGTACAGGCTTCCCAATCAGTCAGTTGGTCAGTCAGTCAGTCAGTCAGTCAGTCAGTCAGTCAGTCAATCAATCAATCAATCAATCAATCAATCAACTGAACACTCAGAAGGAACAGATTAATGCACACATTCCTAACTCTCTCCTTTGAAAAGAACAGGTGAGCCAGGCCTGTGAAACACATGTGGGTTTCTGGATAGGGCCATTTTCTGTACGTGAACTAAAATTACTGGATCAGGGCCCATGAACTTTAAGAGTGAGAAAGACATTAGAGCTTTAATTATCAGATGTCTCACTCTGTTTATTTTAATGCCAAACAGCAAACAGCGCCAACGTCCGACAATGGGACACATCAAATGAGTTTGTGTGGACTGAATGGAAGGGCTGGCATTGGCAGTAGAGCAGAGTGAATATTGCTAATTAAAACAGCTGAAATGGAATAGCATTTTTGGACACAATGGGCTGTAAACTGACTTTCTATTAATTGAGCTCAGTGTAATGACATATCGGAATGAATAGCTAGTGATCTGGAAATTCATTTAGACCATTAGTTTAATTACAGAAACTGATGGAAGTTTTCTCAGACAATTATGGAAAGAACTGGAGCACCGTGAGATAGGGTTTAGAAGATTTTGCATCTTCTCCATCTACCCTTCTCCACTTTTTAAAATATTGAATTGTGCCGTAGGAAACAACAGTAATAGACCTGAGTAACATATTCTTGTGTGGAAGCCTTTACTGTATCAACTAGGGGACAGATGTATGACACCCAGCTGATGTATGAGCCCCAGCTGACTGCCTTCTTCCTTATGACCAGTGCAGGGGAGCGTGACACTGTCAGTTTACTCTTCTTCAGTCTCAGTGTTGCCCTTTGTATAACTTAGAAAGGAAGAGGATGGCCCTGTTTGTCACTGGTTCTGGCGGCCCCTACTTTTGGGCTCCCTGCGCTCCACCCCACTAGCTCTTATTCACAAGCCACCACTGCTTAAATCCAATATGCTGCATTTCTTCATCAGTTTGTGAATTTTGCGTACAAAAATAGTCCTCCTGAAAATCCGATAGAATTTTAGAGAGCATTTCCCCTATGACACACATTTCGCAAAGACATTTCCCTACAATAAAGCAATTTTTTAAATTTAATATATGCATTTTTATGGGCACCTTCCCCTAACAAACATTTCTGCACACTCGATTTCTTTGGAGAACTGAAATCCAGAGAAAAGCAGATTCTTTACAGCCACCCAGCAATGTTAGATAGCAGTCCAGGTTATTAGCTTGGCTACCGTGGCTCATACTTATGGTGTGCGTGTTTTTAAAATGTCTTGAAGGGCAGCCACAATAGTTCATGACTGTCCTGATCCTTGATGGGGGGCAGTGCAGCCCTACTCAGAACCAGCAACACACCATTCCCAGAGTCAGACAAGCCACATACCAAAAAGCACCTCTTTCTTGTCAGGAATTATTGATACAGTCCATTACCAATCTCAGACACTAGTTTAGCATCATCATCTAAATTAGATGAAAGGGGGGGGTCATCACTGTACTGATCACATTGCACCAAAATCCCAGATCTGGCAATTGCTACAAAGCATCTTGTTCCCAGTGGGATGCAGTTGGCTGAGCTTTCTGGAGCGGCCTGGGAATGACGCTACATCACATCATTCCAGAAACATGGGGGGCATTGGAGAGAGCCATAGATTGCAGTGAGAAATGCAAGACCCTTGCTTGAAAGTTTTTTTTCACCCCCACAAAACAGAAATGGGGTGATAGCATCCTCAAAAATTTAAGGGAAGTGGTAGCCCCCACCCCCACTCTGAAGATGTTGGAGAAATTATTGTCCCCCTCTCATGATCTTGCAGCGGACTTCGTTTTGATTAGAGCAATGTACATTAAATTAACTCAAATTATTTGATTAATCAATTGTTAATTGTTTGAGTAGTTTTGTTAGTTTAAATGTGGAATTATGATTATTAGTACAACAGTAGCCGTAGTAATAGTATTTTGTGTAACTGGTGTAATCAGAAGCCTATTATGGCTTTAAGCGCTATATACTACTACTACTAATAATAATATGGTCTTGAATGTGGACTTTGCATTCTATTTCTTACATTGCTTCCTTTTTGTTGGCACTTGTAAACTGCTTAGAGATTCCTGCTGAAATATGAAGCAGTACATAAATCAGCTAGCCAATTAAATAAAAGTAAAACCACTTTCGGATGGTTGAAAACAGCAGCAGCAACAACAACAAAAGTTAATTTCTTAAGCTTATCCCATGACAAACAGATCAGCAGCCAAACATTTGCATCACTTCTCTCTGTATATCACATTTCAACTTTGCGAGATATTAAGGGGCTGAAATTGACATTTCACAGGCAAAGCAAAAAAGAAAAGAGCTGCAATGACTGGCTTACTTGTGGACGTGTATACTAGTGAACTGGGGGCACTGTACATGGGAGATCCCTCTTGGTTTGCCTGGCACAGCAGCACCCTGCCTATGAAAGAGAGAGAGAGAGAGAAAGAGAGAGAGAGAGAGAAAGAGGAAGAAAAGAGAGCACGGTCTGAGTTTGGGAACACTCAAGCTAAATTAGTTAAGTTGAAAGAAAAAAAAACCAGCATGATGAGGCTATGAAAAGTGCATTGCCTTTGGCTGAAAAGAATCACCACCACCACCACCACCAAAACCTTTCCAGGTACACTAAAGCTTCAATCCTACCCCCCACTTACCTGGGAGTAAGCCACACTGAAGTGAATGGGACTTACTTCTGAGTAGACATGTGACCATATCCAGCATTCTTTGTCTACTGGCACAAGAGCCCTTGCACTAACGGATGACAATGTTTAAAGGTTGCGCAACAAAGGTTATGCTAGTGGAGGCTTGATGCACAACAGCTGGTTCTTGTTGTGTAACCCACTGCACAATAACCTTTTATAAATGCACTTGCGTTTTCTGTTGTGAAATAGTTGTTTCTGGTTGTATAATCCACCGTTTCCCTTGTGCAACTGTGTCCCACCAGTGCAACAAGTAAACGACTAAATGGCTTTCACTTAGCACTGACTGGGGGCTGCAGCCTGCATTACATACCGACAATTTGACACTCCAACCATCCCAATGTAAAATATATATTAATTTCATGTTGGGAGGCCAGGACAGGTGCACCCCCGAGTAGTAAAAGTGACCACTTGCTCTCTCTCTCTTTCTCAAATTCTTTCCACATCTAGGCTGATGTTGAATCTGTCCCATCAATTCTCCCCCCCCCCAAAAAAAAAGGTCCAGACTAATGTTCATTCCATCCAAAGACCAAGTATGGTGGGTTATTTTTCAGAGTGGAAGGTATTTTGAAGGGAAGGGGTTGTTTTCTTCAGTGAGCTCTCATTTAGAAAGGATGAGCAATACATTTTGTGGACTTTAACATGTAGTTCAGTTGCCTCCAGTGTTAAGATAACTGAACACAAAGGACTTGTATACCTTTAAGTATTAGACAAATGGGGGGATTTTAGACTCTTTTCTTATCACTGCATAAAATGTTCACTCTACCCAAGATACCATCTTCCTTTTCACCCCGGTTTGCTCTGTGTTATTAATCCTATGATTCTCTACACCTTACAGGATAGCTAAAAATGTATTTGCACCTATACACCAATCATGCTGCTACATTCACCCCCAATTTATTCAACTATACTCATATTTTTACACAGCTCTTAAGGTTAACCCTTTCCCGCACCTCCTTTGACTACACAAGAACGAAATAAGAGTTTGGATGCTGGTTCAGGCCAAAGCCTATGTGGTCCAGCATCTTCTTCCACAGTGGCCTCAATGGGAAGGCTGCAAGCAGAATCTGAGCACAATAGCACCCTCCTTACTTGTGATTTCCAACAATTGCCACTCAGAGGCATATTGCCTCCAATAGTGAAGGTGGAACACAGCCATTGTGGCTAATAGATTAAAAAAACTGTGGGATGTATCCAATGTTACTCATACTCAGAGTATACCCGTTACAATTAATAGACATTAAAGGGGGAAACAGTGCTGTGTTAAAATCATGTCCTCCAGTTTCTCAAAGGGTTTCTTCCTCTGCAAATGAGCCTTCTTATTTTCTGCCTCATTCTCAAGGCACTTGGAAATTTCTTTAGAATTTCAAGGGGTGCAGATTTTCAGCATATTTTATCATCATGAGACAGACAAGGACAGTGTGTGTGCTTTTCTTTCCATCAAATATTTCTCTGGCACTCTGCAGCCTCCATGACTGTTCCCACTTCCAGATCTGAAAAAAGCCCCATGAGAGAAGTCATCTCATGATATCTTCTTCTGGATTTTAACTGAAATGTGGGCACTAAGGAAGGCTGCAGAGTGCAGACTGATTTGTTAGAATGTGAGAAAGAAGACTCACAAACACCTCATGGCCATATCGAAAGTAAGATAAGCCCAGCAAAACCCTTACATCCAACCCATGCAAATTTCACCGCTTTGTTCTCTCCCCTTAAATAATTTTCAAATGCACTTTCTTCTCTTGTTGATTGATGGGGGATGGTCAGGGGGGAAACTCGCAGAGGGATTTTTTTGCCACAGTGTTAAAAAGAAAAGAAAACATTATGTGATGACAAGCAATGCTTCTAGGGTAACATGTAGTTAGGCTCTAAGTGATCTGGAATACTACTTTACAAGGGTTTCCCAGTCACAAAGAGGGAACTCTCTGTATTTATAGCTGCATATGCAGTGGCTCTTTAGATGTTCCAGTGAATGTGTGTAGGTTAGGGCTAAGCATGCCACAACAATCCCATAACTCCTCACTCACTGAATGTGCAAAAGTGTTGATCAGAATCCCCATTTCATCCACACATTTGCCACTGAAATGGTTAATGAGAAAAATATCCTCATTAACTACCTTAATGGTAAAGATGCCAGGGTGACAAGATGTAACTAATTGCTCACTTGGTGATCTTGGACATCCAATTAATCAAGGGACATTTTTTTAATGGTACTTTTGCATTTGTATATCCCATTTCCACTGTTCCAAGCACTTCATGCACATTCGCTCAGTGATTCTCATGACAGTCCTGCCAAATAGATGGGATTTTACCCCTGTGATACAGATGGGCAACTGAGGCTGAAAGAATGACACCTAGGCCTTAGGGCAAGGATGTGGAACATTTTCCTTCTGAGGGCAATGTGCCAGAGGTAGGCGGGTCCAGGGGCAAAAGTGTGGTGGGCAACAAATACTAATTTACTCATACACCCTTCTCTACCCTCCATCTAGGCAAGCAAGAAGCATGATCAGAGTTCAAATGTAAACTACAAAAACAATAATGCAGACAGGAAGACAGCAGGGGTGTGTGGGGCTTTCCAGTGTTGTGCACTGTCTGTTATATACATATATAACTATCTCCCTTTTGGACAGAAGTAATGGTTTTGCCCAATGTTAATTTTATAATGAATGATTTTAGAGTGTTGTTTGTGTTGTACTTTTGTACTGTTTTATTGTTGTTAGCCGCCCTGAGCCCGGATTCGGCTGGGAAGGGCGGGATATAAATAAAAATTATTGTTATTATTATTATTAATGTGCAATGAGCTCCTGGCTCTCTTGCAATGTTCTCTTTGAGGCCAAAGTAGCAGACCTGAAAAAGCTAACAGAAGCAGAGATGCTGGAGGTCTGAGGCCTTCAGGGATGGTATAAGTGTGTCCCACTCACATGACGGTTAATTCCCCTGCTCTCAGGGAGAATGAAGGTCTTGGGGATGGAGAGGGGCCATTTGAGGAAGAGGTAAACAGTCCCTTATAAGGCTGATGTAAAGCTATCTTGTGTCGATAATACTTCTCTAGAGGCAGGGGGATCAGTAGCAACAGAGATAGTTGGGTGCATGGTGGGCATACAGAACTGTTGGGAAACTGTGTACATGCAGCTACTGACACAGAGTCAATTAAGGTTTGGCAGACAGCCAGAAGGCAATTTGAAGGAGTAAGTATCCCTGGTGATAACAGAGATATGGAGACCACTCCCTGATTGGTCAAGCTCTCTCAAGGGAGTGATAATTAATGGCCTACTAACTGGAATGTGTTAGTTCAGTATTTCAGGGTTCAGAGTTCTGTGTGTCGGTGTAGGAGTTGGAGGTTGGGAGTTGTGTATGAGAGAGCTAGCAAAAGATCTGTGTTCTGTTCCTGTAAATAGTCCACTGTATATAATAAACACCTAACTACAAGTTCCTGGTTCCTGCTTCGTCTATCCTGTCTGCAGCCAAGTTGCCAATTGCTTCCGTGGATTCTGCATGTATTCTACTAGGTCTGGCTAAGGTCCTGCAACTAGTCAGAAAGTTGCGAAACACCAAATAGGTTTTGCCAACAGAACACAGGGTGAATTGTCTGCCGGAAGCAAGGAAGCATTATCAAAATGTAAAGACAACTCCGTCAAAAACACCCAAGCAGGATGCAATCCAGGAACAATGAGGGATGTGATTTGGGAAGTGTCCTGAGGGCCAGAAGAGGAGTCTTGGAGGGCAACATTCAGCCCCTGGGTCTGAGATTCTGTCCCTTCTTTCTGAAAAGTGGACTACCTAAACCTAGGAAGTTTTCAGATGAGGTAATGTTTGAAATGAAGAATACCAGATCACAGTACCAAAACACAATCTATTACGGTTTACAGAATATTATTATATTTCAAGCATAGTTATTTCTATCATTTGTTGTTTAGTTTGTTTCTTCTCTTGTAGCTTCTTTTTTCTTACAATAAAAAAGTCTGTTTCTTCTTTTCCAACCCATCCCCCCTTAGCAAATTTATTCCAGGATGCTGTTAGCAAAATGGATTAAGTTGCTTTATAAATACATACAAATTAACCCGATATTGTTTAATATTACTTATGTTAATTATATATAGACGTTTCAGAACCTTTTTTAAAAAATAAAGCTGTTGCCATTAAAAAACAACAAAAAACAAAACACTAATAACGTAGTGTTGAAGTATTATCATACAAATGGTAAAAAAAACCCCAGCTAGATTAACAACTCTGATGATAGTTAATGCATTCCTAAAACTTCTGAGGAGCTGTTACAACCCATTACAGCTGAAATATTGGTGTATGAAAAATTAATAAAGCCAGCAGAAAATGGAATCCGGCATCTGCAGCAGCTATTTACATAGAAAGAATCACCCAGAATTAATTATGCTCTATGTTACATTCTAATGAGTTTTTCATTAAAATGTACACTATTATGGAAGCTAAACAAGGATTATTCAAAGAAAAATGCCAACAGCTGTTATTATTTTGAGAAATTAAAATTAGTTAATTGGTTATACATTTAGATCTAGGTCAGGGTTAATCGAACACTATTTATCATACCATTAGCCTGTGTGTTTTGTAGGGGAAATAATGTCTACATCACCTTCTTCAGGGTCGTATTTCCCTGGAAGGAGCAGGTTCCAAGACAGCAGGGTGCTCCTCTTGTGCTCCTGTGTCACTCTCTCTAGGTAACCTCAGTGGCCAGGAGTGCCTTTTAACAGCTATCTCAGTAAAACAGGAGTATGGCAAAGTGCTCTATGTGGGACTGCCCCTGAAGTTGGCCCAGAAACCGCAGGTACTGCAAAATTCAGCATCTTGACTGTTCATTGGGAAAGGATACTGACGTCATGCTACTGCTGCCAGTTAGCTATCAGTCAAAGTTCAAGATGCTGGTCCTGGTGCACAAAGCCTTAGGCAGCTTGAGACCAGGATACCTAAATGACTGTGGTGGTGGCGGCTACATGTCTTGATGGCTATATATAAAACCTTCGATATCTTTGGCAGCTTGCCTCTGAATGCTAGGCACTGTGGATCACGAGTGGATGATCCACCTATACAAAGGATTGCCATTGAGTATGTGGGTTGTCCACCGTGAGAACAGAACTTTGGACTAGATGGGGCTTTGGCCTGATCCAACAGGGCTCTGTGCATGCTATTAAGGTGCAGTCTCATGCATGTATGTCATGAGGAATGCCTTGATGGATTTTCATGGGGGAGCATTAAAATTCACCATTCCCTGACAGAGCTGCATCATGCAACATGTCATATCATGTTCCTCAGCTCTTGAACTGCTGCAAATCACAAACCTGATCCAATGCATAGCCTTCAAAGCATTAGCCACATTCCCAACAATATTTCAAGAATCAAAGTCCTTTAGCTAAGCTTGTCCCTCCCAGTGGATCTCTCAAATAATTGGTGTTAAGGTACTAATCTGCTGAGGGAATACAGGGCACTGAGCAACTGTACAACAATGCTCTACATGTATTAATCATATTGCCAACAACTGCGCAATTACTGTTCAGACTTGAGAGCAGCCCTCAGGGGGAAGGGAGGAAACAATCATGGAGGTGATGCTACCAAGGATCTAAGTGACTTGGATAGGGCAAAGTTTAAGTGGAAACCTGTAGACCAGACTGGTGACTGGGGCCAGTTACAGGGAACGTATTACTTCCTTGTTAAAACAACTTCACTGGTTATCAGTCTATTTCCAGGCACAACTCAAAGCCCTATATGGCTTGGGCCCAGACTACAAGAAATATCACATTTCACTATATTAACCTGCTTGGGTGAGAAATTCCCCAGGTGAGCACCTTTTCTTGGTCCCATAAATATCAGAAGCATGGTTGGTGGTGACACAAGAGAGAGCCTTTTCTGTGGCTGCTGTCATATTGTGCAAGTTGTTCCCAATAACACTAAGATTGGCTCCCTCTTTGCTATCCTTCTGCTGGCAGGCCAAGACCTTCCTATTCAGGCACCCTTTGAAATCTAAGGAACAGGTGATGCTGGTCACTGGGTTGCTGCTGGGGCTAACTGTATTTTAATTGCTGCTTCTAAATGCATTTTATAATAATGTTTTTAGATGTTGTATGTCAGCTTGGGGGAGAGGAGGGATATAAATACATTTTCTGAACTGTCTTCAGAGGCAGGCCTATGTATAATGTGTTGCAGTAATCTGACCTAGAGGTTACCAGAGCTTAGATAAGAGAAGTTATGCTATCCCTATCTTTATAGAAGTGCAGCTGGACCACCAGCCGAAGCCACTGAGGCCACCTGAGCTTCAAGCGACAGCAAAGGATCCAGGAGTATCCCCAAGCTATGTACTCCCTCCTTCAGAGGGAGGGTAACCTCATTAAGAGCAGGCAACCTCCCATCCATCCGGTCTAGGGAACCACCCCCTGACAGTGCCTCAGTCTTATCTGGACTGAGCTTCACTTTGCTGGCTCTCATTTAGTCCATTACCAAGGCAAGATACTGGTCCAGCACTTCCACTGCCTCACCTGCAGATGTTAAGGAAAAGTAGAGCTGTGTGCCATCAGCATAAGGCTGACAACTTACTCCAAAATCCCAGATGACCCCACTCAGTGGTTTCATGTAGATGTTAGACAACATGGGGGATAAATTGAACCCTAAGGAATCCCCACATTGAAGGCTCCACTTTTAATGGCAGAAAATTTCAAAGACTTTATATACTAAATCCAGCATCTTGAAATTAGCCCGGTAGCTATGTGGCGGGCAGTGCAATTCTGCCAACAGTGGGGTAATGTTTGGGCAGTACAATGGTACCTCCGGTTACAAACTTAATTCATCCCAGAGGTCCATTCTTAACCTGAAACCATTCTTAACATGAGGCATGCTTTTGCTAATGCTGCCTCCCACTGCCACCGGTGCACAACTTCCACTCGCATCCTGGGACAAAGGGGCATCTACTTCCGGGTTAGTGGAGCTCATTACCCAAAGCGTTCATCAAGAGGGCGGTATGTAACCCGAGGTTCCACTGTATCCTCTCCCATTGAACAGTCAAGACAGTTGCATTTTGCACCAGTTGCAGCTTCTGAACCGACCTCATGGACAGCACCACACAGAGTGCATTGAGGAACTCAATGATCAACAAAATTACCTGATCCCAATCTGTATAGAGGATTTTGCAAGAAACCCAGAACCTTACTGTGAATTCCCCAGATCTACAGCTTCTCTTGGTTCAAGAAATTTGCATTGAGGCACCCATCTGGCTTTCCATCGGCACTAGGCATGTACATTAATTCAATAATTAATGAAACAAATGGGGGTACACCCCTTACGAAACAAATGCATAGGACTGCATGAGTTCCAAATGACAATCTATACATCCATTTCAACAGTGGGGTAATGTTTGCAGTCTCCTTAACCATGAAAATTGTGGGAGAATGCTGACAAAATTTGGGACGGTATACCAGCATACAATTCTTTTCTGTAATTTTCATGGAGGGACAGAAGCAGGTATGTGTGTAAAGGGTGAGTTACACCATGCCCCACTGACATAAATTAAATTTAGGGCAACATGCTGGCATATCAGTCTAAAAGCCCCAGTTCCATAGAACATGGGTAGGCAAACTAAGGCCCGGGGGCTGGATCCAGCCCAATCTGGCCCGCGGATGGTCTGGGAATCAGCGTGTTTTTACATGAGTAGAATGTGTGCTTTTATTTAAAATGCATCTCTGGGTTATTTGTGGGGCATAGGAATTCGTTCTTTTTTCTTTTTCAAAATATAGTCCACCCCCCTCCCCACAAGGTCTGAGGGACAGTGGACTGGCCACCTGCTGAAAAAGTTTGCTGACCCCTGCCATAGAGAAGCAGGTTCTCCAGTGTAAAAGGAACATTAGAAAATGGTAGACAAGAGCTAGCATTACAGTCAGGATAACACAACTACACAGTAAGGGTGTGTGGGAGAATGTTGTTGAATGTGGATCTTCAGTCCACCACCTGTTGGGAAATGCCTCTCACCTCCAAGAAAAAAATGATGAAGTAGTTCCTCCCCCAAAGAGAGAGAAATAATGTTCTTGTCCCCAATTAAGGTGCAGAACTTTGAGAGACCACTTTCACATCATTCTAGACTGCACCTCTATCAGCAGCAGAAGCAGCTGGCTGTAAGGGGCAGAGGCATTGTGCCAGCTTTCCAGCAAGTGAGGCGTACCAGGGAGGAGAGGGGAAGAGGCAAGGAAGTGGGGGAATCTGTGTGTTGTGATTGCAACAGTAGAGCCAATCTGGTGCTCACTTCAGTGCATTTGCATCTCATTGAACCCCCCACCACCATATCCCAATCCCTCCTGGTAAACAACAGCGACCCACATACCAGGAAGCGAGTACAGAGGCTCCGCCTAACCCACCACAAAGCTTCTGTTCAGCATGCCAACACTTCAATATGAGAAGCTCCAGTGACCAACTTGAGTTTAAGAAAGATGCCTTGTCTTGCTGAAAGAATTCCAGTGGTTCATTGTGCAACCCAATTACATGTCTACTCATATGTAAATTCCATTAGAATCAATGGGGCTCACTCCCAGGTGAGTGGATTTAGAAATGTCATTAAACATTTCTTAGTTTTTGAACTTTTACAGCAGCCTAACCTGTAAGAATAAGAAGTCTGCTTTTACCAAATAATTGTGGTTGGTGGAGGAAGACGGAAGTAGCCCTTGCCATTTATTACGATGCTCAAGGTTTCGGAGTTGATTTACACTGAGTGGTTCCATTTTTGACTTTAATTGTCAGCTTGGAGTTGTCAAGACATAACTATATCTTAAATTTGCATTGCATTTTTTTTTGGGGGGGGGGGGTCTGCACTTCCCGCTTTTGTCTCTTGATCTCGTCTTGCGGAGTAATTGAGCTCCATTCTAATTTTCTTCCACAAGCAGGGTGCTCCCCTTCTAAGGAAGTGAGTTATGCGTATTCAAGAGGTGCGTTGTATGAATCTTGTTAAGGTTTGCCGCCTTATAGCCTGCACTGATGGAATATTTAATCAAAGAAATGAGTTGGCAGTTATGATGTACAACACGGTAAAGGCTTGTGGTGTGTGTCTTCACCGCCAATTGAGAAATGGGTGATTTCGCCATTCATCAGTGCCAGACTGACAGCTTTGTATAACCTTCTCCTTTCTTTCTTTCTCTACCCTTAAAAAAACTTATTTATCAAGATTAAAGATATTTTAAATCAACAGTTTCTTTGCAGATATATCATCTTTATTTCCAAAGTGGCCAAATTTTTCATCATTTAGTAGTGTGGGGGGGGGGGAGAACATCTCACTCTGACTATGAAACATTTTGGATTTTCCATGCAACATTGCTTAAACATGACAATGTTGGGATCTAAAACACAACTTCCTTTACCTTGATGTTTACTATCATATTGCACTCTGTGGTTGATAGTCATCAGTCAAACTGGCATCAATCAAACAAGACATCTCAACTATTTCAACACCACTCTGCACCAAATCTGTAAGATTATTTTACAGTTCTTCCTAACATCACCACACCATTTTTTAGCCGGGGTACCAGTAAACCTTGAGGTCTCATGGAAATTTATCAGTGGTTCCTCAATGGGGCAGGGGGAATCTACAAAGGAGAATAAACTTTTCTTAAAGATAGCTTGTCTACCACTACAAGTCTCTCCCTGAACTGCAAAGATACAGCTATGGTCATTAATGCAAAAATCATAGTTCAGTAGTAGATTTGCCTGTAGAGGGTCCCGGGTTCAGTCCTCCACATCTTCAGGGAGAGTTGGGTATGTTCGATGGCAGAAATCTTGGAAAGCCAGTGGTCAGTATAGACAATACTGAACTAGATGGACCAAGAAGGCAACTCCCTATATTCCTGGGGGTGTATGGGCATGCTTTATGCATACTCAATTCACATAGAACAATTCTGACGCCCAACAGCACTTTCTGCACACTGTATGAACTGAGGTGGGCGCCATAGGGGACTTCCCAGAATACCCTACAAGAGGGGTGGTGAAACCTTTCCAGCCCAAGGGCCAACAATCCCTTCTAGGCAACCTTCAGAGGGCCAGTCATGAGTCATGGGTGAGACCACCCTAAAAAAACACAGTACCCCAAGGGTGGCCCACCTTTATGTTCCACCTTTTCTGGAAAAGGTTCAAGGCAACATACATGGTTTCCTCCTCCATTTTAATCTCACAACAGCCATGTGGAGTAGACTAGGGCAGAGGATTAGTGACTGTTCCAACGTCACTCAGAAAATGTCCTTTCTGAGTTGTGATAGGAACCAGCGTCTTCCTCACCATCTAACCATTCCATCACATTGCTGTCTTTCATGAGATTTCACAGTCTTATCCTGAAGTCATCTTCAGTTATGATTCTACATCTCAGATGCTAATCCTACCCTTTTTAACCAACACACCATATTGCAGCTATCGTGTCATAGGAACAGCAATGCACACTGAGAAAGTCTTGGATTCAAGGCATACTCTTGCAACAAGAAAGGCACTATGTTAGCCTCAGCTCCCTGTATGTAAAAAAGGGGAATAATATTGACCTAGCTTGATGTTTCTTTGTTATTTTAAATAAATAAAGTTACAAAACAACAACAACCATGACCCACTTCCCAGAGCTGTTGAATAGCACACTCCAATAACAAATAATAGCTCTGTGATGATCTATTGTTGTAAAAGGAACTTTAAACATGCACTTTGGAAATAGTATTCTTTCTTTGGAAACGGAGTATGCTAATATTTCCACTAGAGCACTGCGACCTGAACAAGTTCCTTGTGCTTCCACAGGTCCTTTAACACAGGGATTTTCATGTGCAGTTACAAAACAAAATTAGGTCTAAGTCAACTTTATTGTTGCCTTAAAACTGACACATTTTGGGGGTGGGTGGGTGTGCTCTCACTGTACTTTGTCTCATTTCTCCTCCATCAAGGCCACACTCATATCTATACTCTCCTTGAGAGTTTTTGGCTGGCTGAAATGGGTCGCTGAACTGTGATAATGCCTCTTACTTGCCTGGGGAGATAATGGAGAGATGTGAGTAGGGTGTGGGGTGTATAAACCACTGTATAAACCACTGACTTTTTTATGGCTGGAGTGTAGTCTACTCTGCAAAGGTAACAGTTAACATCCACTGCTCTGCCCACCTCTGGCGCTGCCTACCACTGGCTTGTGCCCAAGAGCAAATGCATCCTTCAAACCAAAAAGAAAAAGGGGTTGGAAGCTTTGCCACTCCTGATCTAAGGCATGCATCCATGCCAGTAATTAGAAGAACACCAGAAGAAACTCTACATCTTTTATTGGCAGGGCAGACATTATCATTTGCACTGCCAAATTAATACCATTCTAATGGTAACTATAGATTCCTATTAGAAGGGCCAAATACCCCAGGCTTGACTATAAAATTTCACCAGGGAACTTCATGAGGCTGCATGCCAAAATCAATAACCTGCCATTTTTTAAATTAAGAGACAAAATAAATGTTAGAGGAAAGTTCAGTAAATTAAGAAAATTACCTTCTAGAGAGATTGAAAGTATTGATTTTAATGTTCAAAATATGTGAACTCTTTGTGGCCTACTCTTTGAAGGCAATTAGAAACTGGACAGTTAATTCAACAGAAGCTTGAGAGAGAAAAATCGATGATTATACTATGGGCATATTATGATATTTGTCATTAACCCAAAGCCATTTCTATCAAGTGACCAAGGTCTCTCATTTATCTGTTCAGGATGGGCTCTGTTTGACTAAGGTGGGTACATAGTAAATTTGATTAAAGTTACAGCAACACTCTTATCTAGAGCTGAAGACAGATGTATGACAAAACAAGATATTGCTCCGGTCTTGCTTCATGTCCCAAACTGTCTGGCGCAAAAGGGTAGGCCAATAATATTGGCCTACTATCTGCACTTTCTAGAATCAATTTTCTAGAAAAGCTTTCCCAGCTGGAGAACTGGATCTTTTGAATTTTTTTAAAAAATATCTTTAGTGTACAGTGCCCATTTAATAAATCAATAATAATAATGTTTAGGACTAACTTTTTCTATTATTTTAAGCAGTTTTAATCTGTTTTTAATACTGTATCTTATTGCATTTAAATAGTAATATTGTGTTTTAATTGTAACCAGCCCTGGGACCTTAGGGTGAAGGATGGCTAATAAATTGTAACAGCAGCAGCAGCAGCAGCAGCAGCAGCAATGCAAATTGTACTTCTGAGAAGACATCCACATGCTGTTAAAGCCATATTAATATATGAATTTAAATACTTGGATGCTTTAAGAAGCAAACAAAAACACCTCATATTAATGCAGAAACAGAACAGAATGGACTTATGGGTAACTGTTAGATGGCAAGGGTGGCTGCTCATGAGTAACCAGGCAGGACTCCAACCTGTCTTTTACAGGTTTTATTTAGGTGCAAACTATTCACAGTGCAAAACCCCAAAGTTCATGTCTGCCTCAATTGCTAGCAAAATCCGGAAGTGCCTGTTTCCTGGACCTTCTCCAGCATAAAAGCCTCGTTACACCCAGCCTTTTCCTTCCCTCTGCGCAGGGCGGGTGATGGAAGGGGCGTGCTTCCCTCCTGGCCTCTTAGTGGTGCTGAGGCTCCCACCAGCATCCTCTGGTCCTTTCACCTCTTCCCCATTGGAGGTGGGATTTTCCTCATCGCCGGAAGAGGAACCGTTTCGCAAGATTTTCGGAGGCTCCCTGTAACACAACTGCCCCTCTGTTTCCCGCCCCTGTTCTGATGGCAGTTCCCTGACAGTAACCAAGACCAGAAATAGCTGCATCCATCTATCTCTTGTGTGGGAACAAGATGGACATAAGTTCGGATCTGGCAGGACTTTTCTTATGCTCTGACGTCATACCACTGAAGCATGCATTGGCTGAAAGTCTTCAGCAATGGCGCTGGGAACTGTTAGGAGGCCCCCTGTTTTTCTCACAGAGCTACAGTTCTCAGAGTGGTTTACCAGTCAATTCCTCTCCCCAGGGAACTCTCAGTTCCCAGGATTCTTTGGAGAAGGCATGACTGTTTAAAATGGTATGATACTGCATTAAACATATAGTGCAGCTGGTCATCTAGCATTTGCTCAAAAGCCTCTAATAAAGAACAGACCGGCTCCTTCAGAGGCAGGCTGTTTCACAGTTGAACAGATGCTCTTCCCAAAGGTTAGATGGAAGCCCCTTTCTTGGAATTTACAAACATTGTTCAATCCCTAGCCTCCAGACCAACAACAACAAACCAAATCTCCTCCATCATCTATGTGACAGCCATTTAGGTATTTGAAGGTTGCTATTGTATTGCCTTTTTTTGTTATCTCTTGTCCAATTCCCCCAGACCTTCCACTGGACTCCATCTTCAGGCTCCTTCACACAGACCATCCCAGACCCTTCTCCATGTAGGGTTTACTTTATTTTCTTACATTTATATATTTCACCCAAGGGACATACATACATATGTACATACATGAGCCTTTGATTGGGCCCAGACCTCCATAGCTAAAGCAAGGTGGTGGCTGAATGTGGCATCATGTCTGTGCACAACTATGTGTGAACTGAAGCTCAGGTTGTTGTTTTTTAATGGAACAATACAACTATATGTTGAGTAGGTTTGTTTTTATACTAACAAAGACAATTGCTATATTTTATTTACTAGTTAAATGCCAATTGATGGCAGTGTGAAGGGAATACTTTAATATTTGAGAAGACTCCTTTAGCAAGGAGGGGTGCTATGTCCTCTGTGCATAATGAGACACCCACATGTGCATGTATACACACACACACACACCTATGGCACATACACAACCTTATGTCAAGGCTGGAGGTGGGTCTAGCATCCACCTGAACACTATCCCCAAACACAGAATTTTGCTGATTTGCTCACTTATACTTAGGCTTGCCATACGTCAGGAAAAGTCCCAATTTCCTGGTTTCTGGGTGTAAAAATGGCATCAGAGGGTCATTTTGCATTTGGCAAAATGTCAGGGAAATCTTGATGTATAACAATGCGATGGAAAAAGCATCAGAAATAGCTCCAAAAGCTGTGTCCCCTCCCCCCTTTTTTACTTTTTGAAATATGGCGACCCTACTTATACGGGAAAAAGCGAAAAAGTGCCCTTGGGACCACTACTGAGGTCAGGTCTGAGCCTACTTCCTGCTTTCCAGCTCTACCCAAAGTGCTACTTTTTGGTCATGCTAACCAGCATGGTTGGTGGTCAGGGATTGTGGGAGTTATAGTTCAAGAACCTCTGGGGACCCAAGTTGAGAAAAGCAATGCTAGAGAGTGACGTACTGCTCCAATCTGCAGGTAGACAAACAGATGACAGACCATATGCTGTTTCCTTTTACCCAAACAGCATGTAGCATTGGGGAGGGGTAGGAAATTTGGGAAAAAAATTGAAATGATTCACCACAACGAATCAAATACTTGAGTGGATTGGATAATTCCTTACTGGAGGAGGGTGGGATTGCTTCTGGCATCGTGGGTTGGGTTGGACCTAATGGGGCATTTCTGATTTCTGACTTCCGACTGCATTCCTAAACAATTCTTGAATGATAGAGTGAAGCCTCATCTAAGCTCTGGAATGAATTATAATTGGCAGGCACAACTCCTCGTTGCCAGGGACAAGAACCTGACCTAGAAAATGTCATCCCTGTCTTGAATTATTTGCCCAAACTTCCAGTCCTTGTTGGGAGACATTTCCTTGTCCCCATCAGTAGCAGGCAGTGATGTGATATGAAGCACGGGGAAATGTACAATCTGATGATGAGCCTGAAGGCCACGTTCAGTTCTGAACAACCTTCCAAGGATAACGTGCCAGTGGTGGGAGTGGCCAGAGGCACAAGCAGGTGGAGCAACACATGCAAATTGTGCCTTTGGTACAGGTAGATCGTTTCTGCTTACAATCATACACTCTATCCATCTTGGACAAGCAACAGGCACTATCAGAGTTCAAGGATTCATTTCAGTCAGGCAAAAACACTAGAGGGATATGTCCTGGGGAGAGGGGCCATGTTGTTATTCTGTCTCTCACAGCTACAATAAACCTACCATTAAAATTATGGACTGGTCATTTCTTCTTCAGAGGGCAAACGGGCAAATTTAGCAGGGGATCAAATACTTCCCCCCTCCTCACTGTGTGTAGCCAGTGTCGTGAACAAAGATAAACCACATGTTATTAAGATCCGGACAACAATGAGCAGAGCCATATGAGTAGACCTATTGAAATTAATGGCCATGATTTAGTTGTGCTTATTCATCTCAGTGGAATTGTTCTGACTAAAACTTAGTTGGCTGCACTCCTCAGTGTACCATTCCCCTTTCTTAAGCAAATAAAATGCATGCCAATTATATACTTAGCAACACTGAAACTCAACTTCCCAAGTGTATTAATAGATATCATGGAATGCAAGAAAATCACTATTTGGGGTGAAGCTGTTCCAAAACACCCACAAAATGCATGGTATCTGCTTACCTGCATAGAATTCTGGACTATAGACAGCACCCACCACTGGATTTAATTTCCAACCTACAGTAAAGACATAAAAAAACCAAAAGAAAATGCACTAGGGTTATAGTGTGGGGTCATAAATATTACAGATTGCTTTGTTTATTTGTTTTTAAATGTGACAGCTCATAAAAATGGTTGTAACTGAAGGCAGTTATATGCTTGATGGCAGTTTGGAAGAGATGGTCCAAAGGGTATCCCTTTAATATCATCTGGATATGCAAAATGAAACATGAATAGCAGTAAATTATCATGATTTAATTTTGCTGCTGTTGTTTATTTATTTTATTTCTCCTTTTATATAGATAAAAATGTAATGCTACCATTGTGCAGCCCCCATTGGAAGATTTGTAGTGTCCCATCATAATCCTGGATTTGCACGAAATCAAGGTGGGGGGGGGGTCAAAAGAGAAGGCAAGATGCACAACAGCAGTGGCTATGATATGGGGGAGGTGGCAGATTTAAGTACATGGAGAAGGGTGTTGGGGGCAGTGGTATAGCGTGGGTTGCCCCCTAACCCGTGGATTTGCGCCCCCTACCCCTAACCCCCAGATGTTGTGCCCGGTGCGGCCGGCCCCCTGCCCCCCCCCCGCTACGCCACTGGCTGGGGGAAAACTATGTTGTGCTTGTTGGTTTCTGTGTTATCTCTGCAATTTCTCTTTGTTAAAATGGGTTTGTTCAACGTTAAGAACAAAAATTCCAAATGGAACGAACTCCCCCTCAAAGTTTCCCCATCCCAGCTTTACTCAAAACTCTGCTATTGTTTAAAAGTTCCATTTTCCTCTCAATGTCTTTCCATCTCAACTTTACTCAAACCCCTACCATTGTTAAAAATGAATTTCCCCCCTCTAGCCGTCTTCCCTTGTCACTGTACTTAAAACGTCTCCCATTTCTCAGCTTCCTCATGTGTAGATTCAATGTAGTAATTTAGAAGACCAAACAAACACTCATATATGTGCAACATCCATCAAAAGAATGAAATCTTCTCTAACTGGGCAAACTAACTTGTAGGTTTCCTCTTTTTTTATATATAAATTTATTTATTCAAAGTTATACCAAAACATATTTTCCAAAAACATATCCTTATCCCCCCCCGTTTCCCCCCCCCTTGTGGGCTTCCTCTTAAGACTGCATTCATCTGAAAGGTAAGGTAAAGGTACCCCTGCCCGTACGGGCCAGTCGTGTCCGACTCTAGGGTTGTGTGCCCATCTCACTTAAGAGGCCGGGGGCCAGCGCTGTCCGGAGACACTTCCGGGTCACGTGGCCAGCGTGACGAAGCTGCTCTGGCGAGCCAGCACCAGCGCAGCGCACGGAAACGCCGTTTACCTTCCCGCTATAAAGCGGTACCTATTTATCTACTTGCACTTAGAGGTGCTTTCGAACTGCTAGGTGGGCAGGAGCTGGGACCGAAATATGGGAGCTCACCCCGCCGTGGGAATTTGAACCGCCGACCATACGATCGGCAAGTCCTAGGCACTGAGGTTTTACCCACAGCGCCACCCGCGTTCCAATCTGAAAGGTATAGTCACACAAACCTTTGTGGGGTGTGCATGCAAAGAGGACTACAGAATAGGGAGGAGAATGTGGCAGGGAAATGGGATTGGTCTGTGTATAAGGGAGAGTAGAGGAAAGGATGGAAGAGGAGAGGAGGAAAGGGCTGAAGGTGAAAAGCAGAGTGCCCCCCAAAGAGGGAATAGACGGCGTGGGCACGGGGTAAAGATGAAAGCAGAGACTTTGAAGGATATGCAGAATAGGAAGAGATGATGCCTTCATAATGACTGCTCCCCACATTAAATGGGGGACGCCCTTTGTGTGGTTGCACGCAGCCCCCTGGACCCTATGCAGCACCATTAGCACAGGTTTGGCTTCGCCTTCCCCAGGTGGGATACCTGGAGGTCTCCGCCTACCTCAGCCAATTGCCCAATCCCGCCTGGGGAGGCGTTGCCAAGGTGATCAGGCCAGGTAGGTGGAGGGACCACCCTGCCCACACAACAGGGGAAGGATCTTACCCGGAGGTGCTTAGCAGTGTGTAGGAGGAGGGAGATGCAGTACATTACCATGCTGGTAGTAGGAGGAGGGAGGAGGAGGAGGAATGGACATGAGGTGAAGGTGGTGTAAACAGGGGTGCAAAGCAGGGCTGCAGAACAGAAGTGGCTTCAGAAAAGCAAACTTAGCAGTTGCATGGAGTGGAAAGGCGAAGCTCTAGATGGTTAATGTGGGGCGAATGGCAAGGGCATTGGTGAGAGGGACAAGCAGGTGTAAATGTGTATGTTTTCAGCTTTAACTATTTATTACATTCTGTAGAGAACTTAAAAGTCTGTTTTGGTATTAAGCAGTTTATAAATGAATACATTCTACCAATGAAATAAAAATGTTAACTTTTTAAAAAGTCTTCCTGTGTTTTATATTTAATTTTGTGTGCATGATTTGTGGATGTAAACCACTTTGAGGTTAGTTTTTGATAAAATAAAATGATAACGGCAACAGCGACAACATCATGGTGAATAATATCAACATTTCTGTGCAAAAGGGCTATAAACAGGTGAGGTGGGTGTCAGCCAGGGAAAGGGCTTTCCTAGTTGTGCTTTGCTTGCTATCTGTGAACATCTGAAGAGCCTGGGCTGCTGGTTCTGGCTACAGGTCCATCTAGTCCAGCATCCTGTTCTCCCAATTGGCATCCAGATGCCCCAATGGGGAGACTGCAAGAAGGACTCAAGCACAAGAGCAACCTCCCCTACTGTGGTTTCCAGCAGCTTAAAAGCATTGCTGCCTTTGAGCATAGAAGTAGAACATTGGCTATTAGGCTTAGTAGCCATTGACAGCCTTGACCTCCATGAATTTGTCTAATTGTCCATGCTAGGGGTAGTCAACCTTTTTATACCTACCGCCCACTAATGCATCTTTCTTGATGGTAAAATTTCATTACCTCCCACCAGTGCTTGATGGAAGGAGGATTCAGCTTGTGCCATAGAACCCCCTACCGCCCACCTAGAATCCTGAAACGCCCACTAGTGAGTGGTAGGGACCAGGCTGACAACCTTGGTCTATGCAATCCTTGATATCTTCTGCTAAGAATGTTTGCACAGACTGCTCAATTTTTTACTGCATATTGCACAATTCTACTTTTGTCTTTTTCTTATTATGTTCCTGTCATCTGAATTATGTGAGTGTGGTCTTCATTGTTAAATTTTATCTTATTTATCCTCTATGGGGCCTAAAGAATATGAAAGATCTTATAAATTTAGTAACAGAATAAAATTAAGTGTTTAATTTCAAAAAGCTTAATTTTCCAGAATACCATTATAATTTTATTTCCTAACAGTATAAATCCAAAATATGAGCAATTTGGCAGATTTTTCACACCTGTCAGCCCTTTCTGTCAGAAGAGGTTGAGAGATACCCACGGATTTTAAGTTATACTAATGGTGCCTCAATTTGTCCAAGACAGGAGATGGGTGGGTGGGGGGAGAGACTATTCTGGAAGATGCAGATCGATGATCTCAGCTGAAAGTCACTCTCATATTTCATTTTCTCTCCAGTCCCGATTTGATGGCTGTATCATCTAACTTGGTGAAGCTCACACAGGAAACACTTCATTCATCATGAAAATAACAGCAATTAAACTTTACTTTGTCTTGTCAATGAGGTATGTGCTGGCCCATAACTGTGTGGGTTAATCAAGTGTGAGGAGAAGCTTGACATATACGAGTGAGGAACTGCCAAGGAACCCAGTGTTAGCGGCTGGAGGAGGTAAATTCACCACCGTGGGTGTAATTCTATGAATTTGTCTTGCTGTCACAACACTCATCTCTTCAGGTTGAAACTTTTGGAGGAAGGAGGTGGGGGAGAAAAAAAAAATGTCCTTCATGCAGACGTAAAGGAAGAGCAACTGAAGGAGGTAAGGCAATAGATCAGCAACAGAACACGTGCTCAGCATTCAGAATGTGTCAGGTCCAAACACTGGGACCGGAGACTGAAAAAGTCAGATAGCAGGGCGAGCAAAGATCCCGTGGCCAGAGGCCCTGGAGAACCACATCCCAGTGGTATAGACAGTGCTGGTCTAGATGGAGGTTGGTGCCCAGCTGGGTCTGGTAAGGCGAAGGGCAACAGTGGGTGGCACCAGAAACAATGGCAGCCAATAAAAACTGATAGGCATTCTAAGAGGATGGAGGATGAAAACATTCCATTCAAGAAAGAATCCAAAGGAGCAAGGCCAGTTAGATCCACCACATCTTGAAGTTAGGGCTGGGAGAAATCCCTGTCTGAAATGCTAGAGAGCCAATTCCAAGCATTATAGCCAATATTAAGCTAGATGGACCAATATCTGACTTGGTATAAGGCAACTTCCGATGTTCCTCTGTGGACTTTAAAAACATAGCAAAGCAATGCAGCAATGTGAAACCCCAGCTATTTGAAGGGTGCTGGGAACTGTTAGGGGACCCTTATTCCTCTGACATAGCTACAATTCCCCAAGTACTTTAATAATCAATCCCTCAAAGCAGGGGACTCTAAGAAATGCAGCTCTGTGAGGGGAACAGAGGGGTCTCCTAATAGTTCTCAGCACCCTTAAGGAAGTACAGCTCCCAGGATTCTTTGGGGAGAGCAATAACAGTTTGAAGTGGTATGATACTGCTTTAAATGTATAGTGCAGATGGGACCCCTGTCTCTCCACTCCCATGCACAGAACACATTAATGTCATATCTGACTCATGTGTGGGTTCCAAAGTTAGTAACGTGCATTGATCCAATCAAACATTCTGTCTTTCGCTCTGTCCCCTTCTAAATGCCACAGGCAGCCCCCCGTTTATGTGTGTTCAATATGTGTGCAACCTTGTATATACGCATTGCGCTGAACCTGGAAATCACCTGGAAACATCATAAAGACGTCACTGAAACATTGCTAAAATGGCAGAACGGGGTGAGGTGGGGGCAGGGCAAGGCAGAGCGGGGATGGAACCGGAGTTTTGCAGGCCTTTTCAGTGGGTTTCAATTATATGTGATTTCACCGACAAGTGCTTTTTCCCCCCTTCAGGGGAACTCACAGGAACTCAGTCCCGGCATCTCTCAGGTGGGTTTGGGCACCTCTCAGGTGGGTGCCATTGCCATTCTAAGAGAAAGAGGGAGGTGTCCATGGTGTGTTCCGGCACCTCTTTTTCTAGGAAAATAGCACTGCTTGGAACGTAACCCCTGCATAAATGAGGGGCTGCCTGTATTTCAGAAATGCTTGGACAAAATGAAATTATGACTATTTGCATAAAGGTGAAGGCAAAGGGACCCCTGACCATTAGGTCCAGTCGTGACCGACTCTGGGGTTGCAGCGCTTATCTGCTTTCCTGGCCGAGGCAGCCGGCGTACAGCTTCCAGGTCACGTGACCAGCATAACTAAGCCGCTTCTGGCGAACCAGAAATGTCGTTTACTTTCCTGCCGGAGCAGTACCTATTTATCTACTTGCACTTCATGCTTTCAAACTGCTAGGTTGGCAGGAGCTGGGACTGAGCAACGGGAGCTCACCCCGTCGTGGGGATTCGAACCACCGACCTTCTGATCAGCAAGCCCTAGGCTCTGTGGTTTAGACCACAGCGCCACCCGCGTCCCATTTGACTATTTGCATAACTTGGACCAAATATACGCAGATAGAGGTGGTGTAGGGGAGGGAGAAAAATAAGAGGGCTTCCCCTGGGAAAAAAGCAGAAGAAATTCCAGAGCTTCCTCAACACCATGATTTATTGTTACAAGCTTAATAACTATATGTCAAACTGCAAGTGCTTATTTTATTTTACTTTTCATTTTACCACAATGGGGAGAGATAAATATGACAGGGTCATTAAAAAATAAAGCCACCCGCCTCTCTTTTCCCCACTTTCGATGATGGAAGCCATCTCATTAATGAGCTCTGAAAAGTAGGGGAAAGGGGAAAAAGAAAACCAAGGTCCATTTTATTTCATGGTTGATGCCTGCCTCTGCTGGTGATTGGGAGCTGGCTTTATTGATCAGCTGTGTAAAGTTTCCCTTTCATCTTTTTTTTCCTGGAGGGGAGTCAGGGAAACGAGATATTTGTTCAGAAAGCGACAGGGTTATGGACACAGGCCAAATGGAAAGTTCCGATATGTCTAATTCTGAAGTTTCAAGAAGCATTCAGAGGCTCAAACCAACTCCAGAAATGCCAACCAGGGAAGGTGGTGGTTGTAGTAACAGTTTTCTGCCACAGCAGAAGATGGCAGGACAAGGAAAGTGCAGAGTTGCTTCCAAAGCAAGTTGGTTACGACTAGGGCTGCCATATTTCAAAAAGTGTTTTTAACACTTGCAACATGGATTGCCATACATCCGGATTCTCCCAGACGGCTGAATTCTGGCTATGTCCAGGAAAGGCAGACGGGTGATTGGTTTGAGGGAGAGCTTTCTCCAAGGTAGAAGAGAGTTAACTTGGCTTCCCAGTGGGAGATGGAATGATGTGGATCATGTCTGTGGTGGAAGCATGATTACTACTTATAAAAGTGATTGATGGGTATTGGGTGATTTTGCTATTTTATATTGTTCAGATTGTTTTGTTGTATTTCTTATGCATTTTTCGTATCTGTCTTCCCCGTCAATCTGCCATTAGCCACTTTGATTAAAAAAAATCAGTATATAAATAAAGCAATAACAAGAACATTGGAAAAAGAATACCCCCAGAACACACATTTCATGTACTTACCATTCGTATAAGGGTTGACTGTTTTCTTATTTGTCATGACTCGAGCTGTCGCGTTATTTACCTAAGCACATAGAAAAATAAATCAGTGCCATTTCTGCAACAGAGGAATGTCCATGATACTAATGAAAGGCATGCATTACTATTGGTATTAGTCATGTATAAATGCAATTTAATATATGCCCCCCAAATAAAAAATAATAAGAAATAGCAGAAAGTGCATAACAAAAGGAGAAAAAAAACTATTTATAATTACATTTACTGTCATTGCCATTTGTATATATATAAAAAAAAACACTTCCAAATCATTTCAATAAAATAACATCATCTCCTTTAAACTTTAATAAAGAGACATTAAAAGCAAATTAAAAAAGGTTTTGCATAATTGAAGATTTAAAAGCATGCATCTTGTTCCATGGTAACACTGAAACAACAAAATATTTCAAAACAGAAAAAAGGAAAAACACTGTATGAAGGGGCATGCAGTGGAGTAGAAGGGGGGAAGAGACAAGGTACAGGGGGAGAAATTAAATTTCCAAAAGGAAGAAAGGAAGGAAATAAATAAACAAAAAGGACAAACGGATCTTAGCATTGTGCAACATAACCCTTTCAAAGAGAGGATTCATTGGGGAAAGCAACATGTAGCATTCAACACTGGGAAGACATGAGCCTCATTTGATTCATTGCAAGAAAACTAACAAAATCATTCAAGCTTTCAAAACCACAGCTAACAAAAGGATAAAAAAGAGGGTGCATTATTTAACACAATATGGAAGTTAACAATCTGAGTAAGATGTGCGCAAAAGTCATATCCTCAATCCAGTCAGTGTCTCCAAGGCTTGCTTAAAACAGACACTCAAATTTACAGGCGTACCGATATAGATAAAAAAATATAGAGAAGAGAGCATCAAGAAAACTTAATACGACAAGTCAAAAAAATCCACGTGGTATATATATATATATATCAGCGCTTTAAAAAGATACGTGAAACGGCGGATGGACTTTCCCACTTACCATTCAGCACCATCGCCAGCATGGGGTATGTATACAGTTACCATGGTTACTGAGAGTTTGGTGAGGGCCCTAAGCGCTACCGTCGAAGGAGGGGAAAATGGAAAAGGCAAAACATGCAACATCTTACTCAAAAGACGACAGCATTTTCAATTGGTTTTTTTTTCTTGCTCTCTTTTTCTTTTAAAATTCTAACAAATACAATTCAGTGTTGAAGGGGATCCAGTGGTGGTATAAATAAATATTCATAGGCTTATTCCCTCCCATTACACCCCCAATGGAAAATTTAACTGGGAATTTGTCCAAAATGAAAACCAACATTTTAGAGTCCAACCCGCCCCCCCCAAGTTTGTATTTAGTTTGCAGAATTTATTTGATTTCCAAATGGGAATAGTTTTGAAAGCCACTGTAGATCCTGCCTCAACCCTGCAGTGAAAGCAAACAAATGAAATAATAAATAAAGAAATAAAGAAATAAAAATAAACCAAAAACGACCTTAATTTTTGTTATTATTTTTTTGCTTTGTCGCTTAATTTTTAGTGTGGTTTTCTTTCTTTTTCCAATTTTTGTTCCTTTTTTTTAAAAAAAAAATCTATTGCACCCATTGAGTTAACAAAACCTTTCAGATCACAGCAAAACGGTTAAAAGCTTCTCACACTTCTGCCATACAGCTTTCAGCAATAAGGATGATGGTAAGAGTTACAAAATAAATTGATCCAAAAGTAAAATAAAAAGAAAAGAAAGGAAAATTAAAAGTAAACCCAAGGAAGGCCAAATTATCTTTATTTATATATACATACATATGTGTGTGTGTGTGTATATATGTATATATATAAAAATAAATATATATGTATACATATATGAATCTATATACATATGTATATATATATAGAAAAAACTATGGGAAGGGAAAGGGGAAGCACACCAGAGACACTTATGATGCATCTGAAACAACAAATGAGAGTGAGGCAGACATTTATAAAAAAGATGAAAAGGAAAATATTTTTAACATGCACCTCGATTTTACGGCCCTCTACCACGGTGCCGTGTAATTTCTCCCTCGCCCTTTCGGCATCAGCACTATTTTCGAAAGTAACGAAACCAAATCCCTGCATGCAGGTGGGAGAAGGGGGGAAAATAACGTGCATATCATTATTTCAGACAATGACCACTTCTTTGCTTATTTTCTTTGTCTTTCTCTCCCTCTCTCCCTCTCTCTCTCTCTCTCTTTAATTAAAAAGGTTCTTGTTCCTTCTTCATTTCTGCAACATGCAAATTAGAAAAATAAAAATTATAATCGTACCGAGATGTGCAATTAACAAAGCGACCAACGTGAACAACTTTTCTCTCTCTGTCTCTCTTTTCATCAGTTAAATATCCCCTGAAGAAAGTCAAAGGATGAACACCAAATACCTTTCGCTTTTATTTATTGGTTTGGTTATCTAAATTGTCGCTGCGGGGGGGCGGGGGGGGGAGGAGGGAAGGAAATCTAACAAAAAAGAAAGGAAAGGAAAATCCTAAACCAATGGAACCATGTCATCACATAGGAAAACAAACAAACAAATAAAAAGGGAATGGCGAGGGAAAAGAAAGTTGGCTCACTTTGAATGGCATGCAGAGTCGACTCAACCAAATAGTAAGACAAACCAAAACTTTGTGCACAAATTTCAACACCAAAATGCAAACCTCATCTAGAACTTTGGACTAGTTCCTTCATGCCATTGTGAAGCAAAGAAACATATTTTTCACATGCAACACACTAGGGTTGTTTTTATAAATTTTGGTGAAATCTATAATATTTACTTTTTTTGTCTTTAAAGAAAAGAAAAAAGAAAAAAAGGAGGGGTCTCAGGAAAACAAAACAAAATGCAAGGACCGCTAATGAAAGAAAATAGGGCTTGGAACTGAGCAGAAACTTCCTGACTCTTAGAAAAAGATCAAACATAATTGTGTGACATGAATAAATAAAGAACAGAATTCAGAAATGCAAACAGCTCGACCCTGGTTTGGCTAGGCCAGAGGCAGGCAGCATGGAGTCCTTCAGAGATTATCGGTCTAGAGCTCCCATCATCTCAGACCATCATTGTCTTGCTGGCTAAGGCTGATGGGAGTTGTAGTCCAGCAACGTCTGGAGGACACCATGTTGGGTATCTCTGAATGAGACCATGTTTTCATCCTCCTTATTCACTTCATTTTAAAATAAGAATAATGTCCATGCATCAGGTTCTGGGTTGATTGTTATACAGGCTTGGCATACATGCACAACATGCAGTGGAGGGTGAGCACACCTTGCACATCTGCAACACCCCACTATCAACACACACATCAGATGTTTAGTGTAAATCAAGACCTATATTGTGCACATGTCATTTGTGCCCATGTCATTTCTCCACTGTAAAGATGACGGTGGATGGTCCAGGTTCACACTAAACATCCTCTCTAAGATGCTGGTGGTGGGCTTGAAAATGTGCATCTTCCCCCAACAACCCCCCACTGCACATTGGATATATATGCTAGGGCTGTATATGAATGAGCCCACTGTTGTTGCTCCAAAATCTGTATAGATTTGCCTAAAGTGCTATACTTTGGGTGGAAGCAGGTCACCAACTTTTGCAATCCCCAGGCAGCAGGAATCAAGCAGTAGCCTCCAGAGGTGCAGTTTGTGATGATCTCAGCAGCTGCCACACCCCTTGAGGACACCTGAAGCTTGTGGGCTACTCATAAGGAAAGGGTGATAGCCAATTGAATTCTTCTCAGAGTAGACCCATTGAAATGAATGAACCTAAGTTTGGTATGTCCATTCATTTCAATGGGTCTCGTCTGAGTAAGATTACCATTGGATACAACCCATGGCACCCTTCTGGCAACTCACTTCTAATGAAATGGCCTCTGCAAAATTCAGCACTCCTAGACCGAGGAGAGAAGCCTACTTCACCCCAGTCATTCTTATCAGAATGGGAATTTAAATAAATGCTCTGGATTCACCACCAACACCTACAAGAAAGGCTTCCATTTATTTCAAAGCAGGCAGCAGATCTATGCACTTATTCTTGGTTGTCCATGGACCGATGCCTAATAAGGGAACTTGAAGAGTCTCAATGGAAAATTAAGTAAACTCTCACTTGTTCTCTCTGGAATTATGAGCATAGAATAACACAGTAATAGCAATCTCAGTATGATGACCTTCATGGGGATTTCTTCAGAACCACCTATTTTCACAATGCAAGCCCAAGCACACAACACTAAGATTGAGATGCCTTAGCCCAGGGGGTGGGGAATCTCTCCACCTCCAGTTATTGCTAGACTCCTCTTAGCCCCAACCATCGCAGCCAATGTTCAGGGATGATGGGAGGTGGAGTTCAACAACATCTGGAGGAACCACATATTCCCCAGCTGTTGCTTCTCAGGGTTTCACACAGAGGGCATTTCCAGTCCAACTGGAGATGCGGGGAATTGAACCTGGGATTGAACCTGCTCTTCTGATCTTTATCTCTTCTCCCTGCCTGACCCACCTTGCCAGAGAATTCTACTTCACCACTGACTGCCTTCCAGATGTTCCCACCAGCCCCACCAGCCCCAGCCAGCACAACAAATTGTCAGGGATGGTGGGGATGTGGTCCAAAGCATCCAGAGGGACACCACGTTGGGCCAAGGACCTTGCCTCTTCCCTAAGCTTTTCTCCTCCCTAACTTGACCAGAGCATTCAAGGTCCCCCAGAAAAGCCAAGGGTTATGTTTGATCTATATAGATCAAACATAACCCTTGGCTTTTCTGGGGGACCTTGAATACCTCTCTTCCCGGCCCTTATAGAATAACTATGCCATGCTCCTTGCTTGTGGATCTCGCCTCTAAGCAGAGCCACTTTGGGCTGTCCTCTCCCATCTACTGCCTGCAATGAAATGAGTTGTGTAGCCATGACTCTCATCTTGCGCCAAGGTAGAAGTGGTGGGACTGATTCCACCCAGCAATGCAAAATTCTGCATTACTAATTCAGCATTTGCTTAGTATAGTGCTTTAAGCAATTCATACCATCTAACTTTGCTACCATTATTAAATGAATGTTCCAACAGATATGAACTTGCACTTTAAGCTTCCAAATATCTCATCTAGTAGTGACAGAGAAATTTAATATTTCAGTTATTACAAAAAAGTCAAGTAAAACATTGTGTACATAAATATAGTCCAACTTTTCAAACAATGTGAGAGACTAGACATTCCCACCCCTGTTAACTCTCCTCCCTCAGAATAAAACTGCATGACTAGAAGGGAGGGAGGGTATAGAACTGTATTCTTTAAAACAGAGGTGGAGAACATATGGGCCCCTGATGTTGTTGGAGATCATCACTGACCAAAGCCATGCTGGTTGATGGAAGATGGAATCCAATAACATCTGGAGGGGGACAGACAAGTTCCTTAAAATGGAAGGGGATGACCTCC
Organism: Podarcis gaigeae; assembly: GCF_964106915.1. Classification (NCBI taxonomy): domain Eukaryota; kingdom Metazoa; phylum Chordata; class Lepidosauria; order Squamata; family Lacertidae; genus Podarcis; species Podarcis gaigeae. The sequence continues at coordinate 33,019,423 of NC_139690.1, forward strand.
TGTGTGGGGTAGCATGCTCTGAAGAGAATCCATTCCATTTCTGTAATACTGGTATATGGACTCTTCAGGTAGTGCAGGTACAACAGATCTTAGGATTCTGCCCTCAGCAGTAGCACCAAAATCACAGTGAAATCTCCCTTGTGCACAGTCAGAATTGCTTTCCTAGTAGGAGCAAGTTGGGACAGGGACATGGGCAAAGCCTAAATGGGCAAAAAAGGGCAAAGGGCTTCTGGTACCAAAATGTCCATGTTCAGATGGAGGCCAGCAACTGAGGACTACCTCTCCTTTCCTACAGGCAATTCACACAAGGTCTGGGCACCTAGATTATCCATGTGACATGGTGCAGAAGACGACTCCCCATCCTCATGCTAATAGATGAGAACAGTGTAGGTCTCACAGGTCAAACTCACAGTGCCACACCAAGGCCTCAAATTTCATTACTGGTTATATGAATGTTGAAGAGTAGGAGATAGTGGAGTGGGGTGGCAGGGCTTACCTGACCCCCAGTTGGCAACATCATTGGAGTTTACTAGGAGATAAAGGGGGGACGGATGTGGTTGGCACCACGCAAACACACCGGTAGAGCCCATCTGGCATGGGCATAGCCAAGGGGGGCAGGGGGGCAGCTGCCGCCCCCATCAAGTAAATCAATAAAAATATTTAACTGAGATTCTGCCCCTAACATAAATCCTGGCTACGTCCATCCAATCGGGTGCACTTGGAATGCACCAACCTTCCCTCTTCCCCCTCCCCTATGACTCCCAGCAAGCAACGCAGTGCAACCAACCAGAAGCAAGGTGAGCTCCACTATTCCATCACACCACCCACTACTGAGAATGTGAGTCCAAAGCTTACTTCTGCACTCCATCGGGTGGATAACCTGTATGTCCAAACCAAGAGTGAAGCAGCTATTAAGAGACTCCGTGATTCAGGCTGCATCCCTTTTAAGCAAAATTGGGGAAAGGGTGTTAAAGCAGCCAATTCCAAACAGTGTAGACCAGGGATGAGGAGCCTGTGACCCTCCAGATATTGTTGCACTCCAGTTCCCATAAACCCAAGCCACCAAGGGTCAAGTCTAATGGAAGTTGTAGTCCAACAACTTCTGAAAGGCCACAGGTACTCCAGCCTCTAAAGCAGAGGTGGGGAACCTGCAGCATTCCAGATGTTGCTGAACTATAGCTCTCTTCTTCCCTGGTGACTGACCATGGTTGCTGGGGATGATGGGAGTTGGAGTTCAGCAATATCTGGAATGGGTAAACATTCCCCACACCTGCTCTAAAGTAAGTCCCATTGATCTAAATCACTGGGTAAAGGATTGCAGCCTTTGTCTCTTGTTTTGCTCAAGCAACACAGAAACTGAATTCAAAAAGGTTAGCAACATTTTGAAAGTTTTAACTAAGCAGGACAGCAGCTGCACTTTCATAATCTGGAAAAAAAATCACACTTGATCAAGTAATTACTCCAGAGGATATTAGGTTATATTACTTGCTTCCATTTCAAGAGCAGAATATATACCTATTCTAACAATCTTTTTCCCCCCTTGCAAGCTTGAACTAATTTCACCAAATGAGTAAGGCAATTATCAGGGATGGGAGAGAGAATCAGCAGACAACACTTGATTATATTTAAAAGCAGAAGGCAATATTCCCCTTTAACTGGTGTCAGTTTATCGTAGTTAAAATTATCCCCTTTAAAGGGATTCAAAATTAGGCCAATGAATTTCACGCTGTTTGGGAAATTGACAAGAAAGAAAGTGGGGTGGGGGGTGGGGGGAAGCAGCCCAAGAGGTGCTTCTGTTGAAGTGGATATTTAGAAAGGGTTTATTACAGCACTGCAATTGCTTTCTCTTATTTGTATTGAATACTTCAAACAAATTCAACATTGCCACAGGTGTATTCAACTGCTTACCTTTGAGCCTCGCTCATTAAAAATAATTTCAACATCTAAGATTTTACCAAATTGCTGCAAGGAAACAAAAAAGAAGAAGAAATCACATAAGCATTTTTAAACATACCCCCCACACACACACACCAATGCAATAGAAACATATAAATGCAAAAGAAGATTTTTCAACACTTCGAGGATTCTACAGTGTAGGAAAATAACTGCATTCTGAAGTGCAGCTAATAAAAACAGTTACCAGTGGATTCATCTCTGCACATACAAATATCCTTGTTTGCAGTCTACTCTATGCACTTCAAGTAAGCATGTTCCTATGCACCACTTGGTGTATGTGGAGATGGAGATTCCATTCAGGTTGATGGTGTGACCCTTGTTCCATGCAGGGGAGCATCTCATGTGCAGGAGGAACACCTAAGTGGGGTTCCCTGTTATGATTACTGCAAGAAACCTTGTTTTCTCAAGGTTTCTCATCTTTCTAATCTTAATTTCAGTTTGGCACATTTCTGCATCGGTTCCTTTTTACCCCTTTTTTATATGACCAATTTTTGCCATTTGACTCTCATCAACTTAGGGCCAGCTTACCCGCTGGGCTCTCAGAGGTTCCAGGCCAAGAGTCTAGGGCCGAGATTTGGAGTCCGGGGATTAAAGAGCCAGGCCAGCCAACAGCCGCTGCCGAGCAGAGGAGCCCATCAGAGCGCTGCAGGCTTTTCTGCTGCGGATTCTGAGGCAGCCGGATGGCTCCACCCTCCTGCACGCTTGGGATTGGTGGGCCGTCGAGAGGGCTGCCCGGTACACACTGCTCACATGAGGAATGTAGCTTCCCTCCCGGGGGAAGGATTGCTCTCCTCTTGCAACGGCATGGGAGAGAGTTGTGTGCCCCCCAAAAAACTAAGGAACTTGGAGCTCCCCCTTAAAAAAGGCTCAACAACTTTGGCCTCCCCCCCCCAAAAAAAATGGTGGCGCTGGGCACCCCGGCGCAGTATATGCTAAAGACAGCCCTGCATCAGCTATTCAAAATTAAGTCCTGTTGAATTCAATGGGGATTCTCCTAGGCAAGTGGGGATTCGGACTGCAGCCTTCATCTGAAATATTGCCCCATAAACACAAACAGATCTGCTAGTCTTTGATGTGGTACTTGACTTTTTGGCTGTGTACACACCAGATATTGAAAATGCATTCCCCCTCCTCCATGAATCCTGGGAACTGTAGTTTCTTAAGGGCGCTTGGAGTTGCAGCTCTGTGGGGGATAAATTGAAGTTCCCAGGATTCTTTGGTGTATGTGTGTGTTAAATTTGCTTTTGGTGTATGTTGTGTACTTGACCTTTGTTGCTGTTTTCTTCTGAGATGGTCTGGATGGTTCCATGAAACCAACAGTGGAAACTGCTTCAACTGTCTGAGGACATATCCACACCATGAGTTTAAAGCACACTCAATGTGCATTTAAAGCACATGACTTCGCTCAAAGAATCCCAGCAGCTTATTCTTAGCCAAGAACCTGCAGGCAGATCCACACCAGACTTTTAAAGCACAGCCAATGCACATTTAAAACATATGACTCCCCTAATATATGCCCACATCCTTAACAACCTACAGTTCCCAGGATTCCTGGGGGAGTCATATGTTTTAAATGTGAATGGTCTGTGCTATAAATGTCTGGTATGGATCTGCCCACAGGTTCTCGGTTAAGAATAAGTGCTTGACACAGACCCTGCCCCATGGAGTGGGACCTAGACCCCCTTGACCCACTGAGAACATAGAAAAAAGCTGCAACTATTGAGATGTTCCTGAAGTTGCATCTGGCTTGAGCCTTGTTTATAGGACTGATGATGCACATTCAAAACTTACGGTAGTAAGTGTGAGGTTACAATCTGAAGAGGACCTTCTTTTTTAAAAAATGCAAATGTAAACTAGTATTTTATTTATTTATTTAATTTCTTTATTAAATTTGTTTACCGCCGTTCATCCATAGATCTCAGGGCGGTTCACAACTTTAAAATGCTAGATTAAAAAAACGCAAAATTTGTAATAATACGAAGTACTTACCCCAAACATTTGTCTGAGATCTGGATCCCGGAATCTGAAGGGTATATTTGAGACATGCAGCCGTTTCGGCTGTGATTTGTTTTCTGTGTTTTCAGAAGATTGTGTCTGTTGCTGTCCGTCGGTCTGTGCTGCATCGTCTGTCTGCTAAAAAAAATTCAAGTGGGGGGCGGGGATGGGATGGAATGCGGGAAGGGAGAGAAAAGAAAGTTAGCCAAGCTTCCAGCATTGTTTTGTTACACCAGAACTGTATTTCCTCTGGAAACTGGTGTTCATGAATAGATAAACAAGAAAGGGACGGGGAGACTGGTCAACTGAATGAATAACATCAGTTAGGAAGCTGTGTGTCTTCTTGCATATGGTCGTCCCGGTCCAGTGGGATCAGATGTGGAAGCTCTGTGGTCCATGCAATGCTATTCCTACTCATGGTCGACCCATTTAAATCAATGGACATAGCTAACATAGGTCCATTCATTTCAGTGGGTCTGTTCTGAATAGAACTTACCCTCTGCTTTTGAAACCCTTCCTTTCAGGTAGTCTTTGACCACATTGTTCCCAACACCATTCCTGAGGGTTCCACAAGCATTAGTGTGAACACCTTAAACTCAATCCAGAAATGAACTGCCCATTCATTTCTGTGGATCCAAAATGAGTAAAACTGACAAACCCCTCACTGACATCTTGTTGAGCCCCTTGACAGCCTCTCTGACAATTTAAATTAAGTTAAATATTAAATTATTTGAACAGGTTTACGTACCTCTTAACAAAAGGCTCTAAACAATTTACATAAAACAACAACAACAACAACAATTTATTATTTATACCCCGCCCATCTGGCTGAGTTTCCCCAGTTGAAGCAGCTTCCACTATTGCATCAAAAATTCGGATAAAATCAAATGTCACAAAACAAACGGGCATTAAATGTATCAAACTATAAATAAACAATTTGGTTATATAATGAATATACATGCTAAATGGGGCTCATCAACCTGTGAGAGAAAGTCCATCTAGGAGAAGGAAAACTCTGTTCCATAACCCCTGCTGCCTTGTGAGATATCCTGGAGAGAAGAAAAGGCTAAGGGGTAAGCCCTACACAAATCCAGAATGGCGTCCCTAAGATGGTTGGATGGTGCTTGTGTGCCACCTTCCAGCAACTCCAGCAGCCAAGCTGGTGCCAAACGTAGTGCTCTGATTTCTTTCGGCCCACATGGTGCTCTCTGGGCATCCCAGGACCTCCATACACTTGTGCCCTGGGGAGGTCACCAGGGGCGGAGGAAGGGGGGCAGTGGGACATAAAATCCACACAGAAACACATCATTGCTTGTTTCAACTCGCTTGTGGGAACAACTCAGAGGCCGTGAAAGAAGGAAGTTTAACAACAGGAAGAATTAGAGGAACTATTGGAAATGACTGTGAAAAGCAGTAGAGATATGAGATGATCAGAACCCTCCGAACTTGAACCTTAGGAAGTCCCATTTAAAAATTTGGCAGAATATTTGGATATATATATATATATATATATATATATATATATATATATATAATCTGGAATATTTAATGTGATTGGATTGGATTGTTAAAATGGAAAAATTAATAAAAATGAATTTTTAAAAAAGGAAGGGGGGCAGTGGGGGCGGTCCGCCCCAGGTGTCATCTGTGAGGGGGTGACGAAAAGGCACACCGCAGGGGCTCACCCTGCCGCCCCTGTGCATGGTGGCTCGCCCCCCCCCCCAGATCGCCCACTGCTGCCATTGTGCACCGCGGATCTCTCGACTACCGCCATTGTGCACCACAGATCACATTGCCCCCCCCGTGCAACTCGCAGATCACCCCCCCCCCAGTGCATGGCATGGCTGCCGCTCTGGGCGCCCATGCAGCTAGCTCTGCCACTGGAAATCACTTTGGTGCTGCTAACCCTGGGAGGCATACTCCATTGACTCTCGAAACAGACAGATGCCAACAAATAAATAACATGTTAAAATTGATTTTAAAATTGTGCATCCAGGCTGGCTTTCCTAAACCAAAAAAGTTTTAGCAAGCGCTGAAAACAATACAGCAAAAGTGCCTGCCTAAATTTTAATTAAGCAGGGAGCTTCAGGGGTGAGGTCCTGCCTTGACACCCAATTTCTGACCTTCAGCCCTTGGACTTTCAGAATCAGTGGCAGGGGAGCTGGTGGGAAGCTCAGAGTCAGAGTAAGAATGCCCATGTGATGGCCAGGGAGGAGAGAAGCTGGCAGTGAGGATATAAGAAGCCTCTGAGGTGCTCCTGGGCTTTATCTGAAATAAGAAATCCCAGCTCCCTCTAGATTCCTCTTGTTCATTTCTTTACTCCAGTTCCATTTCCACCACTAGGTGGTGCTGGTCATGGATGCAAATCTATGACACACGACAACACATTTCCAGTAAGTGTGTGTTCAAATTAGTTTGATCTGACGTACAAACTCCGAGCACATTTCCATGTCAGGACTGGAATAGGGGGAAAACAAACAGAAATAAATGAGTGAATAGTATCTTAGCCTGCCTGGGAAAGAGTCACATTCACAATCCATAATATACATGCATATTACTTTCATTTTGTAGCCTGATAGCAAGTTTCAGAGGCCTTCTGCTTCAACAACATGAAAGCAATTAATTTCATTATGTCATCTGAAAATTAAAATTAATCATCTTTTGCAAACCAAAATGTTAAGAATGCTCTGGGCTGTTTTTCTTTTCTGTTTAGAAATTTCAAGACAATATGGGATACCTAATTAATCATACTGTAGATATATATATGTGTATACTTTTTTTGCATAAGAACCTTTATGAACTTAATTTTCTGGCACAAAACCAAACAAATAAACAGTGAAAGCATGGAATAAACACATGCATTTTCTAAAACACAGGAAGATTTTCCTTGAACTCCTCCCCCTCCCCACTGCCATCTCATTTGGCAGTGCATTTTTCAAAGATAGCTGAAGATTTGGGGAGCCATTTCTGGTATCTCCCCTTGATATATACAAGTTACTACCAATATACACATCATCATGACCATCATCATCTCTGTTCAAAATTTCATTCTCATAAATTGTGCAAGGTTGATACCATTAGGGGAAGTATTGGAGCATCTCAACCTTGGTTCCCCAGATGTTGTTGGACTACAACTCCCATCATTCCTAGCCAGAACAGCCAGTGTTCAAGGATGATGGGAACTGCAGTCCCACAACATCTCGGGAACCAAGGTTAAGAAAGGCTGGTCTAGAGATTTTGGGTGCATGTCAATTCTGCATGTGTTTCTTCATAAATCATCACTTTTCTACAAAAAAAACTGAGATTCATTTGTTCTTTTAAAAATGTGTGCGGGAATGTGTATTTTTAAAAATGTGTCTTTATGCATGCAGTTGTAAACATATTCTATTCCAAAATTTTTAAACACATTTTGGTCTGGAAGTTTCCCTTCAGCAAAATAGTAGTGTGCAATTCAAAAGATCATTATATTCTGATTGATGCATTGGTCTAGAAGGTGCAAATTAGGATCAGTTCAATAAAAAATGCAAAACAAATTGAATTCTTCTCCATTTCTAATTCTACCTAAGCATCTTTGAAAGGGACCTCCTGGCAATTCTGGGTACCCTGGAAAAGGCAGCAGTCACCACCACCATTGAAGTTCCATTACGAAAAAAGAAGACCAGGAATATCAGGTATAAAATTGGTCTAACAAGGCTAACAAAGCACATAACTCCTTTGAGAATTTTCACTCATCTTCCTGAAATTCATTTTTGGCTTCCCTCGTAATTGATGAGAGGTTTGCCTGTGGAAGGACTTTCAAACTCGCTTTGACTGTGATTTTCAGTGACATTTCAATAAGTGACTGTACCCTCCAATTTCTCAAATGCATTCTTCCCTCTCAAAAGAAACTTCAATTCTTCAACCCCTTTCTTAGGGCACTTTAGAATTTCTTTATAATTTTAGGGGTGCGTGAGGCTGAGCTTACCTGATCATTGTGAGGTAGCTGTGAGTATTGTGCGAGTTTCTTTTCCCATTCAAATGTTTGCCCAGCACTCTATAGCCTTCCTGACTGCCTGATCTGAAAAGGCCTCATGGGAGGACTTAACTCATGATTAGGGCTGGGCGATGTTGGGTAGTCAACATCGCAGTGTATCACCAGCCAAACATTGTGGTTTGGTGATATACTGCGATGTTGAAAAAGACTGCATTGGGCCCAGCCAGTGAGATGTCAGGTGATACTGCGGTAGCTCTCATCATAAGAGCTGAGGTGCTTTCACCCCAGTGCCTTGCGGGCTGTGGCAAATACAGCTGGCCCCAGCCTGCTCTCAGCTGGGGGGTGGAAAAGCTCCTGTCCCCAGCGAAGCCAGCCCCAAGTCCCCTGCCGCTCATGCTGGAGCAGGAGGACCTCAAAGACAGACCAAGAAGCAGCAGCCAAGCGCACAGAACCTGTCAGGCTCTGTGCATTTGACAGCCTTCACCTTCGTCTGTGCCGGTGCGCTGCCTCTTTCCTCCAGTGAAGGGGGCGTTCATCCCAGGAAGAAGAAGAAGGAGGAGTTTGGATTTGATATACCACTTTATCACTACCCGAAAGAGTCTCAAAGCAGCTAACATTTTCCTTTCCCTTCCTCCCCCACAACAAACACTCTGTGAGGTGAGTGGGGCTGAGAGACTTCAGAGAAGTGTGATTGGCCCAAGGTCACCCAGCAGCTGCATGTGGAGGAGCAGGGAATCAAACCTGGTTCACCAGATTATGAGTCCACTGGTCTTAACCACTACACCACACTGGCTCTCCAACCCTCCCAGGCAAAGTCTGCAAGGCACAAGGTGCAAAGTCTGTGCCTTGTGGAGAGGGGCTACTGGAGGCTGCTGGTGAGCACTGGGCCCGTCAGCAGGATCAAAGATCCCCTACACCACCCGGTTGCCTTCAACCGGAGGATGGGATCTGTCTTTCTGCAAGGAAAGGCACAGCACACCTTCCTTGAGAAGGCAGCCAGGCGAGGATGGGGATCTCAGCTGGGAAGGGCAGGTTTTCTACTACTCAGCTGAGCAGCCCAAATCCTGTTCCTACTTGCGTGCAAGCAGGAGCGGCGTCAAGGCTCTCTAAGCTAGGGAGGGGGGAGCACTTTAACGGAGCCCCCATCCTGCTGCAGGATCATGTGAGTCGGTGGTGGGCCATGGCTCCATAAAACTGCTTGGCTGAGGTGAGGGCAGCAGCTCGCTCCTCAGCCAAGCAGTTTAAAGAAGCAGAGGAAGAAACAAGCTGTATTGGCACCTTTCCGGTTCAGCTTGATTCTCCCTCTGCCGGGGCAGAGTATGATGGCAGCTTCACCAGTGGTATATCGCTGGTGAAACCTCCACCACTTAGAGTCCCTCAGCCTCCAGCTCCCAGCTAGTTTGTTTCTCCCTCAGTGTTCTGGGCAATGGAGGCTCGAGCGGTGATGGTTTCACCAGTGATATACCGCTGAGTGAAGCTGGCCAGATCGATGTCTGCCCCTACACACTGGTCCTGTGATATATCGCCCAGGCCTACTCATGATGTTCTCCCCTTAAGAGTAAGTACAAGTATGGGAAACTGGGGAGGCTGCAGAGTGCTGAGAAATGCCAGTTGCGCTAAGCACAATCTAACCAGGCTGGCATCATAAAGGCTGCAATTCTATGCATACTTTACTCAGAAATAAGCCCCATTCAGCACAGTGGTGTATACTTCCAAGAAAACACACATAAGCTACAGAGGTTGTTGTAATTCCAAAACCTGGCTATTAACCCAAAAAGCCACAAACCCAACAAACTAGAAAATGCTTCCTAGAAGCCAGAACAGACAAAGAACATTGCCAAAGGTCCATGTAGCCCATCATTTTCTTCTCAGAACCAGAAGCTCCAGCAGGAAGCCTCCAAGCACACCAAAATGTGTACAAATTTTCATGCAGACATTTAAGTGAATTTAAGTGGATTTCAGATGAGGATTGGGCAAATGTGTCAATTTCATTTTATATCTGTTCTCGTAAAAAATCATCAGAATTTTAGTGCCCATTTCTCATAATATACACGTTTTTATGCAAAATCTTGCCCAATACAAATATTTTTGCAAAGCAATTTTCCCGAATGCAATGCCTTTTTGTATGTTACCTTCACTAAAATATGCATTTATATGTACACTTTGCAGCAGTAAATACATTTTTTGTTCACATTACTTGACTGGAGAATTGCAATGCGAAATTAGGAGACCTGCAAATCTGGAAGGATGTTTCTGTTTTAGTTCACATATTGTTTTGGGAAGTACAAAATAGGCAAGTTCACCCTTAAATGTGAACCAAACATTCTCCTCCATCTCTACTTAAGATTGAAAAAATGAAAAACAGAGAGAAACAAAAATGGACAGATTTGCTGTTCCTGATGCAAATAGAGAAAATTCCGGTACAGAAGGAGCACAGGTTCTTTGAAAGGTGCAATGTTGCAGTCAGGACAGCAAAAAGAAAAGCCATTTGTATCCCTTTCAACAGATTGTGCCGCAGATGCTGATCATACCTGCTGTGATTTATCAGGCTGAATATTTTGTGGCCCAACACTCAGACGGGCAAAGAATTCTTCCATGCAACTTGGAACAATTGAATGGAACATAACTTACTTGGAACTTTTTAGGAGAGGAGAGAGAGAAAAAGAGAGAGAAACAACGCAAGCCCTGCTCTATAAATCTGCACTATATACATCAGCTATAATGTCCAACTACTTTCTAGCTTGGAGATTTGAGACATCATTTGTCATCTCTACGGAAAAGGTCATTTCCACCCATTTATTGCATGACTTTTCACTGGCTCCACTGAGATTGTATTTTTAATTTAAAAGGCCTGATAAACAATTACATATTTTACTCCAGTTATTGATGACCAGCTGCCCAGTTTGGGAAGGGGGGGGGTTATCTCTGCATTGTGAATAGCAAGAGCCAACCAACAAAACAGAAGCCACAGAAGCTGTTCTTGAAGCCACCATTAGCATACACAAGCACCATGCACCAAGCACTGAAGACTACCCAGCCTGAAAATTTCGGTAACATCCGCCCTCCCCCACATTTCCAATTGTTGAAACTAAACTGCTTCTTTGAAGACTGTTGAATGCATTTTGCAACTACTTTAATCTGGGACTCTGGGGCTCATTTTTTCCATAATCATTTCTAACTCAATCAATAAGGCAGAGCTACACAAGTTTAATCTTGGTAAAATTTGATTTAGGTATTGACAAATGCACAGAGAAAACTATATGCAGGGCATGCATACATCTTCACAATGGAATGTGTCTTCGTATGTCAAATTTAATTTATCATTCTTTAGCCAATTTACATTCCTCACTGTGGCACCAGCCCCAGGTTTTCGTGGAGTTGCTTTCCTACCAAGCATCAGTCTCCGGTGGGGGCAATCCTTTTATTTATTTTTTGCTCCCCTGGGTGTGATTTTGTTTTGTTGAGAATATGACTACAGTCCTGTATATAGGAAACTAAGGTAAAGGGACCCCTGACCATTAGGTCCAGTCGTGACCGACTCTGGGGTTGCGGCACTCATCTTGCTTTATTGGCCGAGGGAGTCAGCGTACAGCTTCCGGGTCATGTGGCCAGCATGACTAAGTCGCTTTTGGAGAACCAGAGCAGTGCACGGAAACACCATTTACCTTCCCGCTGGGGTGGTACCTATTTATCTACTTGCACTTGGACGTGCTTTTGAACTGCTAGGTTGGCAGGAGCAGGGACCGAGCAATGGGAGCTCACCCCGTTGCGGGAATTCAAACCGCCGACCTTCTGATCGGCAAGTCCTAGGCTCTGTGGTTTAACCCACAGCGCCACCCACGTCCCCATATAGGAAACTAGGAAGCTGGTTTATACTGGATCAGACCCTTGTTCCATCTAGCTCAGTATTGTTTACATTGACTGGCAGGAGCTCTCCAGCATATTAGGTAAGGAGTTTCTCCCAGCCCTACCTGGAGATGCTGGGGATGCTATACTCACTAAGCTATGGGCCCCTTCCTTGTATGCAGAGACAGTAGCCTTTCCCAACTGAGTCATCTCCATTCACTTTCAACTCTCTTAAACCCCAGCCAGCACCATGATGTAATGTTGTTCCAAAAGCCATTGTATGAGAAAGCATGCATCCCTTGCTTCCAGTAAGCCTAGTTTGCAATTGCATCTGAACTGAGAAAAGGCTCTCGCTCAGATTGAAGCTCCAGCGTCTCCAGGCAGAGCTGGGGAAAGCTGGATGCCCCAATTGGTCTGACTCAGTACATGGCAGCTTCCTATGTCACAAAGTGGCTAGTATCAATATTAACCCAAAGGGGATTCAGAATGGAAATGATGGAGGGATTTTTAAAATTAGGGTTATTGCTTCAGTTCCATTTTCATCTGTGGTTCATAAATTGTTTTTAAACCATCAGCAGAGCACCTATTGATAACAGCCAGCCTGTGAAATGTCCCTCCATTCTCTTGTAACTATCATGGCAAGCTGTAATATTTTAATGTGATTAACCATGAATGGGTGTTGCTCAGTGGCAAGCGAACCTTAACTTCTCCCCAAGCTTCCTACATTTAAAGTTTAGATCTGGGAAGCTAGTGCAGGAAAGCAGGCTAAGTACAATCTCCTGCAATGCAGGAATCTTTTGCCGAATGTGGGACTCAAACCCACAACCCTAAGAGTCTCATGTTCTACCAACTGAGCTATCTCAGCTGACTTACACCACCTGCTATGCCAGGATCCTGATCCTGCCTCATTTTCAGTGGTGCTACTCTAAATTGAGAAATACACACACAGAGAGAGTGAGTTTGCAATTCATTATTATTATTTAGTACCCTGCATGCATTCTGTGTAGCTTCTTGGGCTACTTAGAAAGCATGTGGCTGTGTTTGTGTGTCTCTGTGTGTATGTATATATAATTTGTCCTGAGCCTTTCTCAATTGCTTTTTTATCAGGCTTACAAATCAAATCAAATAGGTATATTGCAAAACCTGGGCGATATTATTTTTTTCCCCTCTGCCCCACGCTTATAGCACAATGTATTGAGTTACGCTTTTCTGTGAACTGCCACCACTATTCTCCCTGGATTGAAAGAGAATGGCTGTGGGGGCTGTAAATTCACTCGGCTTTCCGGCATTACTGCTTAAATCAAGAGGCCTATTCAAAGAGAGAGCAAGTGTTCATTACACAAATCAATTTGGTCAAAAGAACAGCACGGTGGGTACTCAACCGTTGCTCACATAATATTGTCAACTTAATCAAATAATGCCTGCAAGAAGTCCACAAAAGGCTTTCTTTTTACCCCCCCCCCCCCAATAAATAACTCGATTGATTCAACAGGAAAATGAAATGAAATGGTGGGGTGTTGTCTCCCCCAACCCACCAAAAAAGAAAGAAATGTGAATAAGTATTATGCACTTCCTGGTTAAGCATATGTAAACTGGTGTAGAAGGTTATTGATAAAAGTAATAAAACTAAAAATATCTGTTGCTTGAAAAAACAAGTATATTCAGCAAATTACATACAAAAGCATGCATAGTAGAAGTGTGCCCTAAAATGCTGATGGTTTTTTATGATTACATTTTTTTTAATTGCAAACTGATGCAAAATTGTGGTTTATCTGCACACATAAAATAAATAATGGCCTCGCAACCCCTCTAATCTGGAGGAATAATTAGCTGAATTACATTTTTTTGCACTGCCACATTTTTAAAAGGAGAATGTAAATTGCACTAGAGGGTAAAGTCTTTGTTACTAGTCGAAGTCATGATTCCTTGGAACACAGAAAACAATGATACAAGAGTCATCTCAAGATAGCAAGACAAGGAGATTACTGATTATGCCTAGATGAAGGTGTGGGGATCACTCTAATATATATATATATATATAAGATTTGTAAACAACGACGAACAGATGCTGGGGCTAAAAAAATAAGAGTCTGACCCCCAAACAGTGTTTCCTAGCCATGATGGTACCCAATTCCCTTTATCCTCTAAAGCAGGGGTGGGAAACTGGTGGCCTTCTAGATGTTGCTGGACTAAAGCCTCCATCACCTCTGACTATTTGCCATGCCGGCTGAGGCTGGTGGGATTTGGAGTCCAACAATATCTGGAAAGGCAGAGATTCCCTATACCTCCCTTACAGGAATACTGCAACAAGGACTAAGGCTCCTGGATGCTACAGTCTTTAGCAGAGAGGATGGTGGGGCACTGCCACTCACCTGTCATGGACTGGTTGCAGACAGAGGAATGGTGGGAGGAATCATCTGGGGAACCACCAATGGAAGAAGGCTCAGAGCCTGGGAAGTGGTGGTGGGATGACGATGAGTGATCAGAGGGAGAATTCTGGGAACAAGGGATGTTGGAAGCTGAAGGGGTAGCAGGACTTAATGAGCTGGGGGTGTCAAAGGCAGAGAGAAGCCCAGACTCAGAGGCAGAAGCTGAAGCTGAAGCAGGATGGCGGGAGGGAGGAACAAGGAGAGGCATGAAAATGGTGGAGGAAAGATTGGCTGCATGGAGACACAGTCTCCAATTGCTTGAGAAAAGCCCTGGAGAGCGGGAGACATGGACAGCTGTGGGGAGTCAGGAACCTTTAGTCTCAGCAACTGATTTCATGGAGGAAGACCCACCAGGAATGAGCCCAGTCTGCAAAGTTCATGTTTTTGCTAATACAGTGGTACCTCGGATTAAGTACTTAATTCGTTCCGGAGGTCCATTCTTAACATGAAACTGTTCTTAACCTGAAGCACCACTTTAGCTAATGGGGCCTCCTGCTGCTGTCGTGCCACCAGAGCACGATTTCTGTTCTTATCCTGAAGCAAAGTTCTTAACCTGAAACACTTTCTGGGTTAGCAGAGTCTGTAACCTGAAGCGTATGTAACCCGAGGTACCACTGTAAAGAGTTAGTTCTAACTTTAGACTGTGTGATTGCTGACCGCCATGCTCACCCATCCTCTGACTGGGCATGTTGCTGCTTAATAGAAGGTAATGGGGAAGTGGTGAGGTGGCAGGGAGGTCAGCGCAATACAGAAGCTCCAAGAGAGCCAATCCAGCACTCTTGCAATCTAGCACCACCAAAGCTCCCTGCTGCCTCACTCTTTGCCTCCTGATAAGCAGCAACATGGTAGAACAGAGGTCAGGTGAGTGGCAGCACCCCACCAAGATGTCTCTTACTAGATGCAGAATATGCTGACAACGTTGGGGAGAGGGCCACAGGAGGAGAAAAAGCCCCTCATTCCTGGCATATTGCAATTAGTCTATGGCTCAATCTGCTGGAGACTCATTCCACAGCCCAAAACCTTTTTCTCTTTTTTACATACAAGGGAGTGGATTCGGCCAATCCACTCATCGGAAATAGTGCAGTTGCATTGCACCAAATGCACATTTTTCTTACATGAATGCAACTTTATGTGATAGGCTATAGCTCCATTCCAGATCTGTTCAAGCCCTTATTTCTGCCTGTCTCTTCCTGACCACCTCCCTCCGCCTCCCCCCTTCTGGTTTATTTTGCCTCTGCCTGCCACCCTCCTCCTCCTCCTCCCTTCAACTAGTCAGCTGTATGTTGAGGAGTGGGGGGGGGGGGTAGCAGCAGAGACATGGTGCCTATTGTGGCCACTCTTGCCAGCCAAAGGAAAGGTAATTTTGGCTATGAGCAATTTTCACATTTATGCCCGACCCTCAGAACCAAACCCCTATGTATGATGCAACTCGACTGTATCTGAATTTTAAAAGCCAATTCCTTAGCTCATAAGTTGTCTGTACAAAAAAGTATGGTAAAAATGAATGTTGATCTTTTAGTTTCCAGCAACAAAGGAGAAAACCACCACCTTTTTTGCCAGTCTAATCAAGCCTTAATTTCCATGTCCAGTAACTGGCAAAAAGCTACATGTTTCTCCAGTACTGCATGGAAGCCCATTGCGAAAAATCCAATTTCATTTGCAACATCTCCATTTTAAATTTGTATAGTTTCATACCGATGACTCTTGGGAGTGGAGGGAGCCACAGAAAGATAAAATAATTTCATTTTGTCTTCAAAAATATTTTTTCCCCAAATTATGTGACAAATTGCAAATTCTCCCCCCACTCCCCCTGCCATCAAAATATAATGGGGAAAATGCAAGCTCAAGAAACTGTTCTAACTGGTCAATTGCCAAATCCCCCAAGAGATGGTATTTATGTCTATGTTGTGGATGATGATTTGGAGAATTCAAATTCAAACAGGGTAAGTATACCCCCCTGCTCCTTTTGTTTCCAGTGCTTGTTTGGACTTCAAGTGAGTGCCTTTTTCATTCTCTATTTATGGCCGGGCAGTAGGGCCGATGCGAGAGGCCAATCTAAAAAATTGTGCCGTGTGTTTACCTTCGGCAAATTGGAATGGACTGGAATGTCTAGCATTTCCCCCTGTGAACAAGACTAATGTCACACACATAAAACTCCTTCCTGTAGGAGCCGTGTTTATACAGACTACCGCTGAGTCAACTTGCGAATGCAGCTGCACCATGCTGAGAAAGAATGGCTGATTGCTACATTGGAAGTTGTAAGGAAATAAAAAAAATGACAACATAATGAAATGATTTCTTTGCTTGACCCATCGGAGGCTCACCACCTTTCGCTGAAACCCTGCTGGACCTCTTTCTATTTGCTCAGATTCATGCCTGAGCAGAAGGCCTTTTTCTATCTTCCTTGTGCCAGCCACACGCAGCAGCCGGGCCCGCTGAAAATTCATGATAGACACGAGCTGATCTCTTTCAGAGATGTGTGAAATCTGTCAATTATTTCAATAAATATATTTTTAAAATCTGCCTTACCAAAAAGCACATTTCCACACAAGCAGAAGTGTCATTTTCACAAGGGTAAGGTTTTCTAAATGTCTAATTTCTTTGGTGTTTTTGCTTCCAAGTAATCATATGTGCTTCCCTGGCATACACACACACACACACACACACACACTGTACATTTGAACATTAGAAAAGCCCATCTGAATCAGGCCAAAGGTCCACCAAGTCCTATTCTCATGATGGCCAGTCAGATGTCCAGATGTGAAGCCTGAAAGCAGAATCTGAGCACAACAGCACTCTCCCTTCCTGTGATTCCCAGCAACTGGTGTTCAGAAGTCTATAGTCCTCATGACTTGTGGCTCTCATTAGCCTTCCACTCTGTGAATCTGTCTAATAGCCATCCAAGTGGATGGCCATTGCTACATTTTTTGGGAACAAATTCTATAGTTTAGTTATTAGATAGTTTAAGTATTTCTCATCACTGGCCCTCATTCAAATTTCTTTCTGGTTTCCATATAATAATGTGATGAAAAGGACTATTTTGATCTATTTGTTACTCCCTACCAAAAACAAAAAAGTGACTTCCAAATTATTAAGAGCCAAGGGAACCTTAATAACATCTGGGGTGTCATGGGTTCTGTTCCTGGTTAACTGCATTTTTCAAAGGTATGCAGAGATTTGGGGCGAAGGCTGGCTTGGTTTTGTGAAGACAGCATATACAGGCACCCTCCCATCTTTAAGTGTGGTCGACTTGCGTGTGACTGTGTATATTCATAATGCCATGAATATTTAAAGAATTCAGTTCAAACCCAGAAATGGCAGGAGAGAGCTGGAGAGTCCTTGTGGTCCATGATAAGACCCTTCCCTGGAGCCTGAAGAGGATGTCAGAGAGGGCAGAGTAAGCCCCAAAGAGACCAGAGGTGCAGTGGGATTGTTTACATCGCTCAGCGTCCCCACCTAACAGCTGATAAGTGGGGTAGTGCAGCAGCCGCTTTTTCACATATCCTCTAGCCTCCTGTTGGCCCCAGAGCTTCATTTCTAGTTGTGGATATTTTTGAGGTTTACTACAGTCAAGCAGTGTATGAAGCTTATGAAATGAATAAATAACTGATATCTGCTCTGCAAAAATGTGTATTAGGCAAAATTGAATATAAGCATTTGGAAACATTTGTTGATGAATTTTCATGACAACTTTTAGAAAGATAACTTAAGATCAAACTTAAGGTAAAAAAGAAGAGAAACTGAAATTGACCAATTCACCTATCCATAGCTGAGTCTGAAGTCCAGACACATCTCAAGGGTCACAGCTTCCTCATAGGCCAAACAACTACCACAAACCCAAGCCAATTTCCTCACCCTTAAATGCCAGTTTGTAAACTACCTCTTTGGTGTCTGGCTGAGTACTGGAGAAAGGCAGGATGCTGAGTTGCATAGGCCATTAAGTCCAGCCTCACTAATAATCCACAAAAGTTATTAACCCAGAAACTAGCTTGCTTGTCCACACACACCTATTTAAGTCATTGAAGCACAATGATGGCTTAGGAAAAAGAGATTAAACTCCCTTCCAATTTGCAAAAACCTTTCTTGCTCACCACAGGTGACCAGACACAGGGCTGTTTACAAGCCTGCAGTTGTCTGACCCAGCATGGCTATTCTTGTGTTCTTAACACTGCAGCAGTAATTGTCCAGACCTATTTCAAGGCAGAGAGGTTTTACACGGGCTGTGTGCAGTGCGCCATGCTCTGAACTCGTTCCCCAGTTTTCATAGCCGCCCTGTGGAAAATATCTTGGTTTTGCTTTGCTGACTCCCTTCTTCTTCCAGCCAGCTGCCACAAAAAACTGCATTCTCAAATGAGATGCAGCATTTTGAATAGAGAAGCAGGGGTAACAGAGCTGCAGGCACCGGTCACTTGATGTTTCCCATCCTTATTATTAAAAAGAAAGAAAAATCACTCGATTGCAGGGCTCCATTCAGGGAGGGGCCTCTGAAGTCTTCAGGAGCCTCCTCTTTCTTTATGCAGAACCAGGAACAGAAAACTTGCAAATCAAGAACTGCTTCTTGCCACTCTCGTGCCTTGTTAAGAAAATAAGAAGAGCCTGCTGGATCAGGCCAAAGGCCCATCTAGTTCAGCATTCTCTTCTCACAGTAGCAGACCTGTGGGAAACCTGCAAGCAGGACCTGAGCACAAGAGCAATTTCCCCTCCTGCAGTTTCCAGCAACTAGTATTCAGAAGCATTACTGCCTCCGACATGGAGGCAGAGCATAGTCTGATTGCCATTGTTCAGTTTTGATCCTTTGCTGGTTTTAAAGGCAACACAGATGGAGGGAGCTGCTTCACATGGAATCAGCATCCAGGTCTTTTGGGTTTGCACCTTACAGGCAGAACTGCATTGTGGGCAGAACAGCTGCAGATATTTCTAGATCAGACTGATTACCTGGATCTGTGCCAGTCTCAGTTCAGGCCAGGGTTTGGGGCTAAATCAGACTTGGCTGCCCTGATGGATGGTCTTTGTAGAGAGCAGGACAGCAACTCTGCTCCTTCTGCTTGATCTCACAACAGCTTGGAATCCTTCTGCAGGGATGGATATTGGTGGTACTCTGCTGCAGTGACTCAGTTCGTACCTGCCAAGTCGTATCAAGTGAGTATCGTTGGAAGATTGTTCTTTAGCCCCCTGTTGTTTACATTATGGGCTGCCACATGACACTATTTTGTACCCAATTCTGTGCAACATCTATATGATGAGTTTTCAAGCAAGGTGTCATCAATACACCGATGATACCCAACTCTACTTCTGTATTACATTCCATGTTTGCACAAAAGGACAGGTGACGCTTCTCACTTCTCATTAGAAATTGTGGTTGGTTTGTGGGTTTTCTCCGCCTTCTGTCATGCTCTTCATGTATTTTCATTTAACTATGAGAAGTTAATTACAGAATTGGCAATCTCTTGTTTCCCACTAGGTGACAAACCTGGCCTCTCACTCCGATTTTGGCCTGGACAGAATTGCTCCTGGACCCGTTTTGTTTTGGAAGCAATGCTGGCTGCCCCAAAATGAAGAATTAACCACCATTTCTCCCCTTATTCATCATATGCTCCTGCCTTTAAGGGCTCTTTCAAAACCTGACCTGAACTTCCCTGAAGAGTTTGCAGTTCCAAATGACCTCACTCAATATGGGGATGTGTTCTGTGTTCCATAGATCAGTGGTTGAGCACATGTCTGCAGAAGGCCCAGGTAGATAACAGAGACCCCTGTCGGAAACACTGGAGAGCTGCTGGCAGTCAGCATGAGCAATACCAAGCTAGATAAGTGAATATTCTGACTCAATATAAGGCAACTTCTTATCTAGCTTTGCACATGCAGAAGGTCCAAGGTTCAATTCCTGATACCTCCCAGAAGGAGCAAGAGACACCCCTGTCTGAAACCCCAGAGATCCACTGCCAGTCTGTGTTGACAATATTGAGCTAGGTGGATCCAGGTGGACTAGCTCTGTGGTAGAGCAGTGCTTTGCATAGGGAAGGTTCAACCCACACAATCTTGAGAGAGGCCCAGGAAAGACACTGTCAGAAACACTGCTGGCCAGAGTGGACAATACTGAGCTACATGGCTCAGTGGTCTGACTTGACAGAAGCCAGTTTTCTATAATTCCTGGAAGGTAATAAATTCTAATTGAACCACTGCCAATGGCATCCAGCCTCCCCTTGAGATGCTTCCTATCGCTATCTCATTATAGGTACTGTAAATATATTTGGTCATATTGGACACTTATGAACCAGCAAATCCTCAAACATCCCAAAGAGTCATAAAAGTTTAAGAAACAACTGAAGCTGGTGGCGGCTGCAGAACACTGCGGAAGGAACAGAATGTGCTTCCCAGAAGTTTTAGTGTCAAAGACTTCAAAATAAAAAGAAACAAACACAAAGCCATTTACAACATAATTGCCCTGCTGTGAGTTCTGCCTTTGCTGATTTGGATCATCTGCTGATAGCTAATTGGTTTGCGCACATAAAGATGAAATGGCAAGGTCATACCCGTTTGACCTTCTAGCAGCTGAAGCATTCAGTACAGCAGAAACAACAGTAAAGAGGCAACTAGGCAGTGGCTTCCAGCAGAGGAGAAGATAGGGGTTAGGAAGATAAAGTAGGTAAACAGCCTGATTCCACTTTGCAGTATGCCAGGAAAATAACTGGGAGGTTCGGGGGGGCATGGGCCTTTGCATCAAGGCAGAGGGTGGCCATCCCCAAACTTGGTTGGACTCCATATACTCAACTAGGGATGCAAGTTCATCACATGCAGCGCTGTTTCTGTTCTACTTCAGACAAAAACTGCCTTATTTGACTCTTTGTCTACAATGGTAGACGCTAACATGGCATTATTCCACACCATTCATCCCAGTGCAAAGGAAGGTAAAAGTAAAGGGACCCCTGACCGTTAAGGCCAGCCACGGATGACTCTGGGGTTGCATGCTCATCTCGTTCTATAGGCTGAGATGGGTAACATTCAAGTGTGACCCACAGTGCAGAACTTTCTCTAGGTTCTGTGTCCCCTTAAAGGGTCCTCAATCCCTTGTCCCTGTCCGCTGGTAGCAAGCCTATATGAAGAGAGTTGAGAAAGACCATGCCACACACCCATCATGGGGGTGGGGGCAAGATGAGACACCCAACACTGGAGTGAAACCATTGGTGGGGTGATATGAGACATAGGTTACATTGGAATTGAAACAAGCCCATGTGTTTCCCAAGCCTATATTTCCCAGCTTGGTCAAGTAAGTCCACTGCTAGGTGTGGGCTTGCTTAGGCAAAAAGGTACAAAGAGTCCAGAGTGTGTGCCTATCATGTATATGTGTGGGAGACACCACAGGGAATTTCCCCTCTTGTGTCTTCCCTTCTGAGTCAACACTGGGGGGGGGGTCAAGGTTACACTCACAGTGGCAGATAGATGGTGAAAGGATCTCTTAGGGTGAGACTGAGAGAGGAAAGGAAAGCTCCCAGGTGAAAGCTAGGATTGTCTGTCATTTACTATTGGTGGTTGGGATTAAGAACTACCGCTAGATAGAAGATTTGGTATTTGTGCATTGGGGTTTTTCTGTGGGTGTTTTAGATATCTGATGCTCATTTTTTCCTCCCTTATTTTTTATGCTGTTGCTGTTATGAGAATCTGTATTTTGTAATTATTGCGGTATATATGTAACTGCTTGCATTTTTATGTTGTGTAGGCAGCACCAGATTTATGTATAAGCTAAACAAGCTATAGATTAGGGCCCCACTCTCTTGGGGGCCCAAAAAAAATTTAAAGGAGAAAAACCTGGATGTACATTTCCAAAATATAAGATAAAAAACAAATAAAATAAAACCTACATACAGCAACAGTATTCTGTGTTGTGTAGATTCCTATTTGTTATGTGCGGATGGCTTTAGATGCCTATTAGGTCCATAAATTACCATATAGCATATATTCAACACAAAAACCAGCGACAATTTGTTGTTGACAAAGGACAGCTGGACATATAAAGGGCCCCATTACCTTCAGTAGCTTAGGGCCTCATCAAACCTAAATTCGGCCCTGTGCGTAGATATTATGTTATGTATTGACATTTGTGTTCTATGTTGTAAACTGTCTTTAGCTTTTGTTATCCTTGAACACATCAGGACTTTGCACATGATGTCAATGTACTGAACATGGGGAAGTACTTTAAGATTCTTTCTCCCCCCACCCTTTTTGGTAAAGTTCTTCAACAAGTGTAAAAAATGAATCACTAAAAAGTAGAGGGACAGGAAGTGGGGGGCATGAAAATTCAGAAGGTCATTTCCACTTGCTTAACACACAGGCAGGATGCCTGAAAGAGAGACAGTAAAGAAAGTCAGCTCATTCTGTCTAGAAAAGGATATGAGCTACATGTAGGTTTATTGAGCTGTTCGCAAACTGTGCAGCAAGGCTTGGAATACTGATATCTTCTTACAACCAACAGGAATTACAAGACCAGAAGGCAGGGGAGTCTTGGTGGCAAAGAGATCCCTAAGTAAAAAAACAAGGGCCCCTTCCTGTCCATATAACATTGAGAAAGCCAATAGCAAAGTATTAGACCATCTGCTTTGCAAGCAAAAGATCCCAGTTATTTATGGCTAACTATGGCTGGAAAGGACTGTTCTGCAACCCACAGAGAGCCATTGGCCATTTCGGGTAAGCTAGTGCAGTTAGGAATGCTGCCTGAATTACCCACCAGATTCCATAGTCCCTGAATATGTGTTTGTGTGTATATATTTCTGAGAGCAAATATGCTTATAAATGCACATTTTCAGAAAATACACACACACATACAAATATTTAAATATGTGTTTTTTTGGCTTTTTTTAAAGAACATACATTCATGTGGAATGTTTTTATATTGTAAACCACCCTGTGATCCCTGGATGAATGGTGGCATAGAAATTTAAATAATAATAATAATAATTAAAAAAATGGGAATGTGGAACAAACTTTTAGGTGAACACATGTGAAAGTGACACAACCTAGAAACGGGGTAATTCCCCCATCCCTGATTTTTCTCGTGTGTGTGTGTGTGTGTGTGTGTGTGTGTGTATATATATATATATGAAAAAGAATAAGCTCATTGTCAAGTGACAGTCAGTCATGTAGCTGGCAGAGTCAAACAGCTGTGGATGATTCATAATACAGTGTGAAAATAATATAAGGGGAGAAAATAAATAAGGAGAGAAAGGGAGAAAGAAAATTCAGCCCAGAAGCAAGATGCAAAATGCCTTATAACCTGATAAAACCAGTATGAGTTTGCTAATATATGGCGCTTTCTCCATGTTATCATCAAAATCCCATACTTTGTAATACAAAACAGCATTTGACAATATGATTCATAAATCCTTAACGTGATATACTGGCCCGCTGGGGTTTCATTATTTGGATTTCTAGTTTGACCGATTGCATAAAAATACAATCAACCCCCTCAAAATCCATTAGGAGCCATATTATTTCCAGACATGCTAGTGTGTGGAGAGACACACACACACACACACACACACACAGAATTTTCCAACTTTCTTTTATTTTTACTGGCTGCTGTTATAGATATGTAAGAGCACACTGCAGTCCCTTAATGACAACTATCTTTGAGATAAAAAACCCCCACACCAATTATTTGAACATTTAAATGCAACTAATTTTATATCCCATTTTTTTATTCCATTGCTAAGGCAGTATACCGGTGGTTCTCAGGTGGTAAGCCATACAGACACTGACACAAGAGATGGGGGAGGAATCCATTGGACCTAGATTCAGATTGTGACATTTCAGCTGAGTGAAGAGTTTAACCAGAAAAAAAGCAAAACTTGTGGGGCTCCAAGCCTCTCCTTCCCTTCGCTGCATTTCCCCCAGTGTAAAACAAATTTCTCCAACTTGGGGCCGAGTTGATTTTCAAAAAACCTAGAAGGGACCAGCCCAGGGAATGCTGACGCAAGTTTTCTGGAAAACTGAACAAATCTAGAAAAAAAATACAAAGGAGAAGGTTATTGGTGGCTACTAGCCATGATGGCCATGTTCTGCCTCCATGACAAGAGGGAATAATGCTTCTGAATACCAGTTGCTGGAAACCACTGGAAGGGAGCATGTTCTTGTGCTTGGGTCCTGCTTGTGGGATTGCCATGATTATCTGGGTGGCAACTGTGAGTACAGAATGCTGGACTGGATGGGCTATTGGCCTTGTTATAAGAATTTAAGGTCTCAAGTATATAAATTTAATGTTCATAAATTCACAAGGCAAACACATATGTAAGTATGTAAACCACGTGTCTGAAATAGTACAGGAGAACAATGCTGAAACCATTTTGACTCTCCCAAATTGACCTCAAATGTTTCTCTGCAAGGAGGAAGGAAATGGGAAAGCCTCTCCATTGTCTTTTGCTTACCTGTCTTTAGGGCAACTTTGTAAGAATAGGGTGAGCCTGTGACCTGATTCAGGAATTAAAGTATTTACCATCACAAAAGAATGGCCTGGTTACCCACTACAGTAAGCAATCATTGGCCATTGTCAGGTATCCTGGTGGACAGGATCTCTGTTGTAGACTGCCTCCTTCTGTGACATATGTATGATGTTTTTTGGGGTGGTCTTGAGCTACAGGGTGGACAATTTCAAAAGTCTATATAAGGCCTTGCATGTGGTTCCTCCTCCCTCTTGCATGTGGTGAATGAGGACCCTCTTGCAACATTTCAATGAAGATAAGGCTTACTAGCTGCTTCAGTATTCTCCGTTTGGCCTCTGTTATTTTCTCCTACCAATAGGAGACTCTATACGGGCTTAAGGACTCTATATGGGCTTAAGGATTCTACTTAAGGGCTCTGTACAGGCTCCTGAATAACCCACAAGGGAATAGGAGCAGATTTTGTTTACATCAACTTGATGCAACAGGCTCTTCTTATGATCTTAAACCTGGGAACCATGGTATAAGAACATACAAAGAGTCCTGCTAGATTGACTGAATGGCCTATCTGATCCAGCATTCCGTTTTCACAGCAGTTACTCATTTGCCCATGGGAAGCCCACAAGCAACAGTGTTCCCCCCACTTGTGATCTCAGTGTATGAAATCCTGGAATAACCCTCTCCCCTGTCACCCCTCTCTTTTTTTCGTTTTGCAACTGGGTACCATTCACACTGAAAATAACAAATGCATATTTACGATCTAGCAGGTTCGTTTCTGTGCTTTACAATCTTCCACACTTCATTAACCTTTAGTTCCACAAGCATTTATGATCTCATAAGGATTTATTCAAATGGAATAGCTAATATATATCTGAGCAACTATATTTTGGCCATCATTATTTTTATATAAAAAACCTCATAAAACCCTAGAGTAGCTACACTTTAAACAACTATACATTTTGTGTAGTCTGGATACATTTTAATGAAATGATGGAATGGTTCCTCTTAGCTAGTACAGAGATATTAGGGGCCTGCTGCCAATTAGTTGGCAGGTGGTTCTTTCAATTCAGTTTGTGATCTTCATATTCCTATTTGACAGATTCTTCGAGGAGAAGGCTACCAATGGCTACTAGCAATGATAGCTATGTTTCACCTCCACTGTCAGTGTCCCTGTGAATATCAGTTTTTAGGGAACCACGAGTAGGGAGAATTGCAGTTGTGCTCAGGTTTTGCTTGTGGGTTTCCCATGGGCATCTGGTTAACTACCGGTTGAATGGGATTCTAGATTAGATAGACCTCTGAGATAATCCAACAGGGTTCCTCTCTTGTCCTCCCATCAGCCACTCTAGCTCACAATACAAATGCTTTCGCTTCACCCATTTTGTCTCTCAATTTTATTTCCCTTTAACGTGTTCTCCCTAGCAGAGAGCCCGTGTTGCGGTGGTGGATACAAGCCACCCCATTGTTGCTGGGCGAATTTGTAGAGGCACCCAGGCAGTGAATTGGTTAATCAGGTCACTGGGGAGAACTGCTTGTTGCCAATTTTGAAGGAGGGGTTAGAGGTTTTAAATACTGGTCGCCCAACTTTGAGCATTCTCTTGGCTGCTTGCACCGGATCACCCGCCCACCCTCCCTGTATTGGGGGGGTTGTTCGCTTGACCTTGCTATTCCTGTCATGGGGTCATCTGCTTTGAGGCCGGGGCTTGGTAGGAATTTGTCCATTTGGCTGATTGGCTGGTGCCATTTGGTTTTGCCTACTGAGTAGCAAATCGTCACAAATTGTAAGGTTGGTGGTTAGGCATTGGTTCAAATTGGTTGGTGGTGGGATAAGTGCCTACCCCTCCAATGGTGGTGCAGAAAGGGAATTCCGTTAAAGGAATCCAGGGGCTTGCCATTCTTTTCATCCTTGTCCCTGGCATCGGACTTGGGCCGTGCAAGCCACCAGGAGCATGAGGGTGAGAAGTGAGGGACTGAGGCCTAGCTTCATTTTCTCCCCAAAATTTGTTTCCCTGACTGGCTTCCGCTGGAATCCGGAAGTCAGTCCTGTCCCCTGGGCAAGGACAGATAGTCGGAACCAATGCCTAAGCAACCACTCACTTGGATGTAGTTAAATAAAGTTGTGTTCAAAATACTGCCAAAAACCCAAACCAAAATTGATGTGTGAGTTATTGGGGGGTGGCTTGGGGACCTCGACAAGCAACAGTTCATTCCTTTCTTTGTGGTTTTTATGTCCCAGCTTTGTGGGTTTTACATCCTTCCTGTCCTCCTCTTATTTAACAAAAAAACTTACATAAATATCATGGCAATGTATTTATGATGTAAACATCATAAAACAAACATTAGCAATGTAAGAAAACAACAGTGGCAACATTTAGAAGAACAGCAGCACCACACTTGCTACCCTGTGATATTAACCAGCAAATGCCTGGTGAAATAAATACGCTTTGAAGTACACTCAGAACATTGCCGGTGTGAGAGACAACCTGATATCTGTTGGAAAGGAGCCACCTGCTCTACACCACTGCTCTACACCACTGCCGCATGGATCTGAGCATTGGTACCATCATGAGCAAGGACTCACCAGCGCTTAGAGTCCTAATCCTGGCTTTCTCCCATGTCAAGGGTCTTTAGCCTGATGCTTTATTGGGCCCTTATTTCTCAATTGAATTTTATATATTCTCCTTTCTCTCTCAGGTTCTGTGTCTCTCACTAGAAGAGTCATAGTCCAGAACATCTAGAAGGCAGCACATTGGCTGCTTTTCATTTAAGGGATATATATCCTATCCTTTGACTTACAGCAGCATTGAAACATTCACTTAAAACAATACAAAATCCAATAACTTGATAGATTAAAGTAACAGGCAGCAGCACAGTGAAAACAGCAGAACTGTTTTCAGACACAATGTTAAACCGTAGTTTAGTGTTTCATGCAAGAGCCTGCTCCCACCCCTCTTGTTCTCCTGGTACTCTAAGGAGAAAATCAGAAACATGTGCTTCCATTTCAGACTAATGGGCATGATGTCAGTGGCTTTACATGCACAAAGATACTGACATAGGGGTAGGGCTCTAAGCCCACATCAGGTTCCTTCCAAGCCTCTTCGGATTTCCAGTGCCCGCCCTCAGTTGTAGCACAGGTTTATTCTGGTCAGTTTAGGGCTATCCATGTTTCAACAGCATGGTAAATTTATTTAGCACCTTGGCCCTTGTATAACAAGCAACCTAAACTCCAGTGCCCCCTGTGGTCAGAGCAGAGAATGTACTGGCAGCATCTCCAATATATTACAAATACTTACATGAGATGTTCAGATCATTTTATGTAAAATATTGCAGGGTACTCCCATTGGAGTCCAACTGCAGTTAGACCAAAGAAGCATAGAATTCACCATATATAGCTGTGCCAGCCTATTGGCATTATATTTTTGTCCTTGTGCACACCGCTTCCACATAAAATATTTAGATTGCATTCAGAAACAGCTGGATCTTACGTGAATGCTTAGTCAATTAAACAGCAGTTGACACCTTTAGATGCACTTCCAAGCAACAAAAAATCAACAAGACAGCACACAGAAAAGAACTGCCAAATTTAATTACCCTTTTCCCCTCCCCTCCCCTGTTTTCTGGTAGGTGCGTTGCTATTTTGAGATGATCAAAGTAAAAATAAAGATAAAAGGCTGTTGATTAAGGTGCAGAACACACACAAGCACCACAAAGGAGGACAATTACACAAATAAGCCATTGTTGCCTCAAAGAAAGTCAAAGTTTGCTGGGTACTAGTAGAAACTGCTGGCTCAGAATCATTCATGCCACAGTGAAGGTAAGAGCATAAAAAGAGCCTGCAGGATCAGGCCAGTGGCCCATCTAATCAAGCATCCTGTTCTCACAGTGGCCAACCAGATGCCTATGGGAAGACCAGAAGCAGGACCTGAAATGCACCATAACAAACTAACAAACAAACCTGGGGGAGGGGGAGACAGAATGCTCCCTTCTGTCATCCCAAAGCAGATGTCAATTATTCTTTAGCATATGACTAAAGACTCCTCTAGATGTTGATGGACTACAACTTCCATTATCCCCAATCACTGGTTATGCTAGCTCAGGCTGATGGGAGTTGTAGTCCAACAACATCTGGGGAGTACCATGCTGGCTATATCTAGCACACATCTTTCTCACGTAACTGAAGTCAAGTTTGGTAAGGTCTGTGCGATTCCCAGGCCATCTCTCATTCAGACTTGACCAGACCTCACCCCATCTGTCCTGACCCATCCAAAACACCATGACAGACACTCTTACTTGTGAGTAAGGAAAATATCTTTTTTTCAAGCTAGCAATGATACGGATTCAACTGCACCCAAACCAGATTAGTAAGTGCACAAGCAAGGCAAGGGATTCAGAACTCAATGGACCTCCTGCCCAGCTTTTACAGATGAGGTGAAGAACTTCGTGAATTTTCACTCCTACTTTATGGCAATTCCAAACGTGCAGACCCACACTTCATCTGGGCAAATGTGTCTGAAGCCATCCATGGAGGTAGTGCCTGGTTCTCAGCTCTCTCTCTCTGTGTATAAATAAACTCAACCCTTCTGTTTATAATGAGGACTAGCAACTGTATAGGAAGTAAGATAGCACATAAAACTGTTGCAATCACCAAACCCAGGAGAATAGTGATGGCAAATTCAATTGCAGATGGGGCAATTTTATATCAACACTTATTCTATTTCACTGAGTAATATCACTATTAAATATATGTGGTGACATTGTATCAGCAGAGGAGGAATTATGAAAGTGGCTCATAAAATGCAGGAATACGCTTCCCCTTTCGGCACTGCTTATATTCTTATATTACGATCTGAACATTATGAACCCCTCTGTGAATTAGCATCTTTTGTAGTCATCTCTCCTTGCTTCTTTTCTTCTTTCCAAAGTAATTGCTCCATCACAACAACATTAGGGCTACATGGTTTCATTACCAAGGGGCAGATTGTTTAAGTGTGTGTGTGTGAGAGAGAGGGAGGGAGCCTTGAATGATCCTGTATGTGGATGTAGATCTTCATATCTATTTATTTAAAGTCCTCACTCCCATGCTAGCATATATCTGTGCCTGACAGGAGCAAGAATAAATGTGTTATGTTGGTACAGCTATTTACCTGCCCACCTCCTGACTTCTCCCAGCTGCCTAGCTGGAATTTGGATTGTCCTGTGAGTACCAAACCAGTAGTGACTGGTGCCCATTGAGAATGGTAGACAGAAGGCAAGGAGGCCAACAGTAAGTGGCGCCATCCTCACATTCTGTACTGAGGACAGAATAAGGTGGTTGGGGCAAAGCTCCTTGTGCCCTAATGGACCAGCCTCCTCTGTGATGCATCTGTTCATCCAGGTCATCTCATATTGGAATTCACACAGACTGAATTTCTCTTCCCTCTCAAGAAGACGCCCCAAGTATCTGCACAAATAAAGCTTTCACAAAGAGACCTATTTTCCTGCACTGCTCTCATTCTGTGCTGCCTACAAATATCTAAAATAATTCCAGACCTTCAATAGCACCAAGGCCCAAAATATATTCCCCTGAAGAGCGGGGCTGGTGGGGGGCAGTCTGAAGTGAAGGACTCCACTTGCAAGATTTCACTCCAATTTAATAAGTGTCATTGCAACTGACAACTTCTTTCTACCCGTAAACAAACTACTACCAGCCTGCCAATTACAAAAGTCGGGGGGAGCCATTAACTGAGCTTAACCTGGAAGAGATATCCCTCTTTGCATTTAGCGAAAAGGAGAATTACCTTTCACATAATAATCCTAGGGAAGAATCAATTTTAATTAAAGTGTTATAATGTGAAGCCAAGATGTTGAAGGTCAGATGCAATTTAAGCTATAAATTAGCTCTTTCATTTTGACTAAGTCTGCTTTGAAACTAGTGGTTTGTTTATTCAGCAGAATACACAACTTTGGGGGTTTGGTTCCTCCTCCCTCTTCCTCACCCCATGAGAAATATTTAACACCTTAAGTGCATTGTAAACAGTGAGAACCACCAATATTGAAAACCGGCAATACAATACGTAAGGATATGAAAATAATACAATAGCTAAATGTGCAAAGAATAGCTGAAACATGGAAATGTGAAGCACAGTCCAGTTAAAAACAAAGGAGCACCAGTACAGGAAGCAGGTGGATATGAGCTCTGTAAAGTTGTTGGTGTTACATAGGTCTCCACATGTGCCTCTTAAGGCTATCAGCTGTCAGATAAATTGTACATAGTATAGTGGTTCAAGATCACAGTGAGAGATTAGTGTCAAAGGCCCATTACTATTTCTGCAGCAGGGGTCCCTGTCTGCAGGTCCTAGAGCTACCTGATCAGGATGAAAATGGAGCATTTTATCCACTGAGAAATCATCTCACCCTTTGTGCTGATTGGAGGCAATCAGAACGACAACAGGTGTATCAGCCACTAAGGACTGGCTCCTAGGGTCACTCTAAATAAGGGATGCAGGAAAAGCACTAAGGAAGAATTGTTCTATATGCTCCAAACCTTTAGGAACACTGAAAACACAAGGTGTTTCAGTTTCAAGGGAAAGAGGTGCAAGCTCTGTTACATACAATGGAAATACAGTGGTACCTTGGGTTAAGGACTTAATTCGTTCCAGAGGTCCGTTCTTAACCTAAAACTGTTCTTACCCTGAAGTACCACTTTAGCTAATGGGGTCTCCTGCTGCCACTGAGCCGCCGCTGCACGATTTCTGTTTTTATCCTGAAGCAAAGTTCTTAACCCGAGGTGCTGGGTTAACAGAGTTTGTAACCTGAAGTGTATGTAACCTGAAGCGTATGTAACCTAAGGTACCACTGTACAAGGAAAGCACACGATTACATCACTCCAAGAAAAGATACGGGAGCACTCAGAATCATTTCCCATGCGCATGCACAGAAATTAGTAGATCTAGCAGAAAGGGAACACATGGGAATCTGCATTGATCATTGCAATACACCCCTTGTTATCATAATCTTAGATGGGGTGTGCCTGTGAGGGGGCATGGCTGTGACTATCATGAAGGGACCTTGCACTTCTGAATTTGCCACTGCGCTACGTTCTATAACAAAATGGGAAAGGGCTGCAGCCAAGCACTAGAGCATCTCCTTTGCATGCAGAAGCTCCCAAGTTCAATCACGGCTGTCTCTAAGTAGTGTGGTTTCCACTCTCTATTCACTGCATGCAGCATTGTTTCTATTTTGCCCTAGTACATCTTCTTGCAAAACTTTTATTATTTGCCTTGCTTCCTTCTGTGATGCAATGATGTACATTATATAAAATACATTGTTGTTTAATTATCCTACCCTATTCATTTCAACGGAAAGGAAATTCAATGCAAATGTTGGGGGGGTCAGTTAAGTATAATTTGCAGACTGAAACAACAACAACAACAAGTATTCACTGGATTGAGTTTTGTTCCAGACATGGAACAAATAAGTGAATATTGGCATTTTCTACTCCTATTTCCATTTTCATCAGAGTTCTCCAACATCTCTACTATTAATATAAATTATTATATTAATAATATAATATAAGCAAATAATTAATTCAGCATGATCCAGCTGAAGCTAAGCCCTTGTTTAACTCTTTGACAAATTTGGTTTGGTTCACAATTTAAAGTAAATCTAATTGATTCACACTGTGCAGATCTGTGTGTAAATCAAAATAGTGGCTAGCTTTCAAATTTCACACCCCCCCCCCAAAAAAAAAACTCAACAACTTTGGCTGATCCTTCCCATAAAAAAGTCAATCCAATGGATAGATCACTGCCAGTTTATTTATAATGGGAGTAAATCACAGTCTCTTGAAAGTTGGACACCCCTGTATTAGTGGAAAGTGTGCATAAAATGTATATATATATTAGTGGAAATTTATCAGTGGAAATTACACACCGAAATGCATCATATTGCCTAAAATTGCTTTCAAAAACTGATTATTAGGAGGAATGCACACAAAAATGTTAATGATTTTTCGTGAATATCAAAAAGAGTTGTGGAAATATGGCAAACTGAAGATTGGGGAAATGAGAAACAGAGGGTCATCAAAACTGACAGATTTGTTCCTCTAGACACTTTGATTGAAACTGAAGGAGCTTAACTTTGTCCAGACTTCACTGAGAACATTGCTTTACTATTTGCAGTGGAAATAATGTGTTAGCCATTATCACTCTCATCTGATAACAGAAATGATTTCTTTATCATTCTCTTCATTACTATGTATCTTTTTGCCTATGAATATGATCACGTTCTTGACATCCAGCTGTTGCTGTTGTTTCTTAAACCAGATCAACACAGCCTAGTTTCCAATCTGTGGGGCAATTTGGCGGACTCTTTGATGCACATTCCCACACCATGCAATGTAGTTACAAAGCAATGTAATGTAGCCAACCCCTTTAAAATGCTGCTCAGTGCCTATGATGATGATGCTTTTTAATTGTAATACATGTTTGTTTCATTGGGCACACATTTGGCTAAACATCAGGAACTTGCTTTCATGTGCAACCCCCACCTTCATACTTTGCTTTGTGAACCTTCACACTTTTCATACACTGAATTTTTTTAAAAATGTTGTATATGAGGTGGGGTTTTTAACCTTATTCCTTTCTGATATAAACAGAAGCAGAATCAGATCCAGCAAAATAAGGGACAGAATATCTAAATTACTAGCAAGTTTCCTTCCCTATAAGAATGGATGGGTGAATCTATTTCCTGTTAATTTCAGTTCCCCATTAGTTCATTCAGAAATCCACTCCATCCCATTTTCACATCATTCTGTTGATTAAAATCCCATAGTTCTACTATGTACTGTGTGAAAAATCATTCAGTTTTGTTGGATAGCCCCATGTTCCACTATTATGAGAGAGGAAGAAGTTATGAATGACAGGGAGAAGTAGAAAAGGATACGTTTTTATCCCTATCCACTTTCTCTACATTATGTGCAATGTTATAAATGTGCATCTTGTCCTCCTAAACTAGAAAGTCTCAAATGTTGTAACCTTATAGGTTCTGTATGCTTTTGTTTATACAAGAGATTATACATGTGGAAGCAGAGCTTTGGATATAGCTTGTTTTCTCATTCAGTCCTCCAGTGCAAGTGTGGAAAACGAGCCTCTTCCATAAGTGGATCATGACTTTCAAATGTGGTAGAGCACCTTTTGGATACAAGCGAGAACATTTTGCTTGTTTGTTTTGCAGAGGCTGAATTGTTTACCAGACATGAATCCATTATTAAAGCCTGATGCCACACATCCTGAGATACACAATGTCTCTTGAAACTGTAAAAAACAACCCAAAGTGAAGCAAAATACACTATTTGGATATGAAACAAACCAAAACAAATGGGGGTTGGGGTAGCTCATAAACTGGTGACAACGTGGCTTGGATGTGTGATGCAGATGTTGCAACAGTCACAACAAACAACAGATAATCCACACTTTATTGCTATATTCAGTGATATCTTTTATGTTTGGGGGGGTTATGACAAGAAGTCTATTTGGAAGGAACTGTAGATTGGGGTGGACAGACTTCAAGTCTGCAGAATTTATTTTGCTTTCTCCCTAGAACTCTGAAAGCGCCACCTGGAGCTAGGATGTCAGAGAATTTCCCCAAAAATGGAAACGTGAGTGGAAATTGCTGAATTTTGCTTATTTCTGGAATGAAAATCAATCCACTAAATAGAATTGGTAGTCACTGTTGTTGCCGCTTTCAGTCACCTCAACTCAAAAATGATATTGTAGAGTTGGAAAGAGTTCAAAAAAGGGCAACCAAAATGGTGGAGCAACTCTCCTATGAAGAAGGGTTGCAGCATCTGGGACTTCCTAGTTCAGAGAAAACACAAGTAAGAGGCAACATAACTGAAGTTCATTAAAATATGCATGGCATGGAGAAAGTGGATCGAGAAAAGTTTTGCTCTCTCTTTCCTAACACTAGAACTCACAGACATCCAATGAAGCTGATTGTTGCAAGATTCAGGATTGATAAAAGCAACTCATTCACACAGTGTACAGTTGAACTACTCATTCCCCGCACACCACACCTCCTGGGCCCAGATGTCAGCATTGGTTCATTCTGATTTAGAGTAAATTAAAGAAAAATATTGTCTCACCTTCTGAAATATGATTTACTAGGTGGGAAGCTGGCAGGTTAAAATGTCTAGCTGGAAACAGAAGGAAGTTGAAGCCAATGGAAACCTGAGTGTCTCCTATCAGAGCTCCATGCTTGTAAATCAGGGAGGGAGCCTGGCTTAATTCTAGAAGCCCAAGTGTTGATCTGATCTAGAAGGGCTCTTCTTATGTTCATATGCTCTGATGGGTCTCTGCTTATCTTCTTATGGAAAACCTTATGGTGACTGTTGCCACCGGCATATTTGTGTTTAAGCCAATCAATTTACACAAAACCCTTTGAAGATATTTCTGTTATACAGAAACTCCTGAGGATGATGTTATTCAAAACATGTTGGGCCTAATAAATAATATTTGAAGCACCTCCTACCTTCTGTATGAATTAGGTACATAATTGTTCATTAAACTCTGCAGTACACCAATTCTCAATAACTGAGGATAAAAGGTTGAAACACCCAACTGTTTAATCCACCAGATGTCATCCTAATAATCTCTTGGAGGCCAAAGTTTTCAACAAAAAGAGCTACTAGGAACCACACACTAGGAACATGATATATCAAATCATTTTTGTCGCACAGCAATGTTCTGTCAATGATTGTGGTAAACTAGGGGACAGTTATAGCATTATGCACAGTTAATCTCACACATAAGTAGGTGAACACCATGTGCAGAATAAATACATGCAAGCACCTTAGATGGGAAGCCATGTTTCAAAAATACAGAGCCAGGTATTATTTTAAAGGCCTGGTGGTAAATCATCACAACTGAAATGAATACTTCACACTCCAAATACACAGTACTTAACAAATTCATATTAGCAGAAGAGATCCCTGTCCCTATGAAATCACAAACTAAATTTAGGCTAGTGGAGGAAGGGAAGAAAATGATGCACACAAGCAAACAGTTATCTCTATTCAGGCAGCATTCAGTTTTGGATTGGACAGGTCAGATTTCAATACTCAGATTTCAGTTTTCTGGTTTTACCAGGTCAACAGAAGCTTGAGCTGGAGACTCTTCCTGTGGCTCCAGCTCAAAACCCCACTGATGGAAGAGGAGCCCCGAGTCTAGAAGGGTTGGAGGTTGCTCATATAGACTGCATTGCTGATGCCAATATTTTTGCATGGGGAAATTTAAATCTCTCTCTATATATACTTACTGTGGCTGTGCCTGACACAGTTTGTGCATTTGTGTCACTTGTGTTTGGTTCAGAGTGCGTCTGCGCAGGTGGGTACATATTTAATGTGTGCTCTGGAACTGTGGTTTGGCCTGTGTAGTCGGGAGTCGGATGAGGGTGGGGCGCGGTGTACTCTGCGGGGATGCCGTTCTGAGGAGGAGCAAACTGAGCCGAGGCGTAAGGCTGTGCCATTGTGTCAGGAGGTGCTGTGGCTTCCTGATTACCCTGCAAAGGGGAAAGATAAAAACAAACAAAGAGAAGGTAGGTAAGATTATTAAGCTTGCCCTGCAGTTCGTTCCTGAACTGTTGCAGATGTTCAGTCCACCCCCTTTGGCGATATTGCCTTCCCAGTTTCTCCAGCACAATTACAGGTTGGGTTTTAACCACCGCAAAAATCTTCCTACTCAGTTCCTGTTTGCACTGGCTTGGCCTCTCTTATGTGAACCCCCACTCCTTGAAAAAGGTATGCTCACATTTCACTGGATCCCACGATTGCATGAGCATCCTTCCTTCTGTTCTGAACAGAGAGAAGGCACAAAGAGTGCATCAGCTGCTGATGGAGCCTGCTAGATCAGGTCAATCATCCATCCAGTCCAGCATACTGTTCTTACAGATGACCCCATGGGAAGCCCACAAGCAAGCAGGACCTGAGCAGAAGAGTCCTCTACTCTCCTGTGGTTTCCAGCCACTGGCATTTAAAAGCACAGAGTGCTCTTGTGCTCATGTACTGCTCACTGATTTCTCACTGGCATCTGGTTGGCCATTATGAGAACAGGATGCTGGACTAGATGGGACAGGTCTAGTCCCAATAATCCAATAATCCCTTCAATGATCTGTGTAATCATTTTGAGCCTGAGGGCCAGCTTCCCTTACTGACAACCTTCTGGGCATCACAACATGGTGGTGGTGAAGGTCAGATGCAAAAGTGGGCAGACTTTTTAGGTCTCCAAATTCCACAAAAGTGCTTTTATTATTTGGAAAGCAGATTCAAGATGTTATGGAAATATTAATCAATTAAAATGGAATGAAAGTCTGCTATATGTATCTATTGCTATATCTAAAAAATGCCATTAAGGAAACAAGAGAGATGGGGAATGATTGTCTAGGTGCAATTTGTTTTAAAGAGTTCTATGCTACCTTGAGCTCTAAAACAGATGTTATAGAGACCCCCACTGTTTCTCATTAACAATGACAGCCCTTTCACAAGCTTAGAATTAATATTCGTAGCATTCACTCTTAGTGCTAATTACAGCTAATATTTAATTAAGAGCAGTGAGCTTTGGTACGATTTCTTTACTGGTGACTTCCTACTTATTTCACTCCAAAGGCAACATTAAGCAACACTCCCACCCCTTTGCAATATAAAAAAATATGTCATTCATTCTTGATCTCTCTGTATCTGTGTCCAGATGGGCAGGACTTTGGTGTCCACGCTCAGCAGAGTGAGCAGGGGGACTAAAAATCCAGGAGGTCTGCCTTAGCACACTTTGAAGCAAGAATAATAGAATCAGAGAATTGTAGAGTTGGAAGAGACCGCAAAGGCCATCTAGTCCAACCCCCTGGAATGCAGGAATCTTCTGCCCAATGTGCAGCTCGAACCCATGACTGAGATGAAGAGTCTCACACTCTACCAACTGAGCTATTCCAAGAGACATAATGCACACTGCTGTCTAAGAGAGAGTTCCCAAGAAGACCACTAAGTTCAGATTCTAAAGCAAACCAGTAGATTTATTGGGGGGGGGGGTGTCTAAATAGGCATTATTTGATTGAATCTTGCAAGGTTTGTTTGTCTGTCCATTTAAAAAAAATATATTCTCCCAACAAAACCCTAACCACATTTCCTCAAAATTAGGGATGGAAGAATCTGTAAATTTTGGTTTTCTCATTTTCCCCAATGTTAAATACAGCTCTCTACATTTCTGAAGCAATTTGTATTTTTTTTTTAAAAAAAACAAAAACAAGAACCTAATCCAGATGAAAGAAATATTAGAATTTTAGTATGGATTTTCCCAATAAACACATTTTCACATACAGTTTTGAATAATGCAGACTGAGTTCAGAGAGAGAAATCCTGCTAGCACTGAGTGCAAACTGAGCAAAAAAATAAAAATGATTGAAAACTTTTAATCATTTGATAAGAAAAGGTTTTGTCATTTCTTTCCTCAGGCCTTGTACATACAGCAAAAATACATTCAATGATATATACAGAGGGAAAGCTCTCTCAGAACTACACAGCCAATCAGAGCATGTGTTCACTCAGCAAAGTTCATGCCACTCTGCCTGGTTGCTAACCAACACCTCCACCCAGCACCCTCTTAGCTAGTTGACATACACTTACAACAGAATTAAAGCTTAAATTACAGTCTGTGTATCCCTGCTGATATACTTCCAACTGCTTGGTCCCAGACATTGGTCAGAGGACCAACAGCTGCTGGAACACTGCAGAGGCTTATTTGACCCAGCTTCTGCCAAGCAAGTTGTGTTTCCTTGCAGTTTAGAGGCAAGAACAAACTTGGCCTGGAAGTGTTGCTAGAAGCCAGGCCTTGTCACATGACGGTTTCACCTCCCAATTTGTAGACTCCTTGCTCTCTTCTTTGGCCCAAGTTTGGTGGTGTAACACAACTGAAGCAGTACGGAATCACTGCCTGCTATTCATTGGTTTGCAGATTCATGATCTGCTTTCGGTTTGAGATCTGACATGATATCAGTATGATATCAGCAGCGATCAAATAAAAGCTTCCTGAGGCACTCCTTCCACAGTTAGTTCATTGTAAAGTGTTTTGCTACCCAGGGACATATCATTCCACACTTTCACTGATGCTCAGTTACCTCTCACAAAATTGGGAGCATGAAACCAGGCAGCACATAAACTGAGAGGCCTCAGCCTAAAGACAATTGGAGGCCCTTTGAGGTCTGGGGAAACAGGTTGACTAAAAGGCCTTGACCTGTTTCCAGGAACACTTATCAACTGCAGCCTGAGAGAGTCAAATTTAGCAATCTCAACCTGAGGGGAAACTGGTCCCCTTAAAGGCCAATCTGTGAAAAAGCAAAATGGCAAAGCTCAGTTTCTGCTCAGATATCCAACATTTAACGTCATGTGCCTAGGGTTGCCAGGTTATCAGTTTCAGACATGCACCTCAAGCCTAAATTTAGGAAGTAAAGTTTGATCTCAAGGCTATTGACTAGCTCCAAATTGCTATCAGTGTAGAATTTGCCATTATGTAGTTTAGTCATTAGGTGGCGCTTGGCTTAGTTGACTCTGGATGGAGTAAGGAGTTTCCTGTTGGGTGTTCTGCTGGTATCTATCTTCGCCCACAGTTAAGTCCTCCGCAGCCCCACTACCACACCTTATCAACACTTAACTTTTCCTCTGCTCTTTACAGGCATGGACTGCGATTTAACTGTCTGAGCACTTGTTTTTTTGCTCCAGAGCTTTCCCTGCGAAAACCTGAATTGATGTTTGCTCTGATTCAACTTTAAAGAGCAGGTTTTTGAAGGGAAAGCTTGGGCGGGGGGGGGGGAGCTTGGATATGGAGTGTTAAAGCACAGACCTCTGTCTGGACAGAGTGGGACAAGAGGTAAGTGTGGATAAGCCTTCAGAAATGCCTGTTCCTGCACAGTCTGGAATTCATTGACTTCTAAGAACCAGATATATTTCTACATCAGGGTCTCCAAGTGGTACGTCCCAGGTGTTGCTGGGTGACAACTCTTGTTGTCCTTGACCACTGGTCATGCTGGCAGGGGCTGATGGGAACTGTAATTCAAAACATCTGGAGGGTACCAGATTGGGGAAGGCTACCTTAGGATAGGGACGCGGGTGGCGCTGTGGGTTAAACCACAGAGCCTAGGACTTGCCGATCAGAAGGTTCGAATCCCCGTGACGGGGTGAGCTCCCATTGCATGGTCCCTGCTCCTGCCAACCTAGCAGTTCAAAAGCACGTCAAAGTGCAAGTAGATAAATAGGTACCAATCTGGCGGGAAGGTAAACAGCGTTTCCGTGCACTGCTCTGGTTCGCCAGAAGTGGCTTAGTCATGCTGGCCACATGACCCAGAAGCTGTATGCCGGCTCCCTCGGCCAATAAAGTGAGATGAGCACCACAACCCCAGAGTCGGCCACGACTGGACCTAATGGTCAGGGGTCCCTTTACCTTAGGATAAGGAAGCAAGAGCACCAAATAATTTTCACCTCCAGTGTCTCTCAGTATTTGTAAACCTGTGCATGTCATGGCTCAGCAACATGGTGCTGGCAAGCTTCTTTGCATGTGTATGTTTTAAGGAAGAGCTGAAAGTCATTGGCCTGTGCATGGGCCTGAAATTTAATGAAATCCACATTTCAACTGTAAAAGGTGCTTTACATGCCAGAGTATAAAGTGCAGCTTATTGCTTTCTGTGTATATGCTGAACTCTCTTATGCAGAGAAAGAGAAAATAGAGTCTACATTATGTAGAGGCACAAGCTTTTCTAGAAACACTCCAGATTGTTATGTTTTTTTTAAAAAAAAACAACAACAAAACACCACTGTTTTAGATGTTCAGTACAGAATATCTCACATCTTCCTGTTTAATTTTTTTCCTTCACAGCAGCATTTCATCTGTTGCATAAAGCTTTTATAATTAAGAAATTGCATGATAAGTGTCAAAACATAAGGAGTAACCCTGTTATGTGTTTGAACACAAATGAAAGCAGGAGAAATGTTACTTGTGCAATGTTCATCTTTTGTGTAAGCATACATTTGCAGAATGATACTGTATTTATTCATTACTTTGGTGGAGGGGCAAAGGAAGAGAAAACACACACACACACACACACACACACACACACACACACACAAACCTCTTTCCACCACTGCTCACATTTTAAAACTCTTTCTTGCTGTTTTATTCTTTGCTTTTATTTGATTTTGCCCCCCTTTTCTTTCCTTTCTTGTGTTCTGCCTCTTTGTCGGCAGATATTTCACATTCTCAGGGAAAGCTGTTTTCACACTGTAGTTAAATGAGGCAAACTGCATCATAGCCTCAGGGTATGGAAACAAAGGAGTGATATGCAAGAGAGAGAGGGAGAAGGAGGTGGGGAGGCACCCCACCACACACTGCTGCCACACACATATTAAAGTAGTCTGTTAACCTGTTGGTTGGAAGACTAGCTCTTTCAGACAGATCAATTCAACCAAGAGACATAACAGCATGTGTAATCTTACCTTCTTAATGATTAACTAGCCAAATCATAGAATCATAGAGTTGGAAGAGACCACAAGGGCCATCGAGCCCAACCCCCTGCCAAGCAGGAAACACCATCAGAGCACTCCTGACATATGGTTGTCAAGCCTCTGCTTAAAGACCTCCAAAGAAAGAGACTCCACCACACTCCTTGGGAGCAAATTCCACTGTCGAATTCCACTATAATGAACACAGAACGTTGCAGGGGATTGTATATCATACCCTCCAACATTTTTCCAACAAAATAGGAGCATCCTATTAACTAATAAGAATAAGAATAAGAATACTTTTATACCCCATCTATCTGACTGGGTTTCCCCAGCCACTCTGGGCAGCTTCCAACATATATAAAAACACAATAAAACATTAAACATTTAAAAAACTTCCCCACACAGGGTTGCCTTCAGATGGACCGCGAGGGGGGGGGGAAGGAGAGAGAGATCATGTAACTCCATACCAGCCAACATTTCTCCGATGAAAATAGGGATTTCCTAAGGAAAAGCAGGACATTCTGGGATGAACTCAGAAACTGCCTCTGTAAATCCAGGACTGTCCCTGGAAAATGGGGACATTCGTAGGGCCTGGTATATCTAAGGCAAATCAGAATCTTTTGCTTGCCTTGGAAAACCAAACAGTCACACACCACATTTTTTAAAGTGAGGGGGGAAACATTCAAAATTGCCTGCTATATGTAAGAATGCAAGAAGAGCCTTGCTGGATGAGGCCCATGGTTCACCTAGTCCAGCATCCTGTTCTCATAGGGTCCAACCAGGTGCCTCTGGGAAGCAATTGCAATTCTACCCACTTGTGGTTATTATTATTATTATTATTATTAATTGAAACTATATACTGCCCTATCCACTCAGGTCCCAAGCAACTGGTATTCAGAGTATTACTGCCTCCAGCAGTGAGGTAATACATAGCTGTCATGGTTAGTAGCCATTGATAACATTATCATTCATGAATGCTTGCATGTCCTTTCCCCTTGCTGATGAGGGACAAAAATGTAAGAAGAGTCAGATAGATCAGACCAAAGGCCCAGCATTATCTCCACACAGTAGCTAACCAGATGCCTCTGGGAAGCCTGCAAGCAGGACCTGAGCACAACAGCACTCTCCCCTCCTGCAGTTCCTGATATTCAGAAGCATTACTGCTTGTGATAGCGGATGGCTGAGGGATGGCTCTTTTTCAAAATTCCTATGTGAAATGACCTGAACTTGAAGTAATGGGTGGCTCAGAACTCAGCTATCCAGTGAATTTTGCACTTCTCCTAACACTGTGACATGGTTCACAGCAGCTGAAATGTCTCAAAATACATATTGGAATTTGTATCTTGAAAGAAAATGCTTAAGTAAGGTGTAACCCTGTGGTCCCCAGTAGAGCATCAACAAGATACCTCAGAGCTCCCTCTCCGATGTCAGAGGTGTAGCTCTGATACAGAGATATCCCGGCTGCAGCAGTAACTTCATTGGGTCCAATATAAATTATTCTGAAGCACAAGGCAGTGGCAGGGGTGTTGATACACAAAAAAGAACTTGATTATCATCTAAATCTGTGAAATCCCAGCTCTGCCGTGGGGGATTCCAGATGCGTGCCCTGAATATTCCCCTGCTGAGCACCCATAGAGCTTAGAACCACAGAATTATGCACTTGGGAAACACAAAATATGACTTGCACAACATGTCTGCACTACCAAATTAAACCAGCTTTGAACATGTCTACAGCAGGGAGATGCGGCTCTAATCTTAACAAAAGAGGGCCAAAAGCACCTAATTGCTTCACAGCTGATTGCCCAAATGCTTTGCCAGTTGTGTTGCATTTATTTGCATTGGTTTTTACTGTGTTTTTTCATAATTGCATTCCATATGTTTTACACACCCCATAACTATGACCATGGAAGAGTGGGTTAAAAGAAAAACTAACTAACTAATACATACTGGAAGAAAAGTGGGACGGCAGATCAGCTAAGGGGAAACTCTGGGTACATTAGTGCTCATACAGTAGCTTTCCAAACTTTTCATGTTGCTAACACACATTTTAAACATGCCTCATTTTGAGACACAGTAATTCGGTTTTACCAGCAAACCAGAGGCTAAGCTAACCCCTGTCCAACCCTGGGAGGAGCACAGGGAGCGTTCGCTCTACACACGAATGTGTTGCGACACACAGTTTGGAAAGCTCTGCAGTAGTGGAAATGATGCACACATGGGGGAAAGTGCACACACCCTAAATTAAAGGCACTTTCTTTTTTAATAAATGAAATTTCTTATACCTTTGGTCGTCTGTTTGCCTGCCAGGGGAAATACTTCAGAAGTGATTCTCAGCTGCAGTTTCTCTACATATCGCTAGTTAAGCTAGCTAACACTTCACTATTTAAAGGACCTTTAAAGGACTCTAGAGGTTGGCCCCAAAATGATTAAAGTTCTAATTAAATCACATATCTGTGAGGAAAGCTAAAAAGATACAAAGAGCCCTAAAGAATTCATATTTACTATCTATCTATCATGAGCTGTCATCAGACAC
This sequence comes from Podarcis gaigeae, assembly GCF_964106915.1. Taxonomy (NCBI): domain Eukaryota; kingdom Metazoa; phylum Chordata; class Lepidosauria; order Squamata; family Lacertidae; genus Podarcis; species Podarcis gaigeae. Next base: position 33,063,101 of record NC_139690.1, read on the forward strand.
AGGAATCCAGAGGCAGGAAAGAAACACAGCTGGTGAATTTTTATTTACAGGTGACCCATATTTCCCAGAAAGAACAAAAAAGAAAAGAAATATAGAAACAATTCTGTCATCAGATCTACATTGCAACCTAACCCCATTGGCAAGCTGAAAACAGAATAAGAGAACTGAAAGATACCTCAAAGGTCATTTATTCAATCTGGGGCATGTGCGCAGCTCAGTGGGGAAAGTATCTGCCTTTCATGAAGAAGGTTGAAGGTTCAATCCCCAGCATCTCCATATAGGCCCAAGAGAGCCACCATAATAACCTCCAATATCCACCTCACTAAGTTGGACTGGTAGGACACCATGGACAATGCTATCAAAGGCTACAGAGTTGCACAGCCCCTTTCCCTTTCACGATAAAGTTCATATATCACGGTGACCAAAGCTGATTTAGTTCCAAAACTGGTTCTGATCCCAGATAGTAGCAGATCTAGATAATCAGTCTCATCCAGGAACACCTGTAGTTGCTCTACAACCAACATCCTCTCAAATCTGTTTGCATGCCTCACAGCCTACCGACCACGTATGAAGGCCAAGAGAGAAGACTACGTATTAGTTTCAACCAGCCTGTAAGGGCAAAGGGTCAAGGATGAACATGTGTGCATAATGAAACCAGCCATATACACATCCCCAGTGAGATGGGCATTTCGCCCTCTCTTTTTGGGGACTAATTACAATACTATGCATTTAAGAATATGCCCTGACTGAAAGTAAGCCATTAAACCTATCCTAGCATTATTGCCTTTACTTTTCAGCAAAGGAGATAATAACAGGGGAAAGGAGATTACAGAGCAGAGAGCTGAACTCTGGCTTGTTTGGACTTCCCAGCCGTTGACAGGTATACCGAAAACAGAGTTTGGCTTTGCTGGGAAAGAAAAGAATGGAGATAGCATTATCTGGCTACAGATATTTGTCTCAAACAGCATCTATGAGTTATAATTCCACTTTATTTGCTCAGCTGGAAGTCCAGTTGACCTACATTTGACATCTTTTAAACACGGTTGGTTTAACATGCTACCCCTGACTACAGACACAAAGCGCTTGTATTTTCTGGCTATACATTTTGCAAGTAACATTTACCTCTGAGGGACAAGGCACTTCCTTCAGCTCACAATGAGTCTTTTCCTTCCTGTCTGCATCACTAAATGTGAATGTGTGTGATTGACCTATTTAACATCTGCAATTTCATCATTTCATTGCTCCCTGATGGTGCCCCCTTTTCTATTTTGGAACCATGTAAATCTATAAAGTATTATTTATGGAGGATAGCATCTTTTGTGTGAGTCCTTTTTATCAGGGCTGGCCTGCCCATAAGGTAGACTGAAGCAGCCGCTTTGGGCGGCAGAATCTCATAGGGCAATGAACCTGCAGGCATCCTGCCCACCCCTGCTGTCACTGTGCAGCTGCAGAGGCTTCTGGCAAGATCTCGCAGAATTCTCATGAGATCTCGCTGGAAGCCACTGCAGCTGTGTGACCCTGGTAAGTCAGGCTTCATGGGGTAGGTGGGATTGAGGAGCACCATCCCATTTTGCCTCACACATTGAAATGGGCTGGGCCGCCCCTGCTCCTTATCAAAACTTGGTAGTTTCAAAGGTGAATTTAAGCGGAAAAGGTCATAGCTGAAAAGGGGAGCATCAGGTGTAGATGCAGAAGGTCCCAGGATCACTTCCTGTTATTTCCAGGTAGGGCAGAGAGAGATTTCCAGCCTATAATCTTGGAGAGCCACTGCCCATCAGGACAAGTCAACACTTTGATTCTGGGTAACTTTTTTCTACTGATTCAATTATGACTGTCAATTATGAGTGGACATAAATGGTAGTCCACAGAAAGCCACAAAATTGGGGCATTCTGAGGACAGGACCAACTTGGGATCCTGAAACAGCTATACTACCATCACTTGAAAGCATTAAACCAGATCTGGATTGATGCCAGATCCAGGATAGCATCGCACAAAGAAGGACTTTGCCTTCTGTACCATAGTCACCAAAACTAGCAGAGCTGTAGATGTGGTGGTGACTGGCCAGGTTTAGGATTGCTCTGCGCATCAAGTTGTCCCACAATTATGCTTATTTCTTCAACAAGAAAATGGCACCTCCCTTCCTTCCCTTCTAGGTGTAGCTTTTAGAAATGAAGAAGTAATAATTACCTGGGCACATTCCCCCCCCCCCACCTAGCCATGAGGTCGTGTGTTTCCCTCATGCGTTAAAAAGGCAATCAATAGAATAGATTTGTTGAAGAATATATTGCATATCCAAATTGTTTAATATAGACATTGGATTATTAAATAAAAGTGAAGGCTTCATAAACCCTTCCTTCCGGCAGCGGGGTGAGCAGGTATTCAGAATACCCTTTTTTAAAATGCTAATATGATTAAATTTAACTTGACACGAGTGATGTACCATAAAATGCAATTGTAATATTTAAAATAAGACCATTTCCCCCCCGAATGAATACCTACCAGCAATCAATTTCTACATAGTGTGGCAATAACTAATCAAAATTCCTGTTCCCAGCCAGAAACATCTTGCATACAAAAGCAGAGCTTCACCATTCAACTTTTTGCATGTTCAGCAAATGCACGGCAAATTAGAATGTGTTGAGAAATGTTCCAGTTCAAGAACTGCTCCTAACCTGGAGGTTGGGAGATTTCAGAGGATTGTGGGAGGGGCAGGTTGACATGGATAGGGATGTGAAGACATTTGGTCAGGAGCAGGAAGGCAAACAAAGTAATCGGATGGGGAAAATCAAACCCAGCCTGCTCCAAAGGGTTTGGACTACAACTTGCATCATTTCTGAGCATCGGCTGTGCATGTGCCCGGGCAGCAGCAATAGGAGACACTACATTCCTGTCCCTGGTGGCAGAGTATCCGAGTGAAAGGGCTCCAGGAATTATCAAAGAAATGGCCTTCTATGCTGGTGGCTCGAATTTTGCTGAAAGTAATTGACATCAACTGGGTTTCCCTGGGAAAATTCCAGCCCTTCATCACACTATCGCTCCCCCTGCCACCCCAAAATGAAGAATGAACATAATGTTATTAAGCACTAGGGGGTTTGTCTTTCATTTGGTTTGGGGTTTTATGCTGGTTTTAATCTTTGCACTATTGTGTAAGCTGTTTTTGTAAGCAATCTTGCTCCCCTACCCATTTCTTACTGAAATTATTTTAAAAGTACTGAAGTATTTAAAACCTATAATATCATTGGTTGTTGTAATATTATTATTAGCATTTATTAGCCACTTTTGTCATGAAAAGTGACCCAAAGCAACTTGTCCATTAATGTTAATAATTTTAACAGGTGTGTCCAACGTTTCATGCAACCTAATAAGTATTAAACCTATTAGTGAGGTGGGGGTTGTCACAAAATATAAAGAGCCAACTGTCCTCTTTCTACACCCCCTATCCTGTAATTTGAATACTGTGCTTAAGAACATAGAGTCCCCCCTCCAAGGGCTAAGGGCCTCTTTCAAAGCAAAGGCAGCTCTTTCCCCAACCTCCACCCCATTACCATGTTAACCTACATTAACAGCGAGATCCCATCTGGTGATACACAGCACCACTGCCTGGGGATATTAAAGCATGGTGCACATTAAGATGTAAAGGAGAATTAGCCAACCACCCACAGTCACAGAGGAATGCGGAGCGAGGTATTATCAGTGCTTTTTTTCCCTTTAGGGTACTCGAGGGTCCGCAGTCCTGGCACCTCTATTTTGTTGTTGTTAAAAAGTGTGGCACCAACTGTAACAACTTCATGGTGAGCACTGACACCTATTTTTCGGGGGGGGGGGTGTGGAAGCACTGGGTATCATGTATCTGTCCAGGCATGGGTCTTCTTCACCCCAGTTCCTCTTTTCCTTTCCTTTTCTCTTTTTCTTTCTTGCCTAACACCAGCCTGGCTTTAATTAAGCAGCACTTTCCGTGTGCTGGGAATGTGACACGTCAAAGGCCAGCTTCCCACCATTGCGATGCCAAGGCTAATTATGAAGGAGCAGGAAGAAATATTTGCTAACAATGAAGGGATTTCCCGGGCAGAAAAGCTCCTCTCCACTATAAAGAAGAATGAGAGAATTTCTACCTTTCCATTCTGACTGGTTCTGAATCTTTATATAACAGCATGCACAATCACATAAAGTTTACTCCTCTCTCTCTCTCTCTCTCTCTCTCTCTCTCTCTCTCTCTCTCTTTCTTGCACTGTTTTATCAATTTTTGCATGTGCACAGACACAGATGTATATCACATCCTTGGAAAGCAGAACAGCATCAACAGTATATAGCGATGAGGAAGGTTTTGCACAGGAGAATTTGAAGGATTGAAATTCAACAATACAGAGATCTAGAGCTAGACTAATTAGGACTTGATTTGGGGAGGGGAATGGTGTACAATTCAAGCCCTGACTGTACTTTCCTGCTGGTAAATATTTCAGTTTGAGAGCTGCCTCTCCTTTCCCCACCTAAGTTAGGCTTTTGGTTACAGAGCAAACGTCCAAGGAGGAATAATAAATGCTTACTTAGAGCTGGTTTTGCTACTTTTTACTTGGTCAGATCATTGTTTCATTAAGCTCAGAACTGTCTACAATGACTGGCAGCAGCTATTCAAGCTTTCAGGCTGTATCTCTCCCAGCCCTACTGGGATGCTGGGGGTTGAATTTGGGGCCTTTTGCGTAAGAACACAACATAACGTAAGAACACTAGAAGAGCCTGTTGGATCAGGCCAATGGCTCATGCAGGCCAACATCCTGTTCTCACAGTGTCCAGCTAGGTTAATAAGACAGGACTTGCCCTTGGTTATTTTATCTTTAATGATAATTCCACTAGTTTTCTCAGGACAGATATTAAGCTAACTGGCCTGTAATTTCCAGGATCTCACCGGGATCTCTCTCTCTTAAAAAATGTTGTTACATTGGCTACTTTCCAGTCCTCAAGTATGCAGAGTGATCTAGTGGACAAGGTACATATTTCTATTAGAAGATCAGCAATTTCACATTTTTTGAGAACTCTCAGGTGGAAACCATCAATACCCAGTGATTTGTCAGGTTTTATTTTGTCTATTAGGCCTAGAACTTCATCTCTTGTCACCACAATCTGCCTCAGTTACATGCAAAGCATGTGCTCTACTACAGAGCCAAAGTTCTTCCCACCAATTTGAGCCATATCAGTTCCCTTTGGGGATTTGCCTGCATTCTTTTTATGTATTTCTATCCTGTTTGTATCAAATCTGATTGCTCGGCAACTGTAATAAATCCATGTGCTCACTCATGGGGAAAACACAAGCAGAATCTCAATGTGACCATGTTGCAGTGTTTTATCAATGCATACAAGTGTGTTAACAATGTGGGGGGAAGACAAAGGCACAAAGGAACCAAATGTGTGTCTGGCCAGTACTCTAGAAAATTTGAATTCAATTTTTGACTTTAAAGATCAATGGTGAATTTCTTGTGCATTGTTTCCATTTCAGAACCAAGACGCACCATATAATTCTAAAACCCAGGGAGAAGTTCAGATAAGGAGAATTTTGGAAGCATTCTTAGCTGTAAAATAGATTGGTCTTGCTGGGAAGTTAGACAACAAAAGGTGAAGGAAACATCTTTCATTTATCTACAGCACTTGTGTTCACATGCACTCTGAGAATGTCTCTGAGTTACTGCTGAACTAGAGCATTTTGTTGCCTGAGGCAGAAAATTCAAATAGCTCTGTCTAGTAGGAATTGGAGTGGGGAGAGAGAAATTCCTCTGCAGTTTTTATTTTATTTTTAAAAATTCCATCCAAATTTCAATTTAATGTGAACCTACACAATTCATACTTCCCAAAATAATGCACAAACTGAAACACAGCCATCCTCTGAAAAAGTGCATAGGCATTGTTATATTAGGGGGAAATGTTCCTAAATAAATGCATATATCACTGAACACAGCATGCATAAAGTCATAATATATTAGGGGGTGCACTGCAAAGATGTGTGTATTAGGCAACACATACAAAAATGTGTATATAAGGAGATATGTGAAAGAAAATGCTGACAATTTCCCATGAGGTATTTTTTAAAGAATGAAAAGAAAGGCCTGTAAACTGCTTGTTAACAGCTAGTATGTGAAACCCAGCCTCCTTCTTGCCCATCTCCCTTGTCCAATCTACAGTACTTATTTATCCAAGAAGCTCAAGGGTGACTTATGCTGGAGGCTAGTGATCTTATTTTATCCCCCCAACAACCCTCTGAGGTAAACTAAGCTGAGTGATAGTGACTAGTCCAAGGTTGCCCAGCCAGATGGGATGATCCAAGGTTTGAGGATCCAGGAGGTCTGCAAAAATGCAAATCTGACACTCTTAGCATCATATATACCGACCTAAATCTCTAACCCAATTTAACACAGATTCTACTCTTTGGAACTATTCTTCTTGGAGAGTAAACAAGCACAAACTTAGTATCTTCTCGGTGCATGCTTAAGACATAGGTGCTCAAATAGACTTTTCCTGATCAATAATGTTGCCTGCACACACATCCATGAGTTTGGATTATGTTCTCCAGTTTTAGACTTATGTATTTCTGTTGTGTTTTAAACTTTTATGTTGTATGCTGTTTTAAATGTTTTAAAATATAAAACAGTCTATAAATAAGCTTTTACAAAATGCAAGACATAATCTTCAGTGGAACATAGGAAGCTGCCATATACTGAACCAGACCCATTGGGTCCATCTAGATTGGTATTGTCTACACTGACAGAGATTCTCCAGGCATTCAAACTGAGGGACATGCAAAGCCGTATCTGGAACTGTTGTGGACTGAACGTGGAACTTTCTGCATGCAAGGCAGATGCTCTACCACTGAGCTATGGGTGGGCTGAAGAAGCAGGGAGGTTGGTGCAGTGTGAACACACCCACAGAGCCCATCTTGCACTCCTGCCAGAGTGTTTGCAATGCACCAACCTTCCTGCCATCTTAACCCTCCCCCTTATCCCCCCAGTGACAATAATCCACCAGATGAATAGGCAATGCAGCAGCTCAGCTCCATCCGGTGAGCCACTTCTGTATGCAGATTTGGTTTTGTTGGGCATTGGAAAGAAAAGGAAGTGTTCATTCCCCTCCATCCCCACCATAAAGTGGTGCTGTATGTTAGTAAAATAATGCATACAGTGGTACCTCTGGATGCGAACGGGATCCATTTCGGAGCCCCGTTCGAATCCTGAAGTGAACGCAACCCACATCTGCGCGTGTGTGGGTCACGATTCGCTGCTTCCATGCATGCGTGTGGCGTCATTTTGAGTGAAACCTGGAAGTAATGCGTTCCGTTACTTCCGGGTTGCCACGGAGCGCAACCCAAAAATGCTCAACCCAAAGCTACTTCAACCCGAGGCATGACTGTACTGAGTCCAAAGGAAAACTCCTTCAGAACTGCACAACAAAATCGGATCATGTGCTAGCTCAGCAAAAAAAAATAATGCCTCTCTGACTGTTTGCGAAGCAATACTTTCACAATAAAACAATGAGAACAGAACAAAATTAACCCCTTAAATTAGAAACTGAATGATCCCTGCTATTGTACTTCTAACATTGTCTACTGACAGACTTGAGGTGTGAGCAATGGATACATTGTGAACCCATGGATAAGATGAAGGGTTTTGATATGGATCCCTTTTTCTTGTTTTCTTTCTTTCTTTACAGTAGATGCTTAAGCAATGTATAAAACAAAAACCCAAAGCTTTTCAAAATCAATAGCCATGGGTTGTACTCAAAGGTGGTAGTAGGTCAAATTCCATTGCAGAATAACAAAGTTTTTCTTAGGGGGCAAAAAGTGAGGAGGGGGGAGCATGGAGAATGATCACAACATGTAGGTGTGTGTGCTTTCATTTTTGTACAGAATGGCACGTAGGCAGGATTTGGACAAGCACTTGGTGAACAGCAGTTTAAAAATAGATACGTAGGAAGTCTGTTACACCTCCAGAGAGATCTGCAGTATATTTCTCTACAGGAAAATTATCCACTTTTCTATATTCCTAAAATAAACTTTTTAAATGCATTATCTCTCCCTCCCACCCCCCACCCACCTCCTGTGTGTGTGGAGGCTAAAGGAAACCCCCGAACAGAATAATCAACTAGCCTATGTATGTATGATCCAGTTATATAGGGTGGACCTGCTCTATCATCCAACACTGGGTTGCTAGGCCCACAAGGGAGGACGTTCTCTATACTGCCCCATGCTATGGAACTCCTTGCCCCAGAAAAAGCCAACTGGTCTTCTCCTTGATCACAGTGAGTCATCAGGGAACACCCTTTTATTCTGGTAAGGCATGCTATGCTCTTCAGTCATGACCCTTTTTTATTGCTGTTTTTACTGCTTTTTTATTGGCTATCTGAAGGACTGTCGTTTGGTGGTAGATCACATGCTTGACTCCAGTGCCCAATGTGAAAAGGGAGCGCTTTAGCCACTGTATGCTCCAAAACTAAGCATTGAGGAACACCTAAAACACAAGGTGCTTCAGTTTCAAGAGAATGGTGTGCAAGGTCTTTTACGCACAATGGAACTTTGCAGAACACACAACTGAAGTCACTCTGAGAGAAGATGCTGGAGCACTCCAAATCATTTCCCAAGTATGTACACAGAACATAGCTGAAAGGCAACTCAAAGAGATCTGCACTGACTGTTGCAATGCAATTTCTTCTTCTTCTTCTATAATTATAAGGTAAGGTTGTATAATCTTATAAGGGGATGTGGCTGTGACTATCATGAAGAGACCCTGCACTTCTTGCTACTGTAGTCTGGGTGGCCAATACTGAATTGAATGGACCAATAATATGACTTGGAATAAGGCAGCTTCCTCTGTTCCTATCTAAGCCAAATATAGCCCTAGCAGCCATGGAAGATGATCAAATTCTGTCCTCGCTCCCTTCCATACCACCATTACTTATAAAGATCATGTTCCCATTTGGCCTCCATGGTGGTCATGCATTCAGAATTGCAGGGAGGTGGTGGGTGCCCAGTTGTGCAGGCCTCCGCTTGATAGCTATGTCCAACAAATACATTTTTCTTCCAGTCAGGGATCTGACACTACAAATTTTAGGCTGCCGGATTTTGATCTACGCCAAGGATTTGCTTGTGACTTTTCCGTCAGCAGACATACGGAACAGAGGTTGTTAAAGTTCGACAGTGACATGCCATCAGATTAATAACAGACTCTCTTTTCGATGTGACTTGGGTGCCATTAGTATTTGAACAGTAGAGTGAACTGTTTTGCTAACACTGCCATGAAAGGAGAAAGAGAAAAGATTAAGGATATTTCCTTGAGTTTGACATCTACTCAAGTTTTGCTAATAGTAATTTAATGATTCCTGAGCTAAGACTGACACCTCTTCTCTCCCCACACACCTCGGCAGACCAATTTTGGCTTTAGCAAATGTGAGACTGGGAAATATTCAATGAGTGAAGCTCTCTCTAGCATGCAGCCACAAGAGAGATGCACTGTCACATGGGAACTGCGCCAAAGGCAATCATACCCCCAACATACATGGATCAAAAGTAAAGCGGGGCAAGCCAGCACGGTACCCTTCAGATGCTGCCTGTGTTGGATGGGAGTTGGAGGCCAACATCCTCTGGAGGACACCATGTTGGCTAAAGAATTATGACTACTGTGTCACAGATTAAGGCAAGCCAAAGTCCTCAAAATTAATTCCACCTTCTGTAACAAAGTTATGTTTTGTTGAAGGCCACAATCCAAGTAACAGGAACTATTTCCATGGCTAAGGTCAACTGGCCCTGGCTTAAATATGGAATTTGGTCATATAAATTGAAATGATGACTATCAACTTGGATGGCTTTAAAAGAGGATTGTGCATGTTCATAGATGATAGAGCTGTGTATGGCTACTAGCAGTGTGCATCTGGATACCAGAGAGGAGGAGGCTGCTATGCTCAGGTCCTACTTGTGAGTTTCCCAAAATCATGTGTTTGGCCAAATGATGCTGGAGTAGATGGGGATTTGGTCTAATCTAGCAGGTGTCTTGGGCTCCATGATCACTGCAGATGGTGACAGCAGCCACGAAATTAAAAGACACCTGCTTCTTGGGAAAAAAGCAATGACAAACCTAGGCAGCATCTTAAAAGTAGAGACATCACCTTGCCAACAAAGGTCCGTATAGTAAAAGCTATGGTTTTCCCAGTAGTGATGTATGGAAGTGAGAGCTGGACCATAAAGAAGGCTGATCGCCGAAGAATTGATGCTTTTGAATTATGGTGCTGGAGGAGACTCTTGACAGTCCCATGGACTGCAAGAAGAACAAACCTATCCATTCTTAAGGAAATCAGCCCTGAGTGCTCACTGGAAGGACAGATCGTGATGCTGAGGCTCCAATACTTTGGCCACCTCGCGAGAAGAGAAGACTCCCTGGAAAAGACCCTGATGTTGGGAAAGATGGAGGGCACAAGGAGAAGGGGACGACAGAGGACGAGATGGTTGGATAGTGTTCTTGAAGCTACCAGCATGAGTTTGACCAAACTGCAGGAGGCAGTGGAAAACAGAAGTGCCTGGCATGCTCTGGTCTATGGGGTCACGAAGAGTCAGACACGACTAAACGACTAAACAACAACAACAAAGCAGGTGTCTTGTTAGGGTTTTTTGAACAAGCTCCAGCTGTATCTCAAGTCCCAGTGCAACTTTTCCCATTGCATGCAGAGTTCCTTTACCTGCTTTGGACTACCAGTCCTAGTGAGGAGCAAATGAAGGGTGATAGCACAGAGACAGAGCATATGTTTTGCATGTGCAATGCCCCACTTTCAATCCCCAACATCTTCCAGTAGAGATGTGGATGTCTCCTGGAGAGCTGCTCTGCCAATCCATGTAAACAATACTGTGGTAGATGGTTTGAGGATCTGACAATGCTGAGCTAAATAGATCAAAGCTCTGAAACTGTAGAAGGCAGCTTGCCATGGTCCTCTTTAATTCAGAACCATGAGGATTGAGAGCACTCTGAAAAACCACTGCTAGTCATTGCAGAGCTAGATGGTCCCATGGTCTGGCTTGATATAAGACAGCTTCCACAACTGTTCGTGTTGCCCAGGATGATGAATTTTGACAGTCACAGCTTGTCATGGCATTTAAAATCAGGAGCAGACCTTGGTGCCTATTTTGCCTAGTGTAGATACAGGTGCAGAGAACAGCGGAGAGATAGACACAGTGGCTGGCTTGTCTTTAAATGCCTATACGTTTTTAATGGGGCAGGGAAGTCACCAGTGCTCATAAGTTTTTTTTATATATAGAATATTTATTAAGATTTTTTATAGTAACACAATAAAAATGAAAAAATGAAAAAGTAACAAAAATACAAAATAAAAATAATTAAAAACACACAAATTTTCCATTGCTTATTTTCCTTTAGCTTATTTCCTGGACCTCCTCATACCTCCCTTTTTTGTATTCCACTTCAGATTGTTGGTTCAGCAAATCCTTACACCAGTGCTCATAAGTTTAGACTGGATGACTCTAAGCCCCATCAGTCAACACATAAGCACACCTACAGTTAACTTTGGGGGGGAGGACAAAAAACACACATTCTGGAGAGAGGTGGACAGCTAGGAAGAGTTGGATCATACACTTACATTTGTGTAATGACAGGCCTGCCTCTGGAAAGTCCAAAAGCCAAAAGGTGAGTCACCAATGTCACACATCTGCCCACAAATGCTCCCACGGGTGATTCCTAGTTCTCAGCAGATGCCTCTTCCCTTTCAAACAGACAACTGAACGCAAATTAAATTAATTAAAGGTGAAGCAAATGCAGACGCCGCTTGGGAGGGAAAGGTAAGCACAGATGGTCCACAGAGTTGCAAACGGCATTGTGGAACTGGGGGCAGAATCCACTAAACTGCCCAATGAACCTGAAATTAATGCAAGAGGGAAGACACAAAGGAGAAAGAATGGTGCTTCTCAAGAGCCATTTTGCAAAATCTCAGGAAGATAATGGCAGCACAATAGGTGGGCAAATTAGTCTGTTTTCTGAACTGTGGCAGTTTTGCCTATGCACATTCATAAGCCCATTCAATTCTATTTCATTTCTACATTACTCATGTGGACTTCTTTTTTAATAAATAAATCTGTATCTAAGTCCTAAATCAGCCTACGTTTACATAAGGGACAATTTCTTAAATATTCTGCACAGGTGCACTGTACTCCGGTGCAGCTTTCTCAAATGATATCAAATACCCCATAGGATTGTTGGCATGGCTGTGGTAGCAGGGGCACATTTTTCCACTTATGATAATGTCATCTGGCATCGAAATTTTGAATTGATGATTTTGAAGAAATATACAGTGGTACCTTGGGTTAAGAACTTAATTTGTTCTGGAGGTCCGTTCTTAACCTGAAACTGCTCTTCACCTGAGGTACCACTTTAGCTAATGGGGCCTCCCACTGCCACTGCTACACGATTTCTGTTCTCATCCTGAAGCAAAGTTCTTAACCCCAGGTACTATTTCTGGGTTAGCGGAGTCTGTAACCTGAAGCCTCTGTAACCTGAGGTACCACTGTATTTAAAAATGTAAATGTCCCATCGTGGCCTCCCCTAACTTGCCTTTTTGAACTTGTGGGATGGTAAAACAGTGATTTTCCAATCTATGAAACTTCTCACATGGGAGCATAGGATCGCTGAATTGGAAGGAATCTCAACACATGGTCCCTCACCCAAATTTTGGCTGCCGTGAGAACTTATTTGGCTCAGGAATGGAAGATGCTGCAGAAATTAAACCTCTCTTTGTGGTACAGTAATATGTGGACTCTGGCTGCTGCAGAAAAAATAATTCACAAATGATGGATTTCTAAGGGTAAGGAAGACTCGGAATATTTATATGTTGTAGCTCAGTAGTAGGGAATCTGCTTTGTAGAAGGTCCAGGCTCAATCTCCATCATCTTAAGGTAGGGCTGTCCGAAATCCTAGAGATCTTGCCAGTCAGTGTAGGGAATACTGAGCTGGGTGGGCTAATGATCTGACTCAGTATAAAACAGGTGATGAGTACCCCTCTGTGACAGGCGATTGCCAATGTAGGAGAAAAAACACAGAATGGAGAAGAAATTTGATGCAGTTTACATATCAGTGTGAATCTCCCTAATTCACACTTTCACAAACAATCTGCAGACCTGAATGTACCTATCTCTGAAATTCACACTTCTACAAAGGGACAGAGTAGTGACATTTTCCAGTGAAATTAGTTGCACTACACCATGTCCACAGGTGTGAATAAAATTGGTCAAAAAGCCATAGCTCCATAACGCAACAGGTGCTGCAATGGGAAAGGAACATTGGAAAAAGGGGACAGAATTGCAAGCATTATAATCAGAATGCAGTCTAAGTTACAATGGCAGGGGTTGTCTGGGACCAGTCCAACAATATTCAACCCAGCCCTTACAATCATTCTCATTTTGCTATTTTGTGGTGAAGTTCTCAATCCATCCCACCAAGTTAGTTTTTCTTTTTGGCAATAACACCACTTCTCCTCCTTTACTTGGGAGTACATCACATCTATCTATATCTATCTATCATCTATCTATCTATCTATCTATCTATCTATCTATCTATCATCATCTATCTATCTATCATCTATCATCTATCTATATCTATAAACTCTCTTCACCCTACAGTAAATGAAAATCTCTTGAAACAATTCAGTGTTCAGAAATTGTCAAGGCATGGATTTGACATTTTCTTTCTTTTGAATACACAGAAAGCAAACACTGCTAATTTGTTAATAGTTAAACAGCAAACAAAGAGCTAAGCCCCCAATTAGCACATAAATGCCAAAGAAAAAGAACCAGACATCATGACAAGCTTGTTCATATTGTTCCCCTACTACCCTCACCATCTTTTAAAAAACCAAGAATGTTCATAACGCATTGCCTACTTATTCTCAAATCTCACTCTTTTGTGCATCCCTTACTCAGAGATCCAACCACATCACATTTTTTATCTTGTTTAAATGTGATAAAGGAAGGGGAAAGAGATCATTTTCCTTCCCAGCCATGTTGATTCTTACTCAATTAAAAGAAGAGAGGATTTGTAAGGGAGGGGGGCGTGCGAAAAAGCAGAGCCCTAGTCTTGAGCAGGGTCCGAAAGAATTAAAACAAGGCCCTGTGAACTTGACTCACATGTAATCACTGCTGTTCTAATAAGGTGAGAGCAGCTTCTGGATCCAGGCAGTCTCCAAAGCGCTGGCCCGGTCCCTGCCATATGGAGACAGGCTGGAATCTGTCAAGTTCACTTAGCAAATTTTATCTTCAGGGAGTCGGGCAGGCGGGCTGGATACCGATAAACAGAATGCGGCAGAAATCTGGAGGCAAACACTGGTGCGGCCTGGACCACTGAACCAAAAACACCACACACACACACACACACACACACCAGTTCTAAATAAACACATGCTTGACCGAGGGGGAGGGGAATTGGTGGTAATTAAAACGAAGCCTGCCAAGCTATGTCAGAGGTTTTGTATCGCTGGGAAGCTTGTCAAGTCTGAAATCTCTTCCTTATATCTTCAATTAGGTGGAGAAAGGGGATGCCCCTAGATGCTATCAAAGGGCAAAGATGCTGTTATTCTGCTAGTAATAAAAGCCATATAATTAGTTTGCCAGATTCAGACAAATTTGTGGAGCATAAGTGTATTGATGGCTTGGAGTCATGAAGCTTTCAAGCCAGAAGTTAGGACTTCACTGAATATCATAAGAACATAGGATGAGGCCAGTGTCCCATCAGGTTCAGCATCAAATGTCCCCATGGGAAGCCTGCAAGCGAGACCAGAGCATAAGCACACTCTCCTGCTCTGTGGTTTCCAGCAACTGGTATTCAGAGGTATAACATCTATGACAGTGGAGGCAGAGCATAGCCAGTGAGTGTAGGAGCCATTTGTCTAATCCTCTTTTAAAGCTATCCAAGCCGGTGTGGCCATCACTGCCACCAGCTGCTTGGGAGTATCAATGGAAGAAGGCTACTGACATCATGTCTTCTTGGTGGGCTTTTTGGAGGCATCTGATTGCCTATGTCGTGAAGCAGGATGTTAAACGAAATGACACTTGCGGTGTGATATAGCAGAGCTCTTTTTTATGTTCAAATGACACCATCTTAGTTTCCTCCTCCCCACTTATTGTTTACAGAAAATGGCAGCTCAAATCTCTTTTCGGACATGTTCTTTTACAGAAGTAGCATTAGATGTAGTGAAGCATGGTCTGTTGGGGCAAATAGAGAACTGCCCACCCCCAAACCTGTCTGCATTGGCCCATCTCCCACCACCAGCCTGCCTTCCAGTTTACGTCTCAGTGCTACCTTTGGGAAGAGGATGGGGACAAAACTAGAGTGAGTTGGTTCTGCCTGGCTTTTCCAGTAGTGATGTATGGAAGTGAGAGCTGGACCATAAAGAAGCCTGATCGCCGAAGAATTGATGCTTTTGAATTCTGGTGCTGGAGGAGACTCTTGAGAGTCCCATGGACTGCAAGTTGATCAAACTTCTCCATTCTTAAGGAAATCAGCCCTGAGTGCTCACTGGAAGGACAGATCCTGAAGCTGAGGCTCCAATACTTTGGCCACCTCATGAGAAGAGAAGACTCCCTGTAAAAGACCCTGATGTTGGGAAAGATGGAGGGCACAAGGAGAAGGGGGCGACAGAGGACAAGATGGTTGCACAATATTCTCAAAGCTACCAGCATGAGTTTGACCAAACTGCGGTAAGACAGGAGGGCCTGGCTAAACAACTAAACGACTAAATAACAACAAGCCTGGCTTTTGCTTCGCCTGTTATTTGCTCCAGTTCCACCTGCTTCTCCACCCTGCTAGTCTCAATGGGCAGCATTCATCACTGACCAAAGGCACAGAGATTGTGTTTCTATGCTTGAGAACTGAAAGCTAGGGGACATACATCATGAGAATGCCAGAATCTTCATTCCTAGCTTATGAGTTTCAAGTGTTTCAGGCTCAAGTGAAGCCAATGTGGTGCTCTCCAGTTGTTGTTGGGCTACGACTCCCACCAGTGACAGAGTATCTGTCTGAATGAATGACATGGAGTATCAGCTTTGTATGCAAAAGCTACCAGGTTCAAGCCCCTGCATCTCCAGATAGCAATGGGCACATCCCTTGTCTGAAATCCTAGATAATAGCTTCTAGTCAGTATAGACAATACTGAACTAGGTGGACCAATGGTATGGCTTGTATAGGACAGTTTTGTAGTAGCAGTAGTAGTAGGTCAGTGGTAGTGCCTCTGCTTTGTGTGCAGAAGGTCCAAGATTCAATCCTTGGCATTTCCAGTAGGGCTGGGAGGGACTCTTGCCTGAAATCCTAGAGAGCCACAGCCAGTCAATGTAGGCAATACTGAGCAAGTATTGTCTGTACTGACCAACAGTCTGACTCAGTATAACACAGCTTCCTATGTTCCTATCAGCCCCAGTTAGCATGGTCAATGTTCAGGGATGATAGTAAAGTAAAGTAAAGGGCCCCCTGACCATTAGGTCCAGTTGTGGCCGACTCTGGGGTTGCGGTGCTCATCTCACTTTATTGGCTGAGGGAGCCGCCGTACAGCTTCCGGGTCATGTGGCCAGCATGACTAAGCCGCTTCTGGTGAACCAGAGCAGCGCACGGAAACACTGTTTACCCTCCCGCAGGAGCGGTACCTATTTATCTACTTGTACTTTGACGTGCTTTCAAACTGCTAGGAGCGGGGACTGAGCAACGGAAGCTCACCCCATTGCGGGGATTCGAACCACCGACCTTCTGATCGGCAAGCCCTAGGCTCTGTGGTTTAACCCACAGCACCACCCGTGTCCCTTCAGGGATGATAGCATAGCAGTAAAAGCAGGGCTCGTCCTGTTTTTAAATTTTTGATCATTTTGAATGCAGTTTATTTTCTCATTAGCTGATAGAGTACAGTATGGGAAAACCACAGGAGAATGTTTTGGCACAGCGCTAATATAAACCAGACATCATGGCCTGTGACCATTGTAAAGTCTTGCAGGATCTTTCAAAACCAATAGCAATATTTTTTCCTCCTAACTTTGAATGGAAGAGATGATACAAAGCTGCTGCTTCTTCTTTTAATCCCTTTGATTATAATGTAAGACTCCCCCACACATGCAGAGAAAGAAGCAAAATTGCAAACAGATGTTGCAGAGTCTCCACTGATCATGTCATGACAAGTGTTATGAAGTGTGTGTCGGAAAACTTTGGAAGCACAGTGATTAAAGTGGTACCGAGACAGGTACAGAGCAAGTAGAACATTTTTGCTCCAGATGTATCATACATAATCTATTGAGGACCAAACACCAAGCTGTTCACATCTGTTTGCTCAACTGCTTTGAAGAGAGAGTTGTAGTTGTTTTTTAACGTTCATCTTCCTGACAAAGAAGTTTCACTACCAGCGGCTGCCCCTCATTATCTTACATCAATTAGCCTGTGGGCTGATGTCCTATGGCCCTCCAGGTGTTGTTTGACTACAGATCCCAGAATCCCTGACCATTGGGCATGCTGGCTGATTCAAGTTATGAATCCTGCAACATCTGGAAGGCCTCAGGCGCTGTATTCTGTGTTCACTTACTGAAAAGTAAGCTCCATTGAACACAGTGGAAATTACAGGCGTGGTCAAAGTATTTTCTTATGTACCGTATTTTTCGCTCTATAACACGCACCCGACCATTACACACACATAGTTTTTAGAGGAGGAAAATCCGTAGGCATGCCACCCGTAGGCATTCCCTGCATAACACGCACAGACATTTCCCCTTACTTTTTAGGAGGAAAAAAGTGAGTGTTATGGTGCAAAAAATACGGGTAAATGGAATCACCTTTGAGAGGAAGGGGAAAATGCCATCTCCTATGTTATTTCTAAATGACTGGTATAACCTTTGGATATAAAATCTGGGAAATTCCAAGACATTTGCTACAGCAGCTCAACATTGCTGCTCCCTTTCCAGGAATCTCTCCTATTCTAAGAGCTGTTCCCATCTCTGGATAACCCTTTCATGTACCAGCAGTATTGCAAATTAAAGATAGCTGCAGCACCAAAAAGGAGAGAGAAAGTAATCATTTTTTTAAAACACACACACAAACTCACACCATTTGGAAATGGAAACAATTCATCACCCTATCAATAATCCAATCTGAAATACACTCAAACCAAAGTTAACAGGTTTCTTAAAAAAATAAAAGTTCCAAAATACAAAACATAATAGACAGACTTTCCGCCTCCACTGAGTACCAGTTACTGGGAATCACAAGAGGGGAGACTGCTGTATGACTCAGGTTCTGTTTACAGGCTTTCCAAAAGGGGCATCTGACCACTGTGAGAAGAGAATGCTGGACTAGATGCGGATCTTTGTCCTGACCCAGGAGGGGTTTTTTCTTAACACCCCAGCCTCAGATGGGCCATATCACCAGCACAACTACAATATAACCTTATTTGGAAATGAAGAGGTGAGCCACGGTCCTGACGCTCCATTCCTAGTGGATGTTGTGGTGGGCTGCCACTGCCCACCTGATCTCCTAAGGGTTCCCTGACTGCTGCTTACTGGGAAGTAGAGGGCGACGCAGTAGTGATGTCAGCAAAGCACACATGCATCACTGGGAGCACCAGATTAGCTCTGCTGCTTTCTTTACACTATGCTGACCTTGCCACCATCTCACCCCTTCCTTCTTCCTACTAGTAAACACCAGTGATGCAATCCACAAGAGGTCAGGTGAGCAGCAGCACTCTCATTACACCATCCACTACCGCAATCCTTCTTTCTGCAGCAACCAGCGGTCTGGAGCAGTAGCGGAGGGAAATAACAGAATGGCATGAAGTAAGGGCTTGGGGGGATTCAGTGCGAAAGCATTGCACAGGAAGAGAAGAAAGAGGGAAGGTGGTTTCTATAGGAGCTGCAAATTCTGCAAATGTTTAGTTTGCTTATCAAATACAGACATACAATTTGATAAGCAGAGAGGGTGGGTGGGAAAAGGTGGAGAAAGACAAGTATATTAATTCACTTGATAAATAAAGGTGGGGTTCAATTAAGTTCTCCTCAAAGACCCACTGGAATTAATGAACCTACAACCGCATTCACAACATACATTCAAAGTATTATGAGATCACTTTAAACAGTCATGACTTCCCCCAAAGAATTTTGGGAGCTGAAGTTTGTGAAGAGTGTTGAGAGTTGCTAAGAGACCCCCTATTCCCTTCCCAGAGCTGCAATTCCCAGCATTCTATGGGAAGGGGGATTGATTGTTAAATCACTTTGAGAATCATAGATCTGTGAGGGGAATGGGGTGTCCTAACAACTCTCAACACCCTTGATAAACTACAGCTCCCAGAATTATTTTGGGAAGCCATGACTGTTTTAAGTGGAATCATAGTGCTTTAATTGTATGGTGCTAATATCGTCTAGATTAGTCATGTCCATTTGTTTCAACGGGTCTACTCTGAGTAGCACTAGCATTAGCTGCAACCTTGAAAAAATGCATAAAAGTATTTCAGGTCAAGAAACCACCCTCACTCCACCTTGCAATGGTAATAAGAATGAGGGCATTTTTATTCCCTTCCCTTGCTGTCTTTTCTGCAGGAGCCATCAAATATTCTTTACCGTCTGTGCTTAATCTTTCGGCTTTTTGATACACCTTGTTACCTCCTTGCTACTTCAGCATCACATGTGATGCATTCCATTTACAAGGTTTCCACAAAACCAAGTTTGCAAGAAGCAAAAGCAGCTATAAAGCTAACAAGCCTGAATGGCTCCCCCCTCCAACTCTCTTTTTAGCTCAGATTGAATTTATGTTGAGCCAATTCACAGACGTGCACTTCGGTAATAACCTGTGGCTTTGCCAGGAGAGAGAGAGAGAGGGAGAGGGAAGGGGGCGGGAGGAGAGACCCCCTATCTGTACACAATGCCATAGGAAGTCTAGGACACAACACACAATGTTTTCTTTGTAGATATCGTCAAACATGATGAATGAGAAACATTCCAGAAGGTCTGCCCTGATACCGAGACAAATGTTATACTGATACTAAACAATTTAAAGGAGAGAATAGAGAAGGCTCCAGATAAGAGAAGTCTGCCACAAGAAGCCCCCTAAAAAACAGACACTTGTGCTATTTTATTTACTTACTTATTTATTTATAGGAATCTGAGGAATTTCCAACCGATCTTTTTGTCCACGCCAGGCTCTAGGTTTCAGGGAGCTCCTGATGGACTCAGATGGACCCCATTTTATCGTGATGGGCCTCTTCCGGCTTACAGAATATGTAAGGTGAAACCAGTTGCTGGAACAGCGCAATGACCCATCTAGTCCAGCATCCTGTTCTCACAGTGGCCAACCAGATGCCTCAATGTGAGAAACCTACAAGCAAAGCCTGAGCGCAACAGCACTCACCCCATTTGTGACCTTCAGCAGTTGGTATTCAGAGACCTACTGCTGCTGAACATGGAGGAAGAACATAGCCATTGGGGCTAGAGGCCCCAATTGATAGTCTTATTCCGCCAATAATTTGTCTACACTGCTTTGAAAGCCGTCCATATTGCTGGCTATCACTACATCTTGTGGAAGCAAATTCCATGGTTGTGAGAATTAAGTGGTTCCTTTTGCCTGTCTTCCAACATTGAGCTTCTTTGGGTGTCCACATTTTCCAGCACCATGAGAGAGGAGGAGAAACTGCCTACCCACTTTCTCCATGCCATGAACACCTCTATTATCATATTCCCCTTGCTCATCTTTTCTCTAAGCTAACAAGGAAGTGGTGGTTATGGAAACACACTCCCCTCCTGTGGCTTCCAGCAACTCGCATTCAGCAGCATGAAAGCTCAGGACTGTAGAGAAAAGGATATTGGACCACATGGGTTATTGGCAGGGCTTTTCCTTCTGGAAAAAATAGCTGCTGGTACTCACCACAAAGTCGTTACAGTAAGTGCCACACTTTTTAACAACCAAAAGAGGAGCCGGTACTGTGTACCCCTGATTACCCCCTGAAAAAGAAGCACTAGTTATTGGCCTGATCCAACAGGCTCTTCTTAATTTCAGAGGATGAACCACTGCAGTACTTCTCCCCAAGCTTACTAAGTCAAAAACTTGAGGCTCTTAGCAACTCAGCTGGCAGTTCCAGGATGACAGAGCCAACCACACAATAGGACTTACCCTACATAAGCCTTCACTTGTTCTTAAGTTCCCTGCTGGGATAACATCTGCCTACAGCTACTTAGTGGGTGTGGGGCATCAATAAACAGGGCTCACTTGGAACTACCCGATGTTCTGTTGCTGCAAGAGGAACTACCCGATGTTCTGTTGCTGCAAGAGAGTTCATGATTGGGAATCTGGACTTGCTTACCTGGACTTGATTTGACAACTTGCTTGATCTGACTTCACCTACTTGCGCTTGATTTAGCCTATGTAGATGAGGCGCTTTATCTGACCTTCCTGTTGTAACTTGACTTTGCCTACCCGGACTAGATTTATTTGCCCTGGGCTCAACTTCCCTAAACACTGCCTGCTTCCCCTGCAAGCCTCAAGAGCTCAGAGAGCAGCATAGTCATAACCTGCTTCAGCTGGACTTTATATATAACAAGGTGGAAATGGTGCATTGCAATGGTACGAGTTACTAATTGTTACTCTGCTATTTAAAGCATCTGAACTACGAAGGTAAACCAGTTTCAAGCAGACTTTTGACTAAGGAACCGTAAGGTGAGCAGTTAGAGAAATCCCAATATGTTTTAGAGTCCATTGCTCTGAAACCAGTTTCAAACTTGTTTAATTCTGTAGTTTGGACAACAACCTGATATTTATCCTTAAAGAACAGGTGCAAGTGTCATCGAAAGAGAGAGATGGGAGTGAGTGAGATCCTGACAATGTCCTTAATAATATCTTAATGATAAATAATTAAGAATCTTGGATTGCAATGCCAAGCAAACGAGTAAGTGAGGGGGTGCCACTTCTGAGTAAGTTCCCACTGTAAATATAAAACTTTTTGCAATATTCACTCTTTTGATTTTACTTCAAAAGTTCAATTGAGAGCTATGAATCTCTAAAGCAAAGCAAGGAACCCTCTGATTATATACACAGAGACAAAATCAAAGCTTGCAGTTTTTTATTTCATTATTTACGTTAACTCTCATGATTTGTGGTGGGGATCTGTCCCATGAATTTGATTTATTCCTATATTCTGGAAGAAGGTGATAAAAGTTCCTTAGTTTTACAAGCGGTAAATGAATCCTTCTCCCACAAACACACACACACACACACACACAATGTACTGTATATCTCATTTTCCAACAGATCAGACAGTCCATCTTAGTCAAATAAAGATTTGTCACAGGCTGAATATAAACCTTATACTAATACCTGTCTTGTATGCCATGATAAATTATGTATTTTGCAAAAGATCACAGTTGCGTTATTCTTTGTTCCTTCGTTCTTGTGAGAATTCATTGCAATAAAGACCTGATTCAAGAGTTTAGTAATGTACTGAATAGTGAATACGCCCTATAAAGGCAACAGCTCCTGCATAACCACATAAGATTTATGGAGATAGGGCCTAGGCTAATATCTCAAAAGTCTCTAGAAATCTTTGCTACAGAGCACTGCCTGAAATGGTTGTTGGAGTTACTGATCTAGCTTGATCTTATGATTATAAGAAAAGCCTGCTGGATCAGCCCAGTGGCCCATCTAGCCCAGAATCCTGCATTGACAGTGACCACCCGGATACTTGTAGAAATGTTCAAACAGGGTCTGACTACAAACACACACACTTCCCACTTGCGATTCCCAGCAACTGCTATTCAGAAGCATTAATACCTCCAGATGAGGAGGCAGAGCGCAGCCATCATGGCAAGTAGCCACCGATAGCCCTGTCACCCTCCATGAATTTGTCTAATCCTCTTTTAAGGCCATCAGAGTTGGTGACCATCACTGCCTCCTGTGGGAGTGAGTTCTGTAACTATGCACTATGTGGAGAAGTGAGGGACCGCGGGTGGCGCTGTGGGTTAAACCACAGTGCCTAGGACTTGCTGATCGAAAGGTCGGCGGTTCGAATCCCCGCACAATGGGATGAGCTCCCATCGTTCCGTCCCAGCTCCTGCCCACCTAGCAGTTCAAAAGCACCCCAAAGTGCAAGTAGATAAATAGGGACCACTCTCCAGCGGGAAGGTAAACAGCGTTTCCGTGGGCTGCGCTGGTGCTGGCTCGCCAGCTGTGGCTTAGTCACACTGGCCACGTGACCTGGAAGCTGTCTACGGACAAGCGCCGGCTCCCGGCCTCTTGAGTGAAATGAGTGCGCAACCCCAGAGTCGGTCACGACTGGACCTGTTGGTCAGGGGTACCTTTACCTTTATGTGGAGAAGTACTTTCTTTAATTTGCATTGAAACTTCCAACACTCAGCTTCACTGGATGTCCATGAGGTCAAACCAGAAGTGGCTTCACCACACAGAGCAGAGCTGCAAAGCGCGGCCAGCTGTCTAACACATAAAATTTAATTTAACCAATAGTATGTGGATGTCAGAGGAATTTTAGGATTATTTTTCTTAACCATGCATCCAATGAAAATGAAGGTCTATTCTTTCTAATGGATCTACAACCCACTGTATTTTAGATAAACACATGCAAAAACAATTGGGTATTTGTCAATCCTTAGGTATGGACTAGCATCACCTTCCACAGTGCAGTTCTATGCAGAGCTACTCAGAGGTAAATCCCATCAAGTTCAATGAAACTTAACTCCAGTTAGGAGTATACAGGACTGAAGACTCAAGAGTTAGAATTTTAGAATTCAAGGTTTTATTTTATTAGGCACACGAAACTATATTCCTCACCAGTTTGCTATGACATTCAAAACTTGCATATCAGCAGCAGTTTAAGAGATGCTACATTGTATAGTAGCAATTCTGTCAATAGCAAGTCACAAAGGTAAAGATAAAGGTACCCCTGCCCGTACGGGCCAGTCTTGCCAGACTCTAGGGTTGTGCGCTCATCTCACTCTATAGGCCGGGAGCCAGCGCTGTCCGCAGACACTTCACGGTTACGTGGCCAGCGTGACAAGCTGCATCTGGCGAGCCAGCGCAGCACACGAACGCCGTTTACCTTCCCGCTGGTAAGCGGTCCCTGTTTATCTACTTGCACCCGGGGGTGCTTTCGAACTGCTAGGTTGGCAGGCGCTGGGACCGAACGACGGGAGCGCACCCCGCCGCAGGGATTCAAACCGCTGACCATGCAATCGGTAAGTCACAAGGACTCCCTAAATAAAACATTCTCCATTTTTCTGAAGTAGCCAAACATGCCATCCCATTGACAACTCAGGGAATTATTTAACTGAAGGAAAGTGTGCTCCTGTTAAAACCCAGCATGCTGGTGACACGATCAATAATGCAGATTTGTCACCAGACAAAGAGAGACCCACTTATTGCCATCTGGTGCAGACCCACTACTGAGAGAAGAGAGAAACTTTCATAAAGTTTCATTAAATCTGTTGTGAAATTTACACTTGACCATCTCCTAAGGGTCCTTCAGATATGCATGCTCAACGCACACACACCCTTTCCCTCCTTGCCACTGAAGGAAAACTAGGGGGAATGTTATGAAGTAATCCAGCTAGCAAAAAAAATCTACAGAGGAACAACATTGAATTTTGATTTATTCGCAGCATTGAAAACAGCCCTACATTTTTATGCTTCCCAAAAAACCAATGTTCTCAGACCTTGGATTAAATGGTGTGAGTTCTACATATTGAGAGCAAGCCCTGCCCTTTTTAATCTTATCTCAGTATCGGTGGTCCTTGGGGAATGTTCTCCCCTCCAAATTAAAATGGCAAGCTACATGGAGAGGCATTCTCCATGACCGCTTCCTGTCTTTGAAGGTCTACCAAATCCATTTTGTTTTGTTTAATTAAGCTCAGAATGTTGGAAGATATGAGATAGACAAAGAAAGTCCTTCTTCACACAGCTAAGCTATGGAATTTGCTCCCCCACGGGAGGCAGTGATGGCCACCAAGTCTGATGGCTTTAAAAGAGGATTCAACAAATCGATGGAGGGTAAAGCTAACAATGGGTACTAGCCAGGATGGCTATGTTCTCCCTCCACTGGCAGAGGCACTATGCCTCTGAATGCCAGGTGATGGGAACTGCAGGTGGGGAAAGTGCTGTTGTGCTCAGGTCCTCCTCATTGGTGCCTCGGAACAGGATGCTGGGCTAGATGGGCCTTCACAGGTCCTTCTTATGCAAAAGGCTTCAACAGCAACCCACAGAATCTCCAAGTAGGGAAAATCTGTCAATTTTGCTTCTCTCAGTTCTCATTGTTCCAACCTTAAATTCAGCTCTTCACATTTCTGCAGGAACTTGCTATTAAATTGTTGTTTTAAAAATCCTCATGAAAACTCATTAGAGTTTTCTCTTAGTAAACACATTTTGCATGCAATTTTTACTAATGTACACATTTAAGTGATTTTCCCAAACACATTGCATTTTTGTATGTTCTGTTCTCCGATATATGTATTTTAATACACACTTTACCCCAATAATAAGGCATTTTTTTACACATTGTTTGTTTGGAGAACTGTATCACAAAATTCAGGCAAGTACAAATTTTGCTGGTTGAGTGCATTTTGCTTCTCATATCGTTTCCGGAAAATGAAGTTTGTGTGTGTTCTCCTTTTAAATTTGAACTGAACTGAAGTTCTCCCCATCCCTAATCTCCAGATGCTGTGCCCACATCAGGAAAGCATATTTTGTCACAGATAGCCCTTGCACATAATTCAGAGGTTTGGGACTGCCCTGATTCCCAAGTGTGACGTTCTTTACTGAGCGCTAAATTTTATACGGGCATTCAGATAGGTGCAAAGCCAGAGGAAGCCCCAGCTGATAGAAAATATAAATATTTAAAACCTACATAATCCTTTCGTGTCCTGGGACAGCTTGAGAAGTGAGATCTTCCTACAATAGCATTCCCCATCCATTGCCTTCATTCATCTTGTTAGGGGATAAAGCAAAGTGATACAGACAAGACAGGAAGCTGAAAGGCCAGCAAGCACCACAGCTGCGCTCGCCCCTTTTCCTTTCAGTGAACAAGCTTTGATCACTTGCAGTGTTGGGTGGGAGGGAAGGAGGAAGCAAGGGAGGGAAGATGACCTGTCCTTTTAAAAGATAATTTTCTCCTTTGATCTAATGTGTCTGGCTTTCCTTTCAAATTGAGCCCTTTGCTGTCACCATGTTTTATTAAATATTTTATTTTACTTCTTTTGCTTAAGCCTGTCGCCATTAGTGGCCCACCCCTAAGGCATATTCTATTTGATACAGGCAGTTTCTAAAGGGCAGGACTAGGTATTACAAGGAACACGGGGATCTCCCCTCCTGAAAAGAGCAGTTCTGTGCTCAGCTCCACTCCCTTCGGAAACAAGCAGTTTATCCTCCCACCTGTGCTACAATAGGAACTTAGAAAGTTGCCTTACACTGACATTTTACAGAACAGATAATAAAATCAAGAAATGCTACAGTAGCAGCACAGCAATGAAATGCAGCACATCAGTGCATTGCTAAAATGTGGTCCCTTTTAAATGCCCAACCAATTACAGTGTTCTGCTGCAGGTGCCAGGGGGTCTCTTCTGTATGGTGTACGAATTGGTTGTGGCACACCAAGATTTCAGACAGAGTATATCCCTAGTACTACTTGGAGATGCTGAGGAATTAACTTTCTGCATGCGGAGCAGATGCTCTACCCCTGAGCAATGGTAGAAGTTTTCCAAAAAGGAGAGGTTTTTATTATCCCAGCCTGCATCTGTAGAAGACTTGCCATCGTTTTTATATATTTACAGTCATACCTCATGTTACGTCCGCTTCATGTTACGTTCTTTCAGGTTACGGAAAGGGTTACTTCTGGGTTTCACTGTTCGCCCATGTGCAGAAGCAGCGAATCGCAACCCACGCGTGCGCAGACGCACCACTGCTGGTTGCACTCTTTTCATGTTGCAAATGGGCCTCCGGAACAGATCCTGTTCGCAACCAGAAGTACCACTGTACTGGGGGACTGAATCAAAATCCAACACTTCATCCCAAGTCAAAAGCCCACGTAATGTGATATGTCTTTAGTTGCAAACAAAAAGCCAACACTGGTGTCAGACATATCACAGAAGGGAGATTATTTCAGAGATGAGGAGTCATTGCAGAGAAGTCACTGCCACTCACCACCACCTCTCCAAATTTCATACAGTGGTGGAGTCAACAGCAGGGCTTCCACCTGCAGATATTAGTTAATGGACAAGTGGAGACCAACAAACATTAATCTTTTTCATAAAGCATTTCTGGTGCAGTTTCTTAGGTACCTCACCGTTGCAATCAGTACACAAATATTACTGGTATTGTCTGCCGCTGGAGAGATAAACCATTAACCAGCTTCCAATATGATTCAACTGCAACTTTCCTATGGGAAGGGCCCATTCTTCAAGGTAGAGCACCTGCTTTGCATGCAGAAGGCCCCAGGTTCAACCCTCAACATCTCCAAGTTGGACAGGGAGAAACCCAATTGAAACCCTGGAAAGCCTCTGCCAGTTGTAGACTAATTGGAGCTAGATGCACCAGGGGTCTAACACAGTACATAAGGCAGCTTCTTATGTAGTGCAGTGGCTGAGCACTTACTTTTCATGCAGAAGGTCCCAAGTTAAATCCCTGGCATCACCAGGTAGGACTGGGAAAGACTCACTATCTGAAGCCCTAGAGAGCCTGTTAGTATAGCCAACACTGAGCAGGTTGGACCAATGGTCAGACTCAGTCGAAAGCAGCTTCTGTTCATGTCAAACTTTGTAGCTATTGCCCATGTCACTGTCCCTAGCATGAGTGCTTGTGTCTTCTTTCTCTTTCATCTGCACAGCTGACTGCAGCCAGCATTCTCCCAGGAGTCTAGGGTCAGCTGCAATGTGGGAATGAAGATCAACCACAACACTCATGTACTGCTTTGTACTGCCATGCTGTCCCCAGCCTACTGCGGCATGAAGCGATTGAACATCCCACAGGGACACTTTCCCACACTGCCTTACATCACTCCTCCTATTTTGAGAAAGGTTGAGGTAAAAGAGGAGACGCACACACACACACACACACACACACACACACAGAGAGAGAGAGAGAGAGAGAGAACGACTTGCCATTTTTCAGCATACAAAAGAACGACTTGTACATTCAGATTCACTGCTTATGGAACCAGCTTTCTCTAAATTAATTTGGATATGCTTCCTTTACTCCCAGCAGGACGTCCCTGTAGTCGAACTTCCTGCATCTCATTTTCTAACAGTGCTGTGAAAGGAAGCCGTGTGTGTGTGTGTGTGTGTGTGTGTGTGTGTGTGTGTTTTCTAGCAATATATTGAAGGCAGTTGTTCTTATTCTTTCTACTTTTCTCCGACTTAAAACAATCTCAATCTACAACATTCTCAAGGATGAGATAGTAAGGATAGATCTTGTTATTCAGGTGGAATACACACACAGAGACACACTTTTCTCCATCATATGTGGCAAATTTTATATATATCAATAAAATCAATAAAAAAGAATACAGTGGACGCTCCAGTTGTGAACGTGATCCGTGCGAGATGCACGTTCGCAACCTGCAGCGTTTGCAACCTATGTCTGCACGTCTGCGCACGTGTGGGTTGTGATTCGGTGCTTCTGCGCATGCGCAAAGTGTGATTTAGCACTTCTGCGCATGTGCGACGACTGAAACCCGGATGTAACCCCTTCTGGTACTTCTGGGTTTTGGTGGTCCGTAACCTGAAAAAATGCAACTTGAAGCAGCTGTAACCCGAGGTATGACTGTACTTCAAAACATACAAAAGTTAAAATGCTAAAACAGATTAAAATTCACCTCAACTTTCTAAGCATCTGGGTATCCGTGTGCAAACAAGAATGTTTTTAGCAGCTGCCAAAAGTGTGTGGTGGACACCTCTGCTTGATCTCAATAGACAAGGAGCTTCAAAGTGTAGTGAAGGACACAGTTGCTCCCAGTAGTAGTGTGTGCCCTCTTGATACCTATATCACAGCTCCTTACCCCTATGGGTCATGAGAAGATCATGATCATATAAGTGCATCCAGATTGGCTCCCTTTCCCAATTCTATGTTCTGGTGCCAACTGGACTGGTAGTTGAATGTTCAACACTGGTAATGGCCTCTTACACCACAGGCCACAGAAGGGATTGGCTAGGTGCTTAGGAGTAACAGCCTGGGGTTGCTACTACTGCGCCTGAGAATCTGCTGCTGAAGTTTGCCCTGCTCTGTTCAAGAGTAGAACAGGCCCTGTTGATAATACTCAAAGTAAACAGCTGTGTAATGCTGAGGTAAGCTTTGCATGCTTGTATTTTTCCTCTTTAGTCAGAATGTTTGTGACCATTCTGTGACTTAACACCATTTTAGCCTATCAGTGTTAAAGGAGCAGAGCCATCAAATAATGACAGGCAATTATTCATTTATTGCATATGTAAGATTCTCAATATAATATTGTTCAAATTCATGGATTTTCTGCCATTTTAAATAAAGAAAATGGAAAGGCAGTATAAGAGAGATTTAGCAGTTTGCTCCTTAAACTAGAAGAGTGAGGAACTCAGTACCTCTGCCAATTAAGACTGTGGATTGCTGGATTAACCTCTATCTTTCAACTGAGTGCTCAGTGTTTGCTCTGGAATTAATCCAGATCCATGGAGCTCGTGAGCCCCAGATAGCAATTGTGCTAGGGTGATCATACCATAAAAGTCATACGCTTTGTTGCAAAAACCGGGAAAGTTTTTTCTCCTTATCATAAAGAGACCTGCTGGAACAGGGATGAGGAACCTCAGGCCTGGGGGCCATGTTTTACTTTATATTTTATGCTATGTTATTTCTATACCTCCCTTCATCGAAGGATCAGAGGGCAGTTTACAAAAACACAAAAAATACATAATATAGTAACAAAAACAAACAATAACACCCCATGGCACACCCCCATCACCAGGCCTGCTCCATGCCTGCCGGAATGTTTTTGCCTAGTTGGAATATGTATTTAAATGGTGATGATGCCTTTTGCTTGTTCTGATGTACACATATGTAATCCAATGGAACATGGGATACTACAGCCCAACAATCCGTCTAGTTCAGTATTGTCTACGTGGTGCTGAGTCGGATCAAAAGTTCATCTAGCTCAGTATTGTCTACTACACTGACTGGTGGTAGCTCTCCCAGGATTTGACCAAGAGCCTCTTCCAGTCTTTCCTGGAGTTGCTAAAAATTGAATCTGGGAGCTCCTGCTTGCAAAGCATGCAAAGCAGGTGCTGTACCACTTAGTGATGGCCCAGTTTAGAGGAATCAACCCCATATATATATATATATATATATATATATATATATATATATATTACACAAACCAAAACACAGCTATCATCTGAATTTTGTATTGCACTTGTTCAACAACAATAGAAATGTGCACAAAAATGAGTACATTAGGGGACAGTGTGCATCAACATGCATATATTAGTAAAAGGAACATACCAATATGCATTATATTAGAAACAGGGCTGGCCCAAGACATTGTGGCATATGAGGTGAAACACAAAATAGTGCCTCCCTCCACACACGCACCAAGGATGAAGGGGAGAGTAAAGAAAAGGGGGAACAGGAATATCAGGAACAGGGGGAGAGGGAAATCAAATCAACCCTACTGAATGGTTGAACTGGGATTCAAAGGCTATCAAGGGAAGAAAAGGTGCCCCCTCAGAATCATGCCAGGAGACCCCAGAGGGCAGCCCCCACCATTTCCTCCCTAGGGGTGGAGGGAGACCAGAAGTGCCTCCCATTCACTGTGAGGCTGCTGTGGAGGCAACATGGGGCGGGGCTCCCAAGGGGGCAGCTACTCTGGCCTCCAAAGAGTGGGCAACAGCAACTGCTGCTACTGTGGCAGCGGCAACGGGCAATGCGTTCCATGGAGGCTGGATCTGCAGCCCCAGTGAATCTTGCCACCCGAGACAATCACCTCACTTTACTTCATAGGTGAGTTGGCCCTGGTTAGGGGGGGGGGGAATGTTTGCAAAAACTGTATATTAGGAGTAATGGGCATGGAAGTGTTTGTGAATTATGTGGACTTTAAAAATAAAACTCTGAAGTGATTTGGAAATGTGACAAACTGAATTTAAGATTGGGGTGTGGGGGTGAGAAACTGGGATTGAGAGAGTCATCCCTCCCCAGATATGATTTGGAGGTGGGCATTAATACTTCCATAAGATGGAATCTAACATAATCATGTCACAGATTTTGCTGTGGGGTGGGAGGGTGTGGAAGAAAGGATATGTATTTATATTAAACTTGTCAGACTACATTGTTACTTTAAGTCTCTCTCTCTTTCTCTCTCTCGCTTTACCAAAGCCATCTGCAAGTCCTGACATTTCAGCCATACTGTTATTTATATATGCATTTACGGCTGCCACCTGCTTGTAAGTTGACTCTTGCAGTAAACCGGTAGAGTTCCCCTGTTTCAATATTCTTTGACATTTTACTATAACTACAGAGCTGGCCATTTCTCAGCTTCCAGTTGCTCTACAGCCGCTCTTGAATTATATTGCCTCGGTAATAGAATAAAGATATTTCTCCACTATAGTACTACCCCCCCTTTCCATTCCTCCCCCCCATACCCAGATGGTACAAATCGCTGCTGGCACATGTAACAATTACAGCACAGCTTCTGCTGCTTAAATGAACCCCCATAAACCCCACAGAGTTAGATTAGATTAGGGAATTGGGAGGTGAGCAGGAGTCTGGCCAGTGATCTCAGCTGAAGCGGATAAGGATTTAATATCATCCATATATTGCTCTGATAGGATGCATGCAATATTTTCAAAGCAATGTTGAGCACCCTGGCTTTTGACATTCTCTCCCCCCACACCCCCGGAGAAAGACAAAAGCAAGGGGGAATCATCAGAACTGTAAAACCCAGTGAAGGAATTCCACAACTGCAACCAAAGTAGGCAGTTGATCATAAGTTTAAAGCTGTAAAGTGTGTTTTCTTCTGCTGTCACAAGAAGAAAAACAAGCAAACTGGTGGGTGAGCTGGACAGAGTGAAGAGGTGGATGTTGAATTTGGGGTACCCACTCCCCTGAATCTATTTTATTTCAGACCCAAGGCCATCCGGTGATTTGTCTGGTCAAACATGGGCATTGATTGACTGACTGATTGATTGATTACACTTATATCTCACCTGTCCCTAAAGAACTCAAGGTGGTACACAAGGGTTTCTCTGTTTTACAATAACGGAATGAGTAGGCTAGAGTCAGAGATAGTGACTGGCCCAAGGCCACCGAGTAAGCATCCTCCCGGTTGACTGGGGATTTGAACACAGATCTCTCAGGTTGTAGTCCAACACTCTTAACTGCAGCTAGTGCAGAATGCTGAAGCCAAGTTGTTGAGTGAAGTGCCTCTGCTGATCAGTTCCTGTGCTATGTCTATCTTTTTGCTAACATACACAGTCCTGACCAATTCAGGACCAGGTTATCTGAAAGACTCCTGCCTCTGTATAGATCTGTAAGACTGCTTAGAGAAGGCTTCCTCAACCTTGGCCCTCCAGATGTTTTGGGACTACAATTCCCATGATCCCTGGTTAGCAGGACCAGTGGTCAGGGATGATGGGAATTGTAGTCTCAAAACATCTGGAGGGCCGAGGTTGAGGAAGCCTGGCTTAGAGCAGCAGGGGAAAATCTTCTCATGGCACTGCACCCTACAGAATATGAGGACAATGATCCCCAAATGGGCAGTTTTTGTTATTACTACTGTTCTGTTCAATGTCCTCTCTGAGAAACATAAAGGAACAAGCATAAGTTGTAAAGGCTTCTCTTTCAAGAATTCCTTTTTGTACTTTATAAGTAAATGCACAGAAAGTCCATAACTACATATGATGATTTGGTCTAAGATGCTTCTACAAAAGAGAATGCATGCTATGAATTAAAACACAACATAAATCAACACAGCAAATAAAAACCAGCTTCTGTCACCAAAATCTCCTCCAATCAGGCCTAAAGTCTGCATCAGGTATCTTCTTCTTTCCATTCTCATACCTCTGGACTCAACAAGGCTAACAGTGCTGATTTGTGCCTGCCTCCCCCAAGAATTGAGCTACAATTCGGCTGTCAATCACCACTTGTTCCCAGATGTTGCATGTGTTTGAGGTATTGGGGGATGAAAAACAACAGCCATTAGTGAAGGCCAACATGGTTTTCTGGTGCCCACCATTTTGTTTTGTTTGTTCTCAAAGGGTTCTGGAATGATGCGAACTTCAGGGCATTCTGGGGGAAAACCAAATTGAGGGTCCAGGGAGATTCCTGTCCAATGGAACTCTGCCGCTCCCTAAAGTGGCAAAAGAAGAAGAAGAAGTCCAAAATAGTACACTAAGGCACTCTGTTTAGAGAACCTCAAGCCTGGCACTGGACTTTCCTCCTGTTCTACTCTGTTAATGATATACACACCACCCAAGCACCCACCCTATAATATCACTACATGTAGAGGCAGAAGTACATCAAATGGAAGGAAGCCATTCAGGTATTTATCATGTTAAAAATTCAGAAAAGAACAGACCAAATTTATTCAAATAGAGTCAATCTGCTGCTTATTAAACACTGCCCTCTCATAAATTGCCAGGAATGCTCACTAGGTTCATCTTCACAGCTGCTTAATTTCTGTTTCAAATTCCAAGCAATGCAAAATGACTTGAGAAGTCAGGTTCTGCAGCTTAATCAGATAGAAAGATAGCTATAATGAACCCGTACCGGATACTACCATTTTGGAGATCCAATGCTGCAGCTCTGCTTGCGCAACAGAACTCCATGTGCAGGTGGGACTTCTTTCTGCCCTGTCCTTTCCACTCCCATGTGCACCCTCAAAATCAGTGCCAAGAGCTGAGGGGTTTTCAAGATAAGATCTTGGGGGTACATAGGGGGGGGGAGAAGAGGAAGGAGAAGTCCCATTGCGGGAGCAGAACTCTGCTTCCACAATACTGGTTACAAGCCAAAACCTCTAATATGTAACTGGAAACTGGGTTACTGTTATATTCTGGTCCAATGCTGGAACCCAGCAGCAAGGCTGGATGACGATTACTGGATCCAATAAAGGCTGGAACCAGACTGAGATCTATTATATATCTGCTCCCAGACTACCTCCTGCAGGCTCCAGCCCATTGTTCTTCAGAGCCTTTAAGCCTTTAAACCAGCCTTTCTCAACCTGTGGGTCCTCAGATGTTGTTGAACTACAAATCCCATGACCCCAAGCTAGCAAGGCCAGAGCTCAGGGATGATGGGAGTTGTAGTCCAACAACATCTGGGGACCCATAGGTTGAGAACCACTGCCGGTTTAAGCCAACACACTGACCTGAAGACAGGCACTTCTCTTTCAATCCATAGTCTCCCTTCCAGTGTACAACCAGGTACCTAGGAGGAGGATGGATCTGGCCCTGGTGGTCTGGGAGCCCTGACCCAGACCTGGTTCCTGATCTGCTGCTCCTGCAGTCTCTGTCTCTGTGCCTAGATCTCTGCTGTGTGTATCATAGTCCTGTACTGCCCAGCCATGGCAGAGTTCAGTGGAGGGAGAGGCCAGCAAACCAGCAAAATCTCAGGGGGATACTTGCCTGGAGGCAGAGTCCGTATGCAAGGTTCAGTCCAGTCCTAAGGTCAAGAGTATCTCAGTTCATGTAGTCAGATGGTTCAGGGGTCAAGAAAGCCGAGAGCCCAAGGTTACAAGAAGCAGCAAAACCAGGAATGACAAATGTTGTTTCCAGCAACCGACTGAGGCTGGAAACCCTGCTGAAGAAAGCTGGAGCCAGCTGTTACACATCAGGAGCAAGAAGGCTGATCAGCAGCAGGTGGAATCACTCTGCTTTCTGCTCCTTCAGGCTGCTGCTCTGCAGGTGAAGCCAATTCCTGGCCCATGACAGGGTGACCATTTGAGCATATTAGCCAGCATTTGCCGCTGGTGACCAGACATTCCATTTGACGTTGCTGGAAATTGAAATTTGCAGTCCACCCCACTGCAATGCATATATCCATCGCCCATCACCCCACACACCTGGCCTATATATCTATTTAAATATATTTTCTCTCAAGAGTCTTACTTAAATGCATGGACCAAATGGGACTGGTGAGAGCTGTCAAAATAGCTAGAGGACCCCAAATTGGAGGTGGATGGTCAAAGGTGTGTTGAGAGAACCTCTGCTTCAGGTAAACAGGTTCTGCAGGTTTTCAAGCAAGCAAGCCTAACAACTGTTCGACCAGATTAACAGTGTATAAAATAAAGATGTGCCAACTATGAGAAGCAATAACTCTCTTAAGCCACTGTCAGTTTTCTTTTGTCTCCAGGCAAAAATCACTTAAAGTGAATCAATATATATATATATATATATATCTCCAGGAATTTAAATGTACAATGAATTCAGACTCATTTAACATAAATAAGCATATGTTCAATCCTGGAAGACCTAACTCATCCATAATAAATCAGGGCACTCAAACTCTTCCTGATGACTCAGCCCTCCTCTTCCAACAACTGACATCACAGCCCTTATTCCATGCCAACCCTCATCATAAAAACAGATGCCCTGAAGGTTAACACACTGTATGGCTGGAAAGAAGCAAAGGAGGAAAGTGTGGATCCAGAAACTATTTTGTGGTGCATGTGTCAGGTCCCTTTTTCCTATGCTACAAGAGCACAGGTGATGATTATGTAGCTTCCTGAAGGCAGAAGAGGAATTCAATTTAGGCCACAAAATACACCCGCTTAATTGAGAATAAGGATGCATTCAGACATAGGGAATAGTGTGTTTGTCTTCTGGTTTATAATGGTAGCATTTCCACCTCACCTTTATAATGTTTCTTTCACATGACAGTACCTGTTGCTTTATGATACTGTGGCTTTTTGATGCATTACTCCCAAACCCTGTCCACATTTGTGTCCTTATCCCACCTCCTGCCCCATGAAAACGGCAGGGAAGAACTGTATGCTGGTACACTGCCCCAAATTTTGTCACTTCACTCTTGCAATTTTCTGGGTTAATGGGATTGCAAATGGAAGCAATTAACATGGAAATGAGTGCCAAAGTTGCACTAGATTCTG
This sequence comes from Podarcis gaigeae, assembly GCF_964106915.1. Lineage (NCBI taxonomy): Eukaryota > Metazoa > Chordata > Lepidosauria > Squamata > Lacertidae > Podarcis > Podarcis gaigeae. Next base: position 33,099,198 of record NC_139690.1, read on the forward strand.
CTAGATTTCCAGAAATGGCTTTTACATCATGTGAAAGCTCTAACAGAAATGCAGAAATTAACAACTGGGGAAACGGAATAAACCACTATGTGAAAGCAACCTAAGCCTCACTGAACTTCCTTCCGAGGAGACATACATCAATTACACGTTCAAAATCAGCCACAATAAATGTGCATAGGAAGGTATGCATTGACTTAAGCATCAAGATGTAGGCTGCCATTTGTATATGTGCTCTTGATAAAAACTAGGCTGATGAGCATTCTCAATGACCTAGAGCTGATACATTCCCTCCATCCATTAACTGAGAAGGAGCATGATGAGTGAGGGGAGCAGAATAGTGCTGGACAACCATTGATTCTTTCTCAGGCAGGACACTTTGCATCTGCAACCTTTACACCAAGTCACCATGTGGTCCGCGTACCCATCCCCAAACCATGTATCTATGTTCCTGGTGATCAGATTGCCCCCAGTCCCCTAGTGGAATTTCCTTGGTGCAAGATGTTGGTGTTTGTCCCCCAAGAGATGGGTCCCTTCTAAGGGATCGTTTCCCTCTCATTCCCCGAGCCCCCCTTCTTCCATTGCAGCTTGGAAGTTGTCATGCTGGGACATCACACTCCCTCTAAGGCTCATCCAGCAACCTCTCTGACTCTCTCATCTTCTCCTTCCTCGTGAGAATGGTCAGGTAGTCCTACAAAGCACAGCTTCTGTCCCCCTTCTGGCTCTCTACCTGCATTTTTATTGTTGTTTTGGTGGACAGGTAGTGTGGTCTGTCCTGGCCCTTCTGCATCCCTCACATAGCTGTCTAACTCACTTCTGATCTTGACACTTTGTCACTGGGGACGAGATCCTCTTTGCTCATCCTTCTCCAATTAGGAGACATGCAGGCCAGAGGCCAGGGTATTGAGCAAGCGGCAGTAGGTAGGTAGTTGGTGCTTGGGAGGCTAGGAAAGGCACTCCCTGCATTTTTCTGTAACAATTGATTCAAACAGATGCTGCTACAATCACCCAGAGACCGCTGAACATGGTGGTCATTTCATAGCTTGTTGTCTGTGTGAACCAAACCCAAGTGTTCTGGAAGGATGACACAGGCATTTATTAAAGCTCTAATTCACGCAGCAGTGGAGTTGCATCTCTGCTTGGGTTTTCTTAAAGATGTTGGCTGTTCAGAGGTGAACGATCTGAGTTTGGTATTGCCTAAAGGTACTTGCCTTTGAGGGACAACGCTCCTGTTCTGATGGGCACCTTCCTTCCACTACAAGCACTTTGTGACAGCACTGATTCCCCTTTCTCCTCGCAAGTCTGTCAAACCCACGGGAAAATGCTGGGTTTAAGTGTAGCCATAAGCAAGGGAACAGCAGAGAGAGCAGGAACAACGCAGATAATAGCAGGCTATTGAAACAAGACATAATAGAACGGATGAAGATGAATGAGGAGGTGAGGAGCACAACAAGCAATGTCAAGTGTGACCTACTTCAGTGGTGCAAATAGCATTTGCAAAGAGCCAGCATTTAATGGGGGGAGCAGAGCTCATGCCCTAAAAGCCTTAAACTGCAGCACCTCATTCATTAAATCAAAGAGAGCTAATACAAGCAGAGAGTCCATTTAAATATATGTGTTTTTTTAAGCTATTCATCCTAGACTCTTGATAATAGGTGGATATGTTTTTTTAAGGGATGCCTGAAGAACACAGGTTTCTGCTGTTGTTATTAATTCCTATATGAAACAATCTGATCCACATTTCTAGTACTAAGGGGCAGATCAGAACTTAGCTAGACACGGGGTTATTTGTGTGTTGGAAGCTGGAATGCACAGAAAATACACAATGCCTGTTTTGAGATAAAATACACATGAGGCAGAGTGATGTAGACTCTAGCCAGGGAACAGCGGGTGAGCAGGATGCAGCAAGACAGAACAATGGATTGACCTGCACACTCCAAGATCTGCAACGTGCATCATGGAAATGTTTGTTATTATTTTATTATTTTTAAATGCTGTGCCAACTCCAGGCTGGTGCTGCTGAGGGAGCCAAAACCAAGTGCTTTTCAAGGGTTTGAGATGTTCAGGATCCAATCGATCCATGGGGAGCTCAACTCCCACTGCCCCATCCCCCAAATACCTCTTTCGGGGTCCTAACCTGGCTGGCAATTGCCCACAGGTACACAGCCAGCTTCAGTGTTCCATCTGCCATGCTTTCCATGTCAGGTGGAACCTTTATAGTGATAGTCTCCCCCTGGCTTGACTGGTAGAGGCCAGTGGACCTCTGACATAGCCTAACCTCCTCCAGCAACACACAACCAAGGGTTAGGATGGCTCTCTAAGTACACATTTTATGTAACGTATGCACATTTAAATATATATGAGCATACATCTCTTTGAATACAGATTTTGAGAGGAGGGTTATGGACTCGCTCTACTGTCAGAGGCTGGAAATCACAGGTGGGCCCAGTGCTCTTGTGCTCACTTCCAGCTTGCAGGGTTCCAGACGCATCTGCTCAGCCCTGTGAAAACAGGATGCTGGAGCAGATGGGATACTGATCTGATCCAGCAGGCTTGTCTTATATTCTTAGGATTTTGTTTTTTAATAGTGTCATCTGATCTTCATCTTGTTTTGTTAACCATGTTCAAAGTGGTTAAGAATGCTGGGGCGGGGAGGGGGGAATGTAAACATTTCTGAGCACAATTCAAAGACTTGGTGCTGACCAGTAAAGCCCTAAACAGCCTCAGGCCAGAATACCTGAAGGTGCATCTCCACCTCCATCGTTCTGCCTGGACACTGAGGTCCAGTGCCAAGGGCCTTCTGGCAGTTCCCTCACTGTGAGAAGTGAGGTTACAGGGAACCAGGGAGAGGGCCTTCTCGGTAGTGGTGACAGCCCTGTGAAACGCCCTCCCATCAGATGCCAAGGAAATTAACAACCCAACCAGATGGATGGGGTATAAATACAAAAGTATTATTATTATTATTATTATTATTATTATTATTATTATTATTATTATTATTGACATATCAGCAATGTGTTCTAATGCCATCATATCTCCATATAAAACACAATAACATAGGTGGATGCCTGATACCGCGTCGGACCATTAGTCCATCTAGTTCAGTATTCCTTCCAGTAGCACCTTAAAGACCAACTAAGTCAGTTCTTGGTATGAGCTTTCGTGTGCATGCACACTTCTTCAGATACCAGGTATTCTTCAGATATCAGGTATCTGAAGAAGTGTGCATGCACACGAAAGCTCATACCAAGAACTGACTTAGTTGGTCTTTAAGGTGCTACTGGAAGGAATTTTTTTTGTTTTGACTATGGCAGACCAACACGGCTACCTATCTGTAACTAGTTCAGTATTGTCTGCACTGACCTGGCAGCAGCTCTCCAAGGTTTCAGGTAGGGGCCTCACCTAGCCCTAACTGGAGGTGCTGGGGATTGAATCTGGGACCTTCTACATGCAGGGCAAGTGCTCTAGCTTTGAGCTTTGTAACTCTTCTTCATAAAATTCAGCAGCGCCTTTTACAGAGAAGGTTTTGTGTTTAGCAAGAATGGGAGCTCCTTCCACGCCTGCCTACCTACTATATGATGCATTTATCCAACCCAAAATGCATTTGAGATCTTAAAATGCAGTCAGGTGTCCTACAAATTTGCAGACACACTAATTAAACTGAAAGCAAACTGGATACTGGCTAAGTAAGCATTTAGCTCAATACATGACATTCTCTCTCTCTCTCTCTCTCTCTCACACACACACACACACACACACAAACAAACAAACACATTAAAATTAATCTGCATTGTGGTGCAATTTCTGCTAACATACATGTGTCCAATTATACTTACTGCACAAGTTTCCCCCAAAAAACAATTTCGTGTATTGAAATGCATTTTGTATGTCCCCCCCCCCAATTTAAGTATTTATACATACATTTTACCCTAGTATAGTCTGCAGAACTGCTCTATAATATTCAGAAAAGTGTGGATTTTAAATGAAATCCTTCAAAATAAATCCTTGGAGGGAATCCTTTGGTTTGCCTATTGTTTCAGGGAGCCCAAATTAGTAAATTCTCCTTTAAATGCAAACTGAGCCAAACTTCTTAATCCCATCACTTATGCAATCACTTTGCCTGGAATACGCCAAGGAAAAATACAGGAAGCTACTTTACCCTCTATCTCAGTATTGCCTACACTGACTAACAGAAGCTCTCTGGGTTTTGTTTTGTTTTCTGACTAGGGTCTTTTCAGCCCTACCTGGAAAAACTTGGAACCTTCTGCATGCAAAGTAGACACCTTGCCACTGAACTATGACATTTATTGGATGCTGAGTCAGATCACTGGGTTATCTAGCTCAGTACTGTCTACACTGACTGGCAGAGGCTTTCCAAGGTTTCGTGCAGGGAGTCTTTCCCATTCCTACTTGGAGATGCTGGGGGCTGAACCTGGGACCTTCTGTACACAAAACAGATTCACTGCCACTGAGCTAAAGTCCTTCCTTTATTAAAGGTAAAGGGACCCCTGACCATTAGGTCCAGTTGTGGCTGACTCTGGGGTTGCGGCGCTCATCTCACTTTATTGGCTGAGGGAGCCGACATACAGCTTCTGGGTTATATGGCCAGCATGACTAAGCTGCTTCTGGTGAACCAGAGCAATGCACGGAAACGCCATTTATCTTCCCGCCGGAGCAGTACCTATTTATCTACTTGCACTTTGATGTGCTTTCGAACTGCTAGGTTGGCAGAAGCAGGGACCGAGCAACGGGAGCTCACCCTGTCGCTGGAATTCAAACCGCTGACCTTCTGATCGGCAAGCCCTAGGCTCTGTGGTTTAACCCACAGCGCCACCCGCATCCCCCTTCCTTTATTGGACACCATCAATCCTGCCAGTGCTTTTTCTTTTTAAAGACACACCAACCTACTTTCTTAATGAGACTGTTAATTAATGTTAAACTTGTAGGGCTGATCAGGCAGTTAGTGCCTCTTCTTTGTAACACACTTTCTATAATGTTGCTTTATAGGAGGCAGCAGTTTAAACAGGTCCACCTGTTTCCTCTGCTTTGATGCTCGTTGCATTTAATGCTTTTGATGGAAATAGCATGTGAGATCAGGATTAAAACTGCACCTTTGCGACCACTATAAAGAAGAAAAAGAAAAAGCAACCGGGAACTTCATTGGTCTATAAAATGGGATTATTTCTCTTTCTCTTGCCGACAAAGAAAGCTTGTTACATTTATTTGCACTTTTCGGCTCCCCCCTTTCCTTCTTGTTTGTTGCCGATACACGTCTATCAGTGAGCAATGAGTAATATACAAAATGCGCTGGCGCAAATGTCAGTTCTGTTGAAACAAAAGGGACTCAGCCGCAGAGGGAGAACAGCCATTGATTTCGCCTCAATCCATTCAATGCCAGATTTCCAGTCCGCTGCACGGATGTCAGGGAGTGATGCAAAATCCTATAGAAGTAACTGAAGCAGTGAAGGCTTATTAAATTTGTTAAATGATGTGAGTGTGTGTGTGTATAAAGAATGAGGCACTTTGCGGAATGCAATCAAGACTGCTGAACAGGCGTTTTCATACTGCGAAGGCTCGTGCAGAATATTTAAGCTGGAAAGAAATCTATTTAATTAATAGAAAACAACATCTTGTTTGTAATCTTCTTGCACAGGATTAAATTGAGGCAGGGTCCACTCAGATTTACACAGAGGGTGGTCAGTGTGCTATAGCTGTTATAAGGTAAAGGTAAAGGTACCCCTGCCCGTACGGGCCAGTCTTGACAGACTCTGGGGTTGTGCACCCATCTCACTTAAGAGGCCAGGGGCCAGCGCTGTCCGGAGACACTTCCGGGTCACGTGGCCAGCGTGACATCGCTGCTCTGGCGAGCCAGAGCCGCACACGGAAATGCCGTTTACCTTCCCGCTGGTAAGCGGTCCCTATTTATCTACTTGCACCCGGAGGTGCTTTCGAACTGCTAGGTTGGCAGGCGCTGGGACCGAGCAGCGGGAGCGCACCCCGCCGCAGGGATTCGAACCGCCAACCTTTCGATCGGCAAGTCCTAGGCGCTGAGGCTTTAACCCACAGTGCCACCTGCGTCCCAATAGCTGTTATAATCGGGTTCAAATCCCTACTTACTGCACACTAAGATCAGCATACACTAAGATAGCCATATCAAGCTATTCCTAGAAATGTACAAAGCATATTTATTCTGAGCATTGCTCCATCTAGCTCAGTACTGTTTACACTGACTGGCAGCAGCCCTCCAGAGTTTTAGGCAGGGCTCATTCCAAATTCTATCTGGAGATGCCAGGAACTGGGACCTTCTGCAATTAAATCAGATGCTTCCACTGGGTCACTTCCCCCTGTGTTCACTCATAAATCCATTGTGTTTCATTTTCACATTAATTTGTGAGGGTCCTTTGGAGCAGATTTTGTTGGGGTGCCCAGCAGGCTGGAGGAAGAAGAAGAGAAACTGAAAGTTAAATTACGCAAGAAGGTCTCTGCTGCACAGTCAGGCAGATGTCGCCAAAGAATGTTAGTTTAGTCAGTGTGGAAAGGGGAGTATTGTGTGTTTGTGTGTTCTTCCGTGTGTGTGTGTTTTGTATTTTTTTTAAAGGAAACAGGCTGTTATACCTGTTTCCTAAAACAGATTTCCATCCAAAACGGGATGGCAATGTGGCGTTCTCTAGATGTTTTGGACTACAACTCCCATCAGCCCCAGCCAGCACAGCAAATGGCAGTAATGATGGGGAATGTAGTCTTTTAACATTTGGAGCGCACAATGTTGGCTACCCCTGCTCTAAGATCATAAGACCGTTCTGGATCAGGCCATCTACTTCAGCATCCTGCTATCACAATTGCCACCCAAATGCCTGTGGGAAGCCCATAAGCAGGATCTGAGCAAAAGAACACTCTTCCACCATGTGGCTTCCAGCAACTGTTATTCCGAAATCTTACCACCTCCAGCCATCCAGGAAGATCATAGCCATTCTGGGTAGTGGTTATTCCTGCATTGCAGGAGGTTGGACTAAATGACCCTTGAGGAACCTTCCAGCTATACAATTCTATTATTCTATAGCCCTCTCCCCAATGATTTTGTATAACCCTCTTTCAAAGCCATCTAGCTTGGTGGCCATCACTGCCTCCTGTACATCAACCTCTATGATGTAGATGCTATCTACAGCGGCAATGCTGATATTTAATCATTAGGAAAGTCATTTGAACTTTGCTTCCTGCCCCCGACAAATCAAATCCCTCCCCGGCCTCTGTTCTGCCTGCCTCCTCCTGCTTCGTCAAGCCGGCCTGCGACGAGCCACCTCGTCTATTAGAAATCAGGTCTTACAAATCCCCGCTGACAAGTCGGACAACAATCGTGCTCTCGTGAAAGATTAATGGCGCAGCCCTGCACTCTCTGGATGCACACTCGCTTAGAGAAGCCAGTGCAAACCCCATCAAAAATTTAGCAGAACCCCTGCTTCATCTGTTTAGGCCCGAAGCTAGTTACAGGGACAACTCATTAGGGACAAGCTCATTAAATCCAACCCTGGAGCGAAAGCAGTTTGCAAACCCCCCTCATCTTTATTCACTTTCACCTAGCCATTCGTGTTGTGAGTGTTTTCCTTGCACAGGGTCTTCTAACAGCATCGTAGAAGATGGAAGACTGGGTTTCCCATGCATGCACACTCGACGTAGGTGTGACCAGGGTTTGACAAACACAGTTCCTTATGTCTGTCAAATCAAATGCCATTTTCATGTGAGAAAACCTGTGTTGATTTTGTCCTCAAAGACTGAGAGAGAGAGAGAGAGAGAGAGAGAGAGAGAGAGAGAGAGAGAGAGGGATTAAAGTGGAAGCCCCGGTAGGTTCCCAGGCTAATCCTTTTTGGTTATATTATGAGAAAGAATCGTTCCTGTTCATGACGCCCCTGTCAAAACGCAGGACAAAGAGGTAAATTCAAAGTTAATGATATATTTTGCAGAGGGTAATGTGGCTCTGTTCACACAGCAAGGTGAACAGCTCCCTCTTGGTTTCCAGATAGCCCAAACACCAAATGAATAAGGTTGCCAACTTTCTTTTGCATCCCCTGCAGCTGTGACTTTAAATGCTGCCTTGATCTGAAGGTGGTGGCGATTACCTTCATGCTGTGAAAATTCCTCCTGCTGATTCCTGCAAATCAAGCTGCTAGTCAAGTAGGAATGCCTGAGAAACTTGATCTTTTCCAGTTTCCTTAGTGGACTGACTGCTCTCCTGGATTCCTCTGAATCTAGCTATCCCACAGAATGGGGTTTTTTGGGGGGGGTGTCTTTTTCAGCATAATGGCCTTTTTTGAGCCTGAGGAAACCTCCCACATGCTGGTGGTGGGTGAGATCAAAATAAAAAAATGGGTAGGGCAATAAAGGTCAGTTTTACCTTTTGAAAAGGCTAGTTTAATGCTCCATTCAGGCAAGCAAGTGGCATTATGGGAGTTCAATGGCACATTCCAGACAGGCAAAAACACTCAGGATGTGGCCTGGGGAAAGTCCCAAAGGCCAGATAGAAAGACTTGGAGGGCCACATCTGAGCCCTGTGCCAGACATTTTCCCACCTCTGAACTTCTCCAAAAGTTGCAGTGCAGGATTCAGCCCCGCCCCCAATATCAAAATACGGTCTGAAATTTGGAAAGTGTGTATAGGAATAAGTACTTTGAGAGAAATATATTTATAAACACACATTTCTTAACAACTCTCGACATCCTTAAGAAACCACACTTCCCAGAATTCTTTGGAGAAGATTATTTAAAGTGGTGTTGTGGACATCTATCTATCTCAGGAGACAACAGATTACACCTCCGGGGCTGAAGACAAACTGCCGCATTAGCAGCACCGAATTGACTTCCTCAGAGCACAAGTCTGGGTGGTATGTATGGAGGTGTTGGACTGCCCAGATGACAAAACCCCTCTCTTGGCCTTGCTGATGTGGTCCAAAGGAAATCAGAGCAATATGTTTGGAATCAGCTTGGCTGCAGGAGTTGCTGGAAGGAGGTGTACAAGGCACTATCCAGCCATGTTGGGGACGCCACTCCAAATTTGTATAGGGTTTACTCCTTAGTCTTTTGTCCTCCCAAAGAAAACCCAAAGGCAACAGAGGTTTAGGATCAGAGTTCTTCTTCTCCTAGATGGGCAAACTTCCCATGTTGATGAACACCATCTGCTCCTAACTTCCCTCTACTTTTGGACCCGCAGTTGGTCACTCCACTCAATCCACCAGAGTCTGCCTTCACATGCAGGGGAAGTCCCTAACTCACTGAGCGTTTGAGACCCATTGGATACCCTCACCTGCTTTAGCCTGCCTGTCGAAGCCATTTCCCAGTGTGTGGCCACCTGTCCCATGCTGACAGCTTCTAGGAGCCACAGGTGAAGACTGAGTGCAAGGTGTGGACCAAAGGTGGACAAACTACCCCAGAAGGAGCATGACATCTCCCCACCAGAGGTTTCCCTAACACCCCATATACCCCAAGTGGTGTGGTACTGCTTTAAATGTATAGTACAGATGGGGCCTCAGACCAAGGTATTTCCCAGCTGTATCTGGGCTGGATTTAGACACATCAAAGAAGTGTTTCAGTTAAACACGTTATAAACTTTGTACTATGAGAAATTGGGTTGGCAAAAACAGAACTCCACAGCGCCAACTGGTGTCACAGTATTATAATGCACAAACAGCGCATATAAAAGGCTTTTTCTTTGCCAATATAGCTGAGACCCTGGAAACAATGGGAATCGAATCTGGAGCCTTCTGCATGCTAAGCAGGTGCTGTGCCATTGAGCTATGGCCTTTCCCTAGTTTTCAGAAAGCACATCCGCTTATTGCCTATATATCTGAACATATTCAATTTTAAGAAAATAATCTGACAAACCAACTGAAGGCTCCTCTCATGTTGCTGATGGGTGCAAAAGAAAAGATACATTCCAGAGTGGCTTCTGTTAACAAAAGTCCAGCTGCTCAACATCCAAGTGTAAAGGAAAGGAAACATATTGTGAGTGAATTGGAAGGTGCAAATAGGAACAGGGGGGAATTGCTCCCTTTTCTCAGCAGTGGTCCCTCAAAGAGGCTCTTTCCTCAAGATGCAAACGCATGGCTACCATTCCCCCACATGAAAGAAAACTGGGGACAAATGAGGTCACGAAATTGGGGGGAAGGGAAGACAACATTTCATCTCAGCCCTAAATTAACAGAGCAGGATGCTCAGAACACCTCCCCTTCCCTCCCCAAAAGGAGTTTTGTCCACTAGGGCATGCTAATTTCAATGGCCTGGAGCGACACCTTATTTTCATAATGTGAACCTTCCATTCTGCTTCCTCTTGTATCAATTTGAAGGAAAACGACTTGGATGCTAATAATCTGCTAGCCACAATGCAGCGTTTAGCAGCTATCCAGAACATAGATCATTTATGAAGAATTTATGAAAATAAAGATAACTCATAAAAGAAAACAATGAAACAACATTAAGTATGCAAATGGCAGGTTTTTAATTCTAATTAAATCTTATCGGAAGGGAAGCTTAACAAGCTAACGCATTGTAACAGAAATGTGTTAAAGGAGAGGCAAGCAAGCTTTCCCTAATGCCAGATTCCACCCCACCGCCTTTGCAAGCAGACATTTTAGATTCTAATTTAAGTCCTTTCTTTTCTCAAGCCAGTTTTTTTTAAAGAAGAAGATAACATTCAGCTCTTACATATGCATGTGAAGTAAAGCCTATTAGAAATCAAATACGACGACATCAGTGGAACTTTTGGAGGTGGGGAGATTAATTGTTTCTTTAAAACAAGAGAGAGCGAGAGCAGAATTTAATAATTCTATTTGTGAGGGTATTAAGGCAACATAAACACCACTGGAATTGAAGGGGGGGAGACAACTACGAAACAAATGAGAGATAATTGGAAATTAGCCCCTACAAGGAGGGCTGTCAGGATTCAAGCCAGTTTGGAAACCGTGGGTGGTGCTTGCTGATAAGAACATATAAGAAGAGCCCTGCTGGGCAATCAGGCCAAAAGGACGCCACTTTGCCCAGCATCCTGTTCTGACAGCAGCCACCTAGATGGCCCAATGAGAAGCCCACCTGAGTACCACAGCAATACTGTATCCACTGTATTCAAAGGCATACTGATTTTGGACTACAGCCACTTTGACATAGCATCAGTATGAGGGTTATCCCACACTCTCCAGTGCATCTTATGGTCATGATCCTTATTGCAAAATGTCCAGTCTTTGAGGGATGGGGGGGGGTTGTTGCCCAAGAGCTCCCTATCACCTATAAGTGATGTGATTGAATCCTGCCCCAAAATAATGGCAGCCTGGAAGTGCCCTGTGTCAGTTACAAAGCGTACACTTTAATCATAAGAACAGAAAAGAGCTTGCTGGATCATGCCAGGGGCCCAGCTAGTCTGACCCGATGCCTGTGGGAAGCCCCCCAGCAGGGCTTGACCACAACAGCAATCTGTACACCTGCAATTCCCACCAACTGACATAAAGAGGCATACTGCTTCCCCCAAAATGGAGGTACAACTTAGGCATTATATTTAGTAGCTATTGGGGGGGGGGTACTTGATCACAGAGGCTGTGTAGGGACCTAGACCAGACCAATACAAGAAGTTCTGCACATAGCATAACACATAACAGATGGAATTCGTTATCTTCTTTTTTTGAAGAAGAAAAAAAGTTAGACAAATTGATGAAATACAGGTCTACCACTACAATTAATGTCCAATATCACTGACTTTAACCTCAGTTTTCAGATGCAGTACATCGCTGAAGGTCAGGCAATGTTGTGTCAAAATGTGCCCTGCCATTTTTCCAAAGTTTTCTTTCCCTGCAAAAGAGACTTACATTTTTTTCCCTGCCTCGTTCTCAGGACACTTTAGAATGTTTGTGGCTGTAGTGTTTTCAGTTTACCATATTTGTTGCAAGGGGGCCAACACATTTGTGCACCTTTTTGTTTCCAGTAAATGTTTCTTCAGCACTATGCAGCCTCCCCAGCTGCCTGTGCTCTCTGATCTGAAAAAGTCCCATCATGATGGCTTTACCTGAAGCATCAGAAGCCAGGGAACTGCAGAGGGCAAACCCTGGCTGTCCATGTTTCCTTATCTGAAAAAAAAGTCCAATGGGATATATTTAACTAAAGGATGGGAACCTGGGGAGGCTGCATAGTGTGTAGACACCCAAAGAAAGGACACCCGCAAACATGCATGAAGTAAGGTGTGACAAAAATCCTACACCCCACCAAAATGTTTCCTGGCCCGAAGAAGTGCCACACATCCTATGCCTATACAATACTAATGACTGTCTCCACCTCTGTGAACCAACTCTCATATTTGTATATTATATTTATTGGGTTTTTTAAAAGCAACAACAACAAGTATATGAGGGACCCAATGATAATCCCACTCAGAGTAGATCCACTGACATTAATGGACATGGCTAGCATAGGTCATTAATTCCAACATGTCTACTCTGAATATAACTTAGTTGAACATAACCCAATGGATTGATTGTGGGTGTTTTTGAAGTTCTGCTTATACGGAAAGACAGGCTTAAAACTATTTAAGTAATGTTAAGTTGGCTGTTTCAGTTCACCTAGTTCACAGGGACCATGATGCGTCTGCCCTATTATGTCTTTAAACAGGCTTAAGCTCCTCACAGTTGAATTGGCCCATCTAACTTAAGACTATTTTATCTGGATGGCAGTGACTCTCCCAACTCTCAGGCAGAAATCTTTCACATCAGCTCCTACCTGATCCTTTTTAACTAGAGGTGTCAGGGATCAAACTTGGGACCTTCTAAATGCAAAGAGAAATGTTCTATCACTTTGCTGTGCTCCCTCTTTTGAACAGGTGTCCCTGATGACTTACAGAGTAGGAAATTATAGCTGGGTGTGAATATTTTTTGCTTCCGTCCCCAGAAAGTTCTGAAAGGGAACATAGTGATTACCCCACTGAGCAAAACGTAATTTCATTAAACTTTGGTAGTGGCACAATGATCAGCTGCCCCCAACATTCTTGGTAAGGAATCTAAGCAAACAAGTGCTTCATATAAGGCATACTTCTAAAATGGCTTTCTCCCACTTCTTAGCCTGCCCCCAGCTTTTATTTTATTCCCAGGGATACATCAAGAGCTGGGGGAGAATTCATGCAGTATAGATCAGTCGGGCATTGACAGCACTTCACACTTTGACAAGCTGCTTTGGCTCTGTTTAAAGTCTGCAATCGGGCCTCGCCCATCAAGGCCATGGCTATTGAATTATTGACAGTCTCTTGCTGCGGTGCGAAAGGGAAGGGAGCGCCATAACCTCGGCTCAATAAAGATGAAATGGAAACCCTCTCAGAATCTTGCTTTAGCACGTTAAAGGAGTTTTAATGGGCTGGTTTAAAATGCAGGAAGAGAATGCATTAGGGATGATTACATTTGCCATGACTAAATACATGTGCATGCAGGAAAAGAATTTTATGACTGAGCAGGTAGAGGAGAGATGTGCCGTCTTCGTCTCCCATCCTACTCTAAACCTGTAACAGAAAGGGTTGGTTAGAGCCCTGATGGGGTAGAATTAGTTATCTCAAAGAATTACATGGAAAACAGAAACAGGAGCAAAATTGCCCATGCTCACTTATTTGTCCCATGTCTAGAATGGAATTGTATTCTCAAATTATGATTTTGGTTGCTTGTGTGGGATGCAGTGATGGCCACAAACTTAGGTGGCTTTAAGAGAGGATTAACCATGATTGGGAGCTGCCCAGAGTGGCTGGGGAAACTCAGCCAGATGGGCGGGGTATGAAAATATATTATTATTATTATTATTATTATTATTATTATTATTATCCATAGGCTAATGCTTTTGATGACTACTAGGCTTGATGGTTATACTCTGCCTCCACAGTCAGAGGCAGCACTGTGTCTGAATGCCAATTGCTGGAAATAACAGGAGGAGGAGGAGAGGAGGAGTATGGATTTGATATCCCACTTTATAACTACCTGAAGGAGTCTCAAAGCAGCTAACATCCTCCTTTCCCTTCCTCCCCCACAACAAACACTCTGTGAGGTGAGTGCGGCTGAGAGACTTCAAAGAAATGTGACTAGCCCAAGGTCACCCAGCAGCTGCATGTGGAGGAGCGGAGACGCGAACCCAGTTCCCCAGATTACAAGTCTACCACTCTTAACCACTACACCACACTGGTTTTTGGGCTCAGGCATCCTGCATGAGAGTTTCCCATAGGCATCTGGTTGGTGACTTTTAAAACAGGACACTAGACTGGATGGGCCAGTGAGTTATTGAGAAACATTTAGACAGGGATTGGAGCTGAAGTACCCCAGAATGCCAACACTGCCTGACACCACCCTAAAAATTGGTCAGAGATTAGAACAATTAATTATTTATATTACTTCAATCCATCTCAAAACATTATTTCTTTTCAGATTTTGCACTATATTCTAGTTTTGTTCCATTTTTATGAGTATTATGATTTAGTATACATTATTTGTAGTTTGATTACTTTGCTGTAATATTTTATTATTTTGTATGTTATATTGGTTTTTCAGCAAAGCAGCTATTCTGCAATATGGAAATTTTAATTTTGGTGTTTTATTGCTCTTTTTGGAAAAGTGACATTTGTTGTTCTTATTGTTAAAAATTTAACAACAACAACAACACACACACACACACACACGAGTATTGTCTAAATATTGCCTTTCCGGGGGGGGGATGGGTTTTGGTGCAAGAGCACCTCTGACCTTGCACCTGCCCTGCTGGGATGAGCCTTCATAAGGCTCAGATGGGTGGAAAAGCCAGCTTTGAACTCTCATGCGCACACACGCCTTAGAATTACATGGTTCTTCCCCAAAGAGGTGGAGACGGAATTGAAACCACTCTGCCAACGCTTTCTCTCACAATTTAAACAAATCATCTGTGAAAGGCAAGAATAATGATGAAATACAGAGAGGGTTTTACAGAACAGAGCTGAAATTTCTTACAAGAGATTTCTAACCATGATGGCTTTGCTCTGCCTCCACAGTCAGAGGCAGCAATGCTTCTGAATACCAGTTGCTGGAAACCACAGGAGGGGAGAGGGCTCTTGTGCTCAGGTCCTGCTTGCAGGATTCCCACAGGCATGTGAGTGACTACTGTGAGAACAGGATGTTGGAATAGATGGGCCATTGCCTGATCCAGCAGGCTCTCATTTTCTTTTCCCCCTTTCCTTCTGAAAAAAGAGGGCAATTTTGATTAGTATTCTCCTAATACGCCCCACCACTTTTTGTGGGAACAACTCCCACCCCCAACCCCCGCTCACAAGGCCATGGAAGGATCAGTGGCGTAGCGTGGGTTGTCAGCACCCGGGGCAAGGCAAGTAATTTGCACCCCCTAACCTGTGGATTTGCACCCCCTAACCCGTGGATTTGCGCCCCCTAACCGTAACCCCCAGATGTTGCACCCAGTGCGGCCGGCCCCCCCTGCACCCCCCACGCTACACCACTGGGAAGGATGTGAAGTGTGAGCAGTTGTGGAGGATGCAAAAGGTTTCCTGGAGAGTTGGTGCTATTGCCACTTCCAACAGCAACAAAACAAGCAAACGAACAACAAAATAAAATTTGGAAACAAGTTTTTGTTTGGAAACAAGAAAGAAGCTGTGCTGCTGCCGTGGTTAATAGTGAGCTCTGGAGAAATTTTTGGAAAATCTCTCCTCCACCTACAGAATATTTTGGTGAAATAGTCATTCCCACGCCATCCTGAATTTCCTTCGCCCACAATGAAGGCAGGAATGGGAATTTCAAGAGGCCATGTTTGCTCAGCTCTAGAAAACACGAGCTGTCGCTGGTAAAATGTAATGGTTGGAAGATATGGAAAGTAGTCTGTTCCCTTCCTGGGAATTCTAAGGGTGAAAATTCTCATGGGTTAATTTATGAAAAAGAAAGCTCTTCCCACACACACACCTCCCTGAACCATAAAAAAAATTTCCACTTTGCAGTTTCCCCATAATACTCTCCATTATTTATTCTAGTATTGCAGGGGGTTGGACTAGATAACCACCAGGGTACCTTCCAATTCTATTATTCTATGATTTCTGGTGGTGGCCGCCACCCCCACCCTCAAACAATGACCTGGAATGATGTTAGGTCTGGACCATTGTGGGGGACATACACAGAGTTGGGCTCCTGCTTACTCTACTTGCCAACCCCACTGCGATCCCTTCATTAACCTCCTAGAGATTCTTCTTCCCACCTCATGTAACTACTAATATTGCTTTTCACCTTCCCATTTCTGAAGCCACTTCTCTCTTTTATTCTTTGCACCCTTGTTTTACCTATGATCCCCCTCCTTTTGTGCAAACCCCACCTTGCACACACCTGCCCCCAATGGAACAATCTCCAGCATCTTCCTCCTCCCATACATTGTGGCTACTAAGCACCCTTTCCACCTTGGGTCCAAGTGCGACATCTGTAGGTCCCAAGCCATCACTATTTCATACACCCAGGCCTTCCAGATGTTGATATTTATATCCTGCTCAGTGTGAGCTTGCTGTGTTGTAGTGATGGCTTGAGATACTATTATGGATGGGAATGGGTTCTTGGGGAAAATGTTTACAATGAGATCACTTTTAGTTATTCTTGCTATAGCTTGGCAACAATTATGTAAGTTGCCTTGGGGTTTCCAGTATACAATGACACATAAAGAAGAACAAGATGATGAATAAGAAATTGTTGGTGCTTATAAGCAGAAGTAGCTATATTAAGCAGAAGCAGCTGATATCTATTGTCCCTCTGGAGAAAATCAGGGTTGTATCCAATGCTAGCCCTACTCAGAGTAGATCTACTAAAATTAATGAACATAAATTAGTCATATCCATTGATTTCAATGGGTCTGCTCTGAACAGGGCTAGCAGTAGATACAAACTAGTCTCTCTAATTTGCCCACAACAATTTTGTGCACAGCTCTGTCTGGACCAAAGAGAGAAGGAGCCCAACTATGTCCCTACTCTGACATTAGGTAAACAGCTTTAAATCTTCAGGTTCAGGATGTGACCTAGCCTCCCAAATGACTATGGGAGACCCTAGCAGGAGAGGGGAAACATGTTAACAACACACTGGGACAAGACAGTCTACTAGCACCTCTGTGAAACTGCCTTGAAGATCAGCTATTCAAAATGCTAACAAAGGGCCACTGGAGAGCAGATAGCCAGTCTGTCTTGGGTAGCTGATTAATATTAAAAAATTCTGATTTTTCTTCTTCTTACATAATCTCTTTTCTTCTTCAAATTTATACCTGCCAAGATTTACTTGTCTTTTAATAGCTGATGTCAGGGAAGCAACACGCAGAAAATCCCCACCTCAGGACTATAATTTTGAACACAATGAGATGCACATCAACTTGTCGCAGTGACATGTGGCAAATTATTCCACGTGGACTTCTAAAGTGCATCCTAAAAGCTTCCAAGTGTGTGTGTGTGTGTGTGTGTGTGTGTGTGTGTGCGTGTGTGTGTAAAATAAGAATTCAAATTGATGATCACAGCTCTTACCCAGTCAATTCATCTAGTGTGACCCCCTCACTTTTCTTTCCACCATGGCTATACAGCCTTTGCTTCCCATCAAATCAACAATTCATGGGGAGAGGGAGAGAGAGCGCAAACCTTAACGACATATCTAAATTTGTGTCTGTTTGCTTGCGGAAGGATTATCTTTGCCTGTATCGAGCATTGTAAGTGAATCAAAGATGCTTCTCAGTAGTAGGAATTAATCTCCAGACAAATATACAGAAGGACGCTTAGTCTGCCCCGGCTTTAATCGCTTCCAACTGGTTTGACTTATTCTAATTACATCCTTTATGTTATAAAAGCCATTTTTATGTTGCTGAGAAGCAGTTTCATTGCAAATACATGGATTCCACCACCCCCTTTTTTGCTGGGTTTCTGTTCCCATGTTGATTATGTAAATGGGACTCTCCAGTTTCCTCTAATTAGAAAAACACACTGCAGCAGCACATCAACCATTTTTAACATTAATAATACAGCATTGGTGTCCTTTCACTGCACCTTTACATAATTTGTCAAAAAAGGGAAAGGGGGAAAACACACACACACACACACACACACACACACACACACAAAACCCATTAAAGCATCGTTTCCAACCGCTGTTAGAGCACTACAGGCAATTTCTCTCTCTCTCTCTCTCTCTCTCTCTCTCTCTCTCTCACACACACACACACACACACACACACAGTTGTACCTACTGAATGGATTTCAAATTGCAGAATGAAAGTATAGGATCTATACTGGTGGAATTCCACTTAGAAGGCTTGTTTAAGCCGGAAAAGTGAAGAATAAATTTGCAGTGTGTGGCGGGCGGGGGCTTAGAATAAATGAGACAATTAAGTTCCAGTGCCTAATTATGGCAATGACTGTGAGTGTGAGAAAGAAATATCCCTGTTGCAAAGAGAACATTTCACTCTCTGTCTCTCTCTCTCTCTCACACACACACACACACACACACACACAACCTATTTTCAGTGTTATTAGCTCACACCATGAAATTACATTTGTCTATTATATTTAAGGTATTTATAGCCTACTTTTTGACACAACCTTTCCAAGTGACCTTATAATGCATCTTGAGATCAAAAGATCATAAAGGGAGGGCTAACCACAGCATAGCAGAGACCAATGAAATACCATGGCCTATCAATCTAAAGGCCACTGAATGCCCCATGTTTCTAGAAGGTGCTGAACGGCCAGCAAAATAGGTGCCCATCCAATGGGCGCAAAGGAGGGCAACATTTGCAGCTCATTCACCAAGTAGGTCCTCTGCATGATAATAAATATGGATGGGGATGTATCAAGTCACTGGCTCATCAAGCTCAGTATTACCTACATTCCCAGTCGTACCTGGAGATGCCAGGGACTGAACCAGCAAGCTTCCACATACAAAGCAGATTCTCTACCACTGAGCTATGGGGGATTTGTTGGGTCTGCTTGTTAACAGTTTTAGTTTGACACTCCCGAAATGTGGGTCAGAATGCTGTTCCCAGTCAGATTACATACTTCTGCAGATTTCGCAATGAGTTTTCAATGCACAAGAGGCATGCACAAAAATATGCATTTTACAACAAGACGAAAATGCATGCACAACGCAAATGTAATCAGGGAATACATCTGAAAACCTGCATATTTCAGGTAAAAAGGTGCACAGTGTACAGAAAAAGTGTACACAAAATCTGCAAGCAGGACAGTGGAAGTAGAACACAACAATTGTGGCTATTTTATACAAATATAAAATACCTATTTAAACATATTTAAATAGCATTTCATCACAAAATTAAGATTTAAACATGTATATTATCTCAATATATGCATAACTAAATGTATTTTATATTAAAATACGCATTTTTTAAAAAACAGCAGCTTGGTACATTTCTTTGAACTGTATTCCAACATCCAGAGAAATGTGAAGTCCAAAAGGTTATAGTGCCCCATAAGAATGTAAGAAAAGCTTGCTGAATTAAACCAGTGGTCCATCCAGCCCAGCATCTTGTTCTCACAGTGGCCAGACAGATGCTTATGGGAAACATTCAAGCAACACCCAAACAATAAAGCACACTCCCCGTCTGGTATTTGAAAGCATTGCTGTTTCAGACCATGGAGGCAAGGCATAGTCGTCATGGCTAGTCACCACAGATAGTCTTCCAGTTCCCATGTTTTAATCCAGAAGGTGTAAATTAAGTCAATTTGTTTATTAATGTGGACGGAACAAAATTCTCCCTGTCTGTAAATACAGTGGTACCTCAGGTTAAGTACTTAATTCGTTCCAGAGGGCCGTACTTAACCTGAAACTGTTCTTAACCTGAAGCACCACTTTAGCTAATGGGGCCTCCTCCTGCCACCTCCTCCTGCTGGAGCACAATTTCTGTTCTCATCCTGAAGCAAAGTTCTTAACCTAAAGCACTATTTCTGGGTTAGCAGAGTCTGTAACCTGAAGCGTATGTAACCCGAGGTACCACTGTATCACACAGTGCTGCTGCTCCATTATACAATGCAAGCTCATTCAGTTGAACCTTCTCTCATGGGGCAGCTTATAAAATGTTTTTCTAGCTCCGTTAACCCCTGTGGCACTCTCCTAGAGCCGATTCACCCTTGTGTATTCATCGCTGCAACATCATGTAGCGACCCATCACAAAAGATTCAACACCATTAGATAGAACACCCATCAGTCCCATTCATACATTCAAAAGAAAACGTGAGGGCTTAGTCTGGAGTCAGAGTCCTGCAGACATATGCTGGGTGTTCATAATTCCACCCCCAACATTCCCATCTAAAGTGGCTTGCACATGCAGTAGGCTAAAAGCACTTCTAACACTCTTTAAAAAATGAGGAATTCTGCATTATTGAGCTTCGCAGTCACCAGGAGACTCGAAAGAGCATTCAGTTGAACACACTTGGGGAAGGCCCAAAGCTCAGTGATAAAGCATCACATGCAGATGGAGAACCATTGCCAGTCAATGTAGACATTATAAAGTTTAATGGACCAAGAGTTCAAGTCAATATGAGACAGCTTCCAATGTTCCTAAGTTCAACCACAACACTCCTCCAGACCCATCCAGTCCAGTCAACCTAGAAAGATCAGAAGTGAAGCAGGCATGCCCTGTATTTTTAGGAATGTTGGGGTTCTGCCTTGCATGTGAACAGCCAACCTGCTTCCCCAACTTAAACTCACATATTCTATTTTGAATTCATAAGAAGGACTATGGTTTCAGACATGGTGCTTGTCAATGTAGTCAGAGGGCACCATGCGGTTGGGAACACACACACACACTTGGCAACCCTCCACTCAAATGAAGCCTTCAATGGGCACCTTCCTTGCATCTGGAAGGAAGTTGTGTGTTGAAGGGGTCAAGGGTAGTCAAGTGTGCTTTTGGAAATGAAGGCTTTGGGGCCTTGGTCCATCAAACCATAGAATTAGCGCTTAGATTAAGATTTCTGTAATAAATTTGAAAGCGTATGTGTGTCTGTGTGAACATATGTTTATTTTAAAAAAGAAAACAGTTGTAAAACCTCAGCTAACAGAAAATAAGGATATTAAGCATTGTGGGCCATCACAATGACATTCTGGAGACACCAGGCCTGCAGCATTGCCTGTAGGACACAGTATCCCTGTATCCCTGGATCTTCTGATGTACTTATTGGCTCCAGGGCTTAATTTGAGCCAATGCTCACTGGAGACTGAGCCAGGTTCCTGAACAAATTGACTTCTGCAAAGTGGCAAACTGGAATTTTTGTTGTTGTTGTTAATGGTTTGCATTCTTCAGATGACTGATCTCTCGCTTCATTTCAACGACCCTTCCAATACATACACAACCTTGTTATAATTGCTATTGTTCTGTGCTTTGAATACTTCACTTTCAATTTAAAGACTACTCCAGCCCAGGGCTTCCCAGTGTTTTGGTTCACAGACCACCAGCAGTCCATTAACTTTATTCAGCAAGTCTGCAGCGTGATTTTGCTTTGCTACAAGTATGCGTGAAGAATGGTGTGTTGTCCCTCTGTGTGTAGAACAGGGACACAGAGGCTGATCTTTTTCTGCTTAGAACTCAGTGGTAGCTTGGAAGGTGAGTGGTACAGACCTGGAGTTTCTGCCATAGAGAACAGAAAGATGGGGGAGGTCCTGAGTGGGGGGGGGGGAGAGACTGGCAAAGTACTTTAAAAGACTAGAGAGTCAATATATGGGCAGAGGGAGGATGAATGATGAATCTGACATGAGACTCAAGCTGACAAATATTACACTGAACATCAAATAACTTTGTTTACCACAGCAGTCACAGCTATTGCAGTAAAAGATTCGTATTGATTTTTTAATTGTATCTTATTGCTTCTTTTATTTTATGTTGAATCTTATTGTATGGAAATTTAAATTCCATATATATAGACTACTTTAGCATCTAGCACAGTGTGTTATGATTCCAAATAACAGGCAGACAAATCATTAAGTGGTCTGCCAAGACTCTCAACAATTTTCAGGTGGTTCAGCAGGGGTGGGGGGAGTTCGGGAACCACTGCTCTTGACTCCTGGGGTGAGCAGAGTGGGATTCTCACATCAGGTCATCAACCTCAAATTCATGGCAGGCTATCAACTGGAGGGAAGTAATGCAGAGGAAGGGGTGTGGCTTGGCCGTGTGTTCCCCAACATGAATGTATGCTTAGCCTGGATAAGAGAAGACTGTGAGGTGATATGATAGCAAGGTTGCTTTCTGCTGCCCCAAAAGGTGGGACACAAACCAATGGATTCATGTCACAAGAAAGGAGATTCTGACTAAACATTAGGAAGAACTTTCTGGAAGTCAGAGCTGTTCAACAGTGGAACTGGTTACCTCAGAAGGTGATGGACGTTCCTTCATTGGAGGTTTTTAAACAGAGTGTGGATGGCCATCTAGCAGGTGTTATTCATCTGTGAATCCTGCACCATGGGCGGTTAAACTAGATGGTCCTTGTGGTGCCTTTTAATTACAATTCAATGATTTTGTGATTTAAATAAAACTTTCAAATAGAAATCAAATGTGATGATCTTCATGTGCTTTGCTTTGACTTCAGTATACTTTAGTTATTTTTGCATGAAAAGTGCATTAATTTTCAGGGGCTGGTGAAACAGCAAGCATCAATAAGCAAATCTCTTCCTACCCACACTTTTTCTCTACTTTTTCCAGAAATGCTTAACAGCGAGTTTTAAAATATTTATCAATAATACATTTTTCGTTCTCTCTTTTTATTATAAAGCTGGGAGCCTTGAGAAAGCATCTGTCTTGTTTTACAACCTTGGTGGCTAAGAAAGTGCTAGCAAATGCATTTTTGACAGTTCAAGAAAATATGTCCAATAGCTATGTCTATGCAGCACTAGCATTGTTGTAATTATTTATCATTTTTTAACATCTGACTCTTCCTCCGGGCAGCTCATTATGTTATCATTCTCACAGGGCAGGAATAGCTTCAAGTACTATGATATCTGACCTTTGGCCAGAATGAATGGAGATGATGGAAGCTGTAGCTAAGCAACTTCTGGAGGACCACAGGTTAACCTCCCTACTTCCCTCAACCCCAGCCAGCATGGCCACTGGGGTCTGGGATGAAGGGAGTTCTAGTCCGGCAAAATATGAAGGGTAGCTAACCTGTGGCCTTCCAGATGTTGCTGACCTACAACAACCATCACCCCAGCCAACACGGCCAGAAGTCAGGGAGGGGGCAATGACAATAAAGATATTATTATTATTATTATTATTATTATTATTATTATTATTATTAATCTATCAACATCTAGAAGGCACCCTGGTAGCTCCCCATGCCCTGTTAAGAAATGTTATCATTTGCCTTTGAGCCGTTTTTTCAAACCTGTGGCCTGGAGGAAATCCTCTCATGACAGGAGGTCTCAACATAGGGTTAATCTCTACTCTGGATGGCAGAAGATCTCCAGGGTTTTGGGATGGGGGGATAAATTTGATTCTACTTGCATTTAAAGGTGAGCTTACCTAATTCACGCTTTCCAAAACAAGATGTGAATCAAAACATAACTAATCCTTTGAAATTTGCACCGCTCTGAATATGGTAATGCAATTCTCCAGCAAAGCAATTTGTAATTTTATTTTATTTTTTTAAAAATGCATATACTAGGGTAAAATGTACATATCAATTGAGATATAAGTGCATTACATTAGGGGGAAAAATGCTTGCCAAAAATCGTATGTTAGGCAAAAGTGCATACAAAAAATGTGCATACTGGGATAAATTTGCACTAAAATGCTGATGAACTTCCACAACAACTTTTAAAAGAAGTAAAACAATGTGTGCAGAGTTTGGAGAAAATGAAGGATAAAGTGCGAGACTGGTTACACTACGCTCAGATTAATGAAGTTTTTAAAAATCACAAAAAGCTAGGGTTCCAGGTGGAGAAATCGAAATTGGAAACAACTGTTAGAACCTAAGACCAAGGTACTTTCAAGAATGTATAACTTGCTGCTAAAATGGAATACACAAGATGAAATGGTTAAATCGGCTATGATAAAATGGGCACAGGACATTGGGCATAATATCATGTTTGAGGACTGGGAAAGGTTGTGGACCAACGGGCTGAACTTCACTGCATGTAATGCTTTGAAGGAAAATGTAATGAAAATGATATATAGATGGTACATGACCCCAGTTAAACTTGCCAAAATATACCATTTGTCTGATAACAAATGTTGGAAATGTAAAGAAAATGAGGGAACATTCTTTCACCTCTGGTGGACCTGCCCTAGAGTGAAGGCCTTCTGGGAAATGATATATAATGAGCTGAAAAAGGTATTTAAGTATACCTTCACTAAGAAACCAGAGGCCTTCCTTTTGGGTATTGTCGGCCAGAAGGTGTTAAAGAAGGATCAAACATTTTTTATGTATGCAACAACGGCAGCAAGGATACTCATCGCTAAACACTGGAAGACTCAAGATCTACCCACACTGGAAGAGTGGCAGATGCAATTGATAGACTATATGGAACTAGCCGAGATGACCGGCAGAATCCGAGACCTGGGAGAAGAGAAGGTTGAAGAGGATTGGAAGAAATTTAAGATTTATTTTAAAAAGCACTGTAATTTGGTTGAATGTTAAGATGGAGGCTAGATCATAAATAACTGGCCATCACTAAAATAGATGTAATTAGGATGAGAAAGGTGATTGAGGAAAAATCATAAACCTTTGGGAGAATTATTAGATTATATTCTAAATGAATGAGACATAATAATGTAAACAAGATGATAAATTGCGGGCAAGAATTGACAATGATGCAAGTGGGAGCGGGAGACGTGAGGGAGTCCAAAGAAGTTAAGAAAATATGTTATGATTTATGTTATATTGATCACTATATTTGCATTTATGTTTAAAAATCTTAATAAAAATATATTAAAAAAAAGAAAGAAGTAAAACAATGTGGTAATGTAGAGAGTGGAAGTTAAGAACTTAAAAATGAGAAGCAGAGAGAAACTGAAATGTACACATTTGCCTGTCCCTGTTAATGGTCTTTGTAGGGGTCTTTCTGGTCACTTTCCTATCTTTTTAATTGGAGGTTCCAGGACCACCTGTAAGGCAAAGAAAACCGAGGTGTTTCTTTGTTATGCACTTCAGGATTCAGGCTCAGCACTGAAGACAAATTTCTTGTTGGAAATTAAGTCTCAGAGATGGAACAAGATATGCAAGGTAGATTGGGAGTGGTAGGTGGGAAGGCAGAAGGAAAAGAAATTCACTCACAAGGCCTATTTCTCTTAGGCTGGGAGACTCTTGCGCATGTTGTGTGACATGCCTGCCCTGTCAAGCAAACCTTATCTGTCAGTGCAGCACTCAATCATCCTGGCCAGAATGCATCTTTGTGATGTCCTAAGGCTCCATATCACTTTTCCACAGGAGTATAACCACTGACTTACTAGAACGCACAGCTTTCTTTTTTCCTAAGGCAAACAACCAACAGATTGATAATACAAAAGGAATGCAATACTAGGAGTGAGCTGAACCAACTCACCAGTTTTTGAAAACATTTTCAGCGGTGGAAAAAAGAGAGAGAAAGAAAATGCCTTTCCTTTGGGGTGACAACATTCCTTCTGCAAGTGTTCGTTGTTTAAACTGTCTTCACTTGCTCAGTTGCCCTTGCCCTCATTTACCCTCTGTGACATGTCATCATGGGACCAAATGATATTTGACTGCATGTACCAATATCCAGCAACAGATAAAATTAGATTAAGAGTAATCCCATTCATTATGTGGCCTCCGATTGGGAAGAAACAGCCACATGATTCAATCAGCAGAGAGGAAAGAGTTGATGTCAGAAATAAACAACAGATTTGGGGAATGGTTTATATTATTTGTTTTTTTACTTGGGGTGGATATACACCCTAAAAATCTACCACAGCTACTGAATATGGGGCATTCAGCACAGCCCTATCAAAACATAGCCAAGATGCTATGCTCAGGATGGAGGGGGCCACGGCAAAAGCTACTCTAGTGGGAAGGTCCTCCTCTCTTTTTGGGCTGTGGTGGGTTTACCTGGCAGGGGCAATGCCTAGCAGCAATGTTTGATAGGCTGAGAGCTTCCCTTTCAATATCCAGCAATGCCCAAAACAATGCTCCATCAGGGGCATTGTTAGAAGTTTACATGTCAGCTGGACTCCGCCACCTAATATTGTTCGCTGCACCGAGCCTTTGGCATCAACAGTGGGTCTTGCCAAGGTGCAGGGTCCTGTTCATGAATGCTGGGTGCTAGCACTAGCCCTGCTTGTATTGGAAAAGCCATCTGATGCAAAGCAAGAAATAGAGATGGGCCATACCTCAGTGGTACAAAATCTGCTTTGTATGCAGAAGATGCGTGGGTCAATCACTGACATCTCCGTGTAGGACTGGGGACTAATTATACTTGTAAGTTATAATGCTATAAATGTGTTATAAAAATGTGACACCTGGGGGTGCTGTACATCAGTCAGTGGAAACTTGCATTGAGAGCTACATGACATTTTTTTTTCGTTAGCGTTTTTTTAAATCAGTATAGATCCAGCCTGAGATCCACTGCTGTTTGAAACCTTGGAGAGCCACTGCCATTGCAGAGCCAGATACACCATTAGTATCTCTTGGGATTTATGGGTTTATTTCCTCCAAAGAACTCATGGTTCTCCCTCCTTTCCATTTTATCATTGCTGTGACTAGCCCAAAGCCACCTAGGCAGTTCCTAGCCTAAATTAAAGTTTGACCCTTAGTCTCCTAGGTCCTATTCACTAACCTCAGCACCATACGGGCTTACTATTTTCCTGGTGAGCTGCATGTGCTTCCAGAAAAGTCCCCAATTTTCTTTAATCAACCTTATGACACAATGCCTGGTGTGTTCCAGTTCAAGATGTAGCTTTCAGAGTAGAGCTAGAGGCCACCAGCAAACCTATAGCTGTGAACACCAAATGCTTATGAATGTACACTAGGGCTATGCATCAGATTTGGCTGAGCAGTAAGTCATATCGGGCATATTCAGAGGGCCTCAGACAAGTTGGGTACACAAAGTGATGGATTGCTGAAAGTTGGGTTGGATTGGGCCAGAGTGATCCACAGCTCTCAGGGGTCAGGGCATCAGGCAGAAAGGAGAGGAAGGCAGGATGGAAAAAAGCACACACACAAAGGCTAAGACCTACTTGACTGATGGCTATGATAAAGGAGGCCCAACACTGCTGCTTCTTTTCCTGCCTGACACTCTGACCTGAAAGGTCAATGCCTCTGCTCAACAGCTGATGAATGAAGGCATCAATCCTGTGTGGTATGGGTACTGCTTTTCCTGTGACTTTCTTCCTGCCTAACTGTCAAGGGCACTCCCAGTCAAAGGAATGTTCACGGCAGAGAGTTCACTCATTATTGTCAAAGATAACACTTGCAGTCACTTCTACAAGTCTGGATACCTACACACACCAATCTAGAGTCTAGGCAGCTACTCCCAGATCCACACTGTATGTAGCAGTTGCAACAACTGGGGATCACTCGCCCTTCACCTGTTTATGTACCCTCCCCTGGTGGGCTATGCACAAGAGACTGCAGCTGCATGGAAACTTCCTCTGCTCTTCTTGCTTCAATTCTCTCCTGGGTCTAGGAGAAAGTAGTGCAGGAGAGGGTGGGGAAGCACCCAACCCTTCACTTGCCTGGCCTGCCTCTTCTTCCTCTTCCTCCAGCTCTGAAGTTTCCCTAACCTCTGTTTCTTGCCTCCTGGCTAGTACAGGTACCCAGAAACCACTGTCCCCCTCTTCTGAGTCAGCCCAATCATCACATTCATCAGCGTCTTGCCAGTCCCTAACATTAACAGATTTTAAGAAGAAGGATCGGAGCCAGGCTACTGTTCTTTGGGGAGCACAGAACAAAAGAATTGTGAAGTTGGACAGTCCCCGGGGCTCATCTAATTCAACCCCTTGCAATAAAGGAATCACACTGAAAGAAACTCTGACAGTTTGCCATCCAATCTCTGTTGAAAAGCCACCAATAAAGGAGAGCCCACCACCTTCTGAGGTTGTCTACCCCACTGTTGAGCTGCTGTTGTCCTCAGAAAGGTGTCCCTGAGGTTGAGTTGGATTCTCCTTTCTTGTAATTTGAATCTATTACTTCAATACCTACTTTCTGAAGCAGTAAAAAAACAAGCTCACTGTGACAGCCCTTCAGATATTTGAAGATGACTATCGTATCGCCTCTCTGTCTCCTCTTCTCTAGGCTAAAGATACCCAGCTCCCTCCACTGTTCCCCATAAGACTTGGTTTACAGACTTTTATCAATTTGGTCCCCTTGCTTTGCACATGTTCCAGCACAGGGTAAATTTCTCTGATCCAGAGACTACAGATCAGGGACACTGGGCAACAGGGGATCTGTGCACAGTTCTAATGTGTGTGGCTGGGATATGAGTCCTATTCAGACATTTACCCTCTAATGGGGGAGGAACAGGAAATTTTGTTTGCCCAAATCCCATTACAACAGCCTGAACCCCAACATGCTGGACTCCACCCCCTGACCTCTCCATATGTCTAACAATCTGAAAGGTGAGCCAGTGAACTTGCAAAGGCTGTTAAGGCCAGATCCCCCTGCTGAACTTCATTACACAGAGATATTAGGAGGACTGTATGACCTAGTTGAGATTCCTGCCTTGCAGGTGGTTGGATATGATGACCCTCAAGGTTCTTTCCAACTCTGCAATTCTATGCTTCTGTGAATCTATCTCAGTGATAGAGCATCACTGGGGAATGATAGTTGCTCAGTGGCAGAGCACTGCATGCAGAAGACCCCAAATTCAATCCCTGGTGTCTCCAAGAAGGGTTGGGAAATCTTGGAGAGCCTTTTTCCAGTCAGTGCAGATGATACTGAGCTAGATGAGCTAATGGCCTGACTCAGTATGAACCAGTCATCTCCTATGTTCCTAGAAGATGGATATCAGTGACTAAGAAGGAACTGTCCTCAACCCACTCCAGAGTTAGGACTACAAACATACACTTGCCTGGGGTGGCTTCCTGATGGAGTGGGGTGGGGGGTGGGATTCTGTCCTATTCCTGGCAAATCCATTTACCAGGGGAGACAGGAGATGAGACATTATGTCGTCCACTTGAAACTCAAGTTGGGTCCTGCATAGAGTGACACTGTCAGAGGTGTGCTAAGTCACATTAAGGGTGGGAAAATGTGTCCTAAGAGATGGAACAAATATGCAGATGGAAGTAAGGATGTGGCTGTAGTTAAGGGAATAAGCAACTTCTCCCTTCAAGGCATTTGAAAAATCATTATATCATCGGGCAGGTAGGATTTGCCTGGGTAGTCAGGGATGCATATCCGCTGACAGAATGCAAGCTGCATTTATTGACAATTGTATACATCTTTACCACATCCCCCTTTACTTATCCCCCCTTCTAAACATGGAAGCGCTAACATTTGTATATTTACTTTGTTAGGAAGAGAATCCATCCTCTAATATTGGTACTTCTTTGGGTGGTGAGGGTATTTTTTTTGGGGGGGGGTATTCTTTTCTCTAGGGGACGCAGGTGGTGCTGTGGGTTAAAGCCTCAGTACCTAGGACTTGCCGATTGAAAGGTCAGCGGTTCGAATCCCTGCGGCGGGGTGCGCTCCCGCTGCTCGGTCCCAGCGCCTGCCAACCTAGCAGTTCGAAAGCACCTCCGGGTGCAAGTAGATAAATAGGGACCGCTTACCAGCGGGAAGGTAAACGGCGTTTCCGTGTGCGGCTCTGGCTCTGGCCAGAGCAGCGATGTCACACTGGCCACGTGACCCGGAAGTGTCTTCGGACAGCGCTGGCCCCTGGCCTCTTGAGTGAGATGGGCGCACCAACCCCAGAGTCTAGCAAGACTGGCCCGTACGGGCAGGGGTACCTTTACCCTTTACCTATTCTTTTCTCTACTGTCTCCAGCTCTGCACAGAGAATGCCAGCTGTGGTTGCCCCACATTTATATAATTGCATTAGGGTGCTTGCTGTTTTACTTTCACTCCTCTCCTTAATAATTCCCAACACTGAATTTGTCTTACCCCACCCCAAAAGCACAGTACGCTGCTGTAAAATTACTCTCTTGTATACTCTCTCTCTCACTCTCCTTCAATCCCCCCCCCCCTTGCCCATTGCAAATGTTCACACAGGCATTTTAAAAGGCCCAACAGATAACATTAAAATAATGTTAAAAGCTGAGCACTCTTATTAGATAAAAGTGGGCCTAGCACATTAGGAGGTGTTGAGTTAATAGGAAAACAGCTTTGATTCACTAGCCTCTGTCTAACACACCAGTACAACAGAAGTAAAAAGGGAAATAGAAACTCCCCTCTAATCACCTCCTGTTAGCGACAACTATAGGCAAATTGCTAGTGAGGATTAAGTGGGGAGACTATCACAGGATCAGTGTCAAGCAGAAAAAAGGCTCCATTTGTGAGCGATCATGACTGTAATTGCTTCCTTAAGAGCTTTAGGATTTGCTAAGTGCAATCTTTTGGAGTGTGGACACAGCATAGGTGCAGAGGGAAAGAAGGGGGAGGTGGAACACTAGGCAGGCTACAATACACTCAAATAATCCTGCCATTGGTACACCTCCCATGGGGCTCCACATGCCCTGATTTTTTCAGTTTAAAACATTAGTAAATCACTCCCTGTCTTTTGTCCTGGTTTTGGCGGTGATATTAGGGGTGAACATGCTTATCTGCCTGTTTCCCTTCCACCCTCTTCCTAAAACTGCCTGACCAGATAGCAGATGTCAATGAATGTTTTTAAAAGCATAAGAGCCCTGTTATGGATCGGACCCTGCACATATCACCTCCAGCATCCTGGCCTCACAGTGTCAACCAAATGCCTCTGGAAATCTGGGAAGCCTGAGTGCAACAGTATGCTCCCCACTTGTGGTTCCAATAAACTGGAATAAAGTTTCACACTGCCTTCAACAGCAGAGGCAGAGCACAGCTATTGGCTTCCTCTGTCCTCGAAGCAGGGAGGGATTTGTTCTCATGTTTTTATCCTATTAATCAGGGGTGGACATAAGGTAGATTTAAAACTATTGGTAGATGTCTGAGTGATTTGCAGACAATCAGCAATGATTTCTAACTCCCAATTATTTAACAGTAGCAGTAACAAAATTCCTCTTTCCCTATCCTAAGCTATACCATTGAAAAATAAAATAAAAAGCTTGGAGTGATATGGAGGGGATTTATGTAGAATTTATGTGGCACAGTTAAGCTACTCAATGCAAATTGCTGGGCTCAGAATTCCTAAATGTTTCTTTTGCAGCAGCTTTTGGTTGGTAAGATCTCAGAGGAGGAGGAGGAGGAGGAGGAGGAGGAGGAGGAGGAGGAGGAGGAGATGATGATGGCAAGTAGATTCCACAAGCCCTCAGCACTCTGGAAATCACCATGAACATTGATGACAATCATAATCCTCATCCCCATTCCAGACAACTAGTCAATTCATGCTGAGCAAAAAAAGAACACAATGGTGATGTTGGGTCTAACATTATGAAACCGTAATAAGATCCCTGCTGGATCAGGCCAAAGCTCATCCAGTCCAGCATCATGTTCTCATATAAGTGACCAGTCAGATGCCTATGGGAAGTACACAAGCAGAACCTCGTCACAGTAGCACTCTCCCCATTTGTGCTTCTCAGCAGCTCATTTACAAAGGAATACTGCCTCCAACAGTGGAGTTATGTACATGATCCATTCACGCAGGCACTTTTGAGTCCCATCATTTTCAACAGAAGAGTTCAGCTTGTGCTTTAACTCACTTCCAATGAAATCACTGGGAGCAAAAATTCACTGTTGTGGTTAAGACCAGCAATTCGCAGAGTGATGCAATTGCATTTTGAAGCGGCCCAATCGTAGCAAATTCTACAGATTATTCTGGTGAACTTAAACTGGCAAAAAAGGATGGTGTAACTCAAACACTATTTACAGGCTGGTTTTCCTTGTGTTAAGCTTAAGCTGGCTAAGCCCTGATCCAAAACAGAGTTTGGAACTGGCATACTTTACCCTGGCTTAACATAATTTTACATCAGCTTCTTGTGTATAGGATTGCCCTGTAAGAGTGATAATTGGAGCACTGCTCACTGAGACGGAATTAGGGGGCGATACAAAGGTTCCACCACACTGGGCAACAGGGCCATCTTCCCCATAGGTGCTAAGGGTGCAGGGCACCTGGGTGCTGGGCTCTCAGGGGCGCCAGGCCAAGAGTCCAGGGCCTGAGTGCTGAGTCCAGGGAAGAGCCCACCCATTGGTCAGAGTGCCACAGCAGGCTCGTCTGCTGCAGGTGGCTCTGCACCGTGAGTTTGGGGGCGACCGAGCCAGCGAGACGCTGTGGCGGCCGGCTGACTTTGCCCTCCTGCGCGCCTGGGACTGGGCAACCTGGGGGGGTGCCGAGCGCATCTTTGCACCCCGGTGCCACGTATGCTTAACACAGCCCTGCTGGGCACTGACCCTAGAGGGTGCTGCAGCTATGATGTAGTAGTGAATTAATCAGAATGGAAGGCCAAAGGTGCTCCTAAAGGGCACCTCCGAAATTTGAAAGACTAAGGTCCATCCCTGCTGCTCAATCTGAAAATACTTTAAAGTGACTTGCCTTTAAATTTAAGCCATTTTAAAATGGCTTGATTAGGCTAAAACTACCTTAGATTCAAAAAGACTGTCTTAAGTGGCAGTCAGTGTGGCTGGTAACTGGAAGGGCTTTTATATTGACTTTGATAGGGATGCTTCAGAAATCCAATATTTGCAAATTCCAAGAAGTGAACTGATCTGCACCTTTCAGGTTTTAATGCATGGATCAGAAGAGAGATATGCATCAGATTCTGTACCTCTCCCAATGCAGCAATGTGATGCTCGGCTCAAATAAAAAGGAAAAGAAATAAAGAAGAAGTATCAAAATCCATTTTAAAATGCTATTTTGAGATAAAACCGGTCTAGAAATCTGTATGCCGAGATAAAATGTTATTTAAATGTGAATTAGTTTTTAATAATAAATAAATAAAAATGGCAGATTAATGCAGAAACAGTCTGATGTGTGGAGACAGGGGTTTGGGGTTTTTTTTTGAGTAAATGAATACAGCATGTATAAGGTGAAGTAGGACCTTCATCAGTATGGAATAATAGAGGGCAAGGAACCATCTCAGGTAGCAGTCCTCATCATGGCATGTTAGGTAGGTAGGCAGCATCTGTTATTACAATATTAGAGATGGAGGACTAAGGCCAATTCATATCTCCCCCACTTAGTCTCTAAGGAAGGGCAAGCTCCAGATCAAAGGATGGCCTAGCCAGAGAACCATATTATAGGCCCATGTACCCATTGGTGCATCCTGGTGCACTTATCTGATGATGCCAGGTGCAACATAGCAGACTAATGGGCCTAGCTGCAATTTAATTTCCCCATAACGCTCCACAAGGTAGCATTCCTCAGAAGCATGATGGGGAGTGCTGTTGGGGTGGGGGCAGGGAGATAAGCAGAAGGACCACAGCTTAGTGGAAGAGCATCTGCTTTGCATGCAGAAAGACCCAGGTTCAATCCCTTGCACTTCCATGTAGGGCATTTCCTTTCTGAAATCCTGGGTAGCCACTGCCAGTCAGAGGGGGTGGTTGTTTTATTATCATTGAAACTGCCAGTCAGTGTTGACAACACTGTGTTAAATGGATCAACGGTCTAACTTGGTAAAAGGCGTCTTGCTATCATCTGAGGCAGCTCCACAGCATGTGAATTCCTGCTAATTTCCTAGCATTTGTTGAGTTGTTTCATTTTGAAACCAACTTCATGCCAGCATTGTGACATGTATCGGAAAGTCCCCTTCCAGAACTGGTGCATCAAGTTCCGTTTCAGAAAGATTCCAGAGAAACATTCTCATTTTACGCTTCAGACCATTTACTGTGCTCTTTGCTGATTAGTTGCGATGAAGTTGATAATTCTGTAATGCATATTGACACTTTGGGTAACACCATTTGCTGTTTGTCTACTCGCTCACAGTAGTTTTGAGGTCAGTTGGCAACCCAGCCTCAGGGTAGGCATGTGGCTAGAGATGGGGGGAGGAATTGATTCAGTTTGCATTTAAAGATGGAGCTACATATTTCACTTTCTCAAAATTATTGAAGCCAAGCAATTTTTTTAAATAAAAAAAAATAGGTCAGATTTGCCTACAAACGCATATATGCCTGGATAGCTCAGTTAGTTAGAGCATGGTGCTGACAATGCCAAGACTGCAGGTTCGATCCCCATATGGGGCAACTGCGTATTCCTGCAGTTGGACTACATGATCCTCAGGGTCTCTTCCAACTCTGCGATTCTATGATTCTATGATATTCAATGCTGCATATATTGATGAAAATAACATTCAACTATATATTACGTAAGGTGAAATTGCTTTGCAAAAATGTATGTCTTAGGAAAATTGCATACAAAATTGTGTATATTAAAATTAAATTGCACTAAAAAGCTGATTATTTTTTCTCAAGGGCTTTAAAAAAAAGACATTCACAAACTGATGTGGAATTGAAGATAAGTGAATTTAAGGTTGGAAAAATGAGAAACTGAGAGGAACAAAACTGACAGATGTAGCTTTCCTTGCTTGTGGCTCAGCAAATCTAAATAATTGGGGTTCTGTTTTTGTTCATCTTATTGGAGGGGGGCAGAGATAGAAGTATCAATCATCCTTTTATACACCTTTATTTTTGATGAATTTAATATGTATCCGCAATACAGGAATAGCCAAAAATAAAAATAGAGTCATTCAAATGTGAGAATAGAGATAAATCAGACAGAGTGAAATGCAATCTCATATGAAGTTATAATGACCATCACCATCATAAATCAATTAATTAAATTTCTATACTGTCCTTCACCAGAAGGCCACAGGGCAGTTTACGACATGAAACACAACATGCATAATAATAGCAAAAGGAGTGGGGAGACAATACCCCTTGGCTTTAGAAGGCTGTAGATTGATTAACAGCCACCTAACAATATGCAATAAAGGCACCAGGCATGCTTCCCTGGAGAGAGCATTCCACAAACGAGGGGCCACCACAGAAAATGTTAGTTCTCGTGCAGCTGCCCTCTGGACCTCACATGAAGGAAGAACAAGAAGAAGGACCTCAGATGGTGATTGCAGGGTTCAAGTTGGTTCATATTTATACCCCACCCATCTGGCTGGGTTTCCCCACTCACTCTGGGCGGTTCACAACAGAATATTAAAAACACACTAAAACATCAGTCATTAAAAACTTCTCTAAACATGGCTGCCTTCAGATGTCTTCTAAAAGTCAGATACAGTGGTACCTCGGGTTACAGACGCTTCAGGCTACAGACTCCGCTAACCCAGAAATAGTACCTTCGGTTAAGAACTTTGTTTCAGGATAGACTAGAAATCGTGCTGTGGCGGCACGGCGGCAGCGGGAGGCCCCATTAGCTAAAGTGGTACCTCAGGTTAAGAACAGTTTCAGGTTAAGAACAGACCTCCAGAATGAATTAAGTTCTTAACCCAAGGTACCACTGTAATTGTTTATTTCCTTGACATCTGGTGGGAGGGCGTTCCACAGGGCAGGTGCCACTACCGAGAAGGCCCTCTGCCTGGTTTCCTATAACCTCACTTCTCGCAGTGAGGGAACCGCCAGAAGGACCTCAGAGCTGGACTTCTGTATCCAGGCTGAACGATGGGGGTGGAGACACTCCTTCAGGTATACTGAGCCCAGGCTGTTTAGGGCTTTATAGATTAAAAAAACAGCACTTTGTATTGGGCCTTGAAACTAAATGGCACCCAGTGTAGTCGGGCCAGGATTGACGTTATATGCTTAAAGCGTCTTGACCCAGTGAGCAGCCTGAATTCTGCACCAGCTGGAGGTTCTGAACCACCTTCAGAGGCAGCCCCATGTACAGTAGCATTTAGTACCATTGCCATGTCTCCTGGGATTTTATGAGGTGGAGCATGGCAGATTAGTGTGTGGAACCTGGCGGGACATGAGGGGACCGATTCCAATAGAGGGGGAGAGAGAGAGAAAAAATCAAACCTAGGCTCTGGAAGTCTGCTGGGCATGGAGGAGAGGTCATTGCAAAAGCTTTTCAAATGACAAAGAAATAATATCCTGCCCCCTTGATTTGGGTCGCTCTCTATGAGATTTTGATCCCCCCCCATACACTCATACCAAACCTGGGAAACTCCAGATTTGATCCTGAGACTTGGTGATTCTATGAGTTATAACCCTAGATAACATATCTGAAAGTTCCTATAACTGCAGAAGGTGAAACTTTAATCAAATCGAAAAATATAAAGAGTAGGTAAGAAAAACTGATCCCACCAATGCTTAGATAGGCATTATTATACATAGTTCTAGCCCACAACATGATGAATTATGATATTTTCCTTCATCTTTTTTGGGGGGGGCAGACGGAAAAAATGTTAATATAATACAGGTTTTGTTGATGTTTTTGAAGCTTCAACCAATAAAGACAGAGAAGAGAAATAAAAATCAGGTTTTGTCATCACAGTCTTTTCCAGCTAAGTCCCATCCCCATCCCTACCCCCAATGACAAATTAATTTAACTTCCCGATTTCCCCCTTGCTGAATTAGCTTTGAAGTTTCAATCTAGATTACAAGTGTTAGTATATATCATTTAATAAATCTATAATTGTGGGGGAGGGAGGGAGAAAGAGAATGCCAATTAACCAAAGAAATGATCTAATTTAAGTGATCAGAATGTGAGCATTTCATCTATGCAGTACTAAAACAATTGGTTTCACTGAAGAAATGAAATAATCAGATCTCTGAATTCTGCATGACCTAATTTTTTACTACGCAAAAAGAAAAGACAGAACACACACACAAAATAAATTAATGACCCCATTTAAATTGTACTAGAAACACAGACCATCCTCTTTTGCACAAGCAGTTATCAAAGCCGATATTACAGTAACTAATTGTCACAACGCAGCAACGTTTTTACTATACAGTCATCATTCGCTTACTTAGCAAGACCAGAGAAAAGGATTACACTCGACAGAAACCAGCGTCAAAAGAAAACTGCACCAGTTATAGAAGGCTTTCTTGCATCCCCACCACCACCACCAATATATTTTGTCACCGCATGACAGCAATTAAATCATGAACAGTTACAGCAAAATGCAACACAAAATGCAACAAAATTATTGGTCTATTATGATTTTTTTTGCAAGGGGGGGGGACCTCATTTGTTCCATTTAGCCTTGAAAAGTATTCACATCTCAAAACGTCATGTTGCTAACATTTCAGAAAACGAGCGGCAGAAGCAAAAGAGACCCACCAGTGGCCAGCAATCAATCAATGACAAATCTTACTAACAATGCACTCATAATCTCAACACCCTATACAAATATTCAAGGCATCCTGCATATTTTTGAAACTGGGACTGCCATTGCCATCTTCCTAATTGCATTATAACAATTTCTTTGGGGAACGCCACTCGGGTGGGGAGAATCACTCCATCCTAGGAAGAGTTCCTTCTGAAGATTAAATGGAAATTAAGTATGACATCCTGTCTGCCATCACAAGACCTTATTATCTGCGAAACTACCGTCCCAAAAGGAGGGCACACCCAGCCTCGAATTATGCATTTAACTCAAAAGAGATTTTAAAAATACAAGGAGGTAACCGGATCTTTCTGCAGAGCTGCTACTCCCTAAAAGAGATTGGTGGTAGATTTACAGCAGAAATAAACCTCTCCATGCAAATCAGTCCTCTAATGTACACCAGGTCTCTTAGGTTAAGAATGCATCCACATTTCTCTGACTGTGAAGATTGCTTGGCTTAAATTGCAAGACCTAAACAAGCCGTGATAAAATGGAAGTGATCTAACTTTTGAGATTGGGGAAGAAAAACCATACATTTTGCTCTCTTTATTCACTGCCTGGGCAAAGAATGAAACGATTCACTTTTTCCAAAGCTTACTCCGAACACCCCAAAGAAATAAAAAATACAAAATCAACCACAAACTTGGCTTAATTAATAGCAACACAAACATGAACATTGTTTCGATTAACACAGTATCTATTAATGGAAATTATTTATATGTTTTTGTTTTTAAAATAATAATTGCTATTATCAATACACATACAGCTTTATTTAGTTTAAAGGGTAAAGTATATATATCTATACCTATCTATCTATATCTGAAAAACAATAAATTAAACATGCAAATATGTCTCGCTTCTAAATGCATTATCACTCTCTCAGAAACTCTGTTAAGTTGTGAATCTCGAAAGGAAAATGATATTAGCCCACACTCCACCCACCTGAAAATCAAACCAAACCTCTTTCTTTTATACCAGCTGGACACATGACCCGGTCAACGAATCAAAAGACAGACCCGAGGAGATGACATACAGGCTATAAATGATATTACCACCCCCTTGGTAAGCAGAACGGCGCAAACCAGAAGCCACTTGGCACAAGACCTCCACACTTCCAGCATCGCTGAGCATTTGCCATTATCTGATATCATACCGCCGTCATGATTAAGAACAGGCACAAGCGCTAGGCAAGAGGATTCCAGTTCAACAATGAAATGCTCTCCCACCAAATACCAAGATAATGATTTTTCAGCTAGCAAGGAGAAGAAGCGGGGGGCGGGGGGGGGGAGGGAAAAAAGAGAAAGAAAGAAAAAATTGCACCGCTTGTTTCATTACCTATCATTAACTCCCATTTACTATCAATTTGCAACCTCTCTAGGCAATCAAGGCTTCAAAGGGGCCAATTTGAATTAGTTTGGAAAGCAGAAACAAGATTGTTTGCCCCCACCCCAATACCATGTGGGATGGCTGCCCATCCACGTTGCTCTTTTCTCACTTTCCGGCTCAGCCTGAACTGTATTTCCAGGAGTTAAAGAGCTAAGTGAGATTAGAGACGAAGGCTGCCCTTGTGCTTTGATTTTCGCTCCCTTCATTCTTCCTTCTCGTGTTTTTTTTTTTTTTTAAATCTCCCCCCTCCTCCCATTATACATAAGAATCTCTCGCTCACTCTTTAATTGTACAGGCACTCACCCCACTGAGATGGAGGCCCCTTTGCAGGGTTGGATAGCCCAGAGTTTGTTAGTAGCTAGCAAGAAGCTCCTGGTCAGTTTTTAAAAATATATATATATTGAGATATATATATACAAAATAACCACCCCAACTACGATGCTTCCACCCCCCCTCCTTTCCTTTCCTTTTTTTTTTAAAGGCAAAGCATCAGGGGGATGTGCAAGAGGAGAAGGAAGAGGGGGAAGAGATGGAAAATTAATAATCCAACAGGCAGCTCTCTCACTGTTATTAATCATGCTGCTACTTTCCCAAGCCACAGAGAAGCCGCAATCCGAACATGGGGGGGGGGGGGAGAGGATCTCATTGGCTGCCGATGTTCATTCCGATACATCTTAGCCAATCTTTCCTTCCTCCACTTCTTTTTTTCCCCCTCTCCTTCCTTTCTTTCTTGCCTTAAGGTACAAATATCTACGAAAAGCAGTTACAAAACCCAGGGAAATGAAGAAGAGGAGGAGGAGGAGAAAGGAGGGGGAGGGGGGAGGAGAGTCACATTCCCAGGGAAGAGAATGCTCAGTCCAGTTAATGCACTCTAAACTTTATTTGAGCTGACTCGTCATTTGATCCTCCCGTGACAGGGTCAGCGCGCGGCAAGCAATTCCACAGCAGTCCCCCCCTCCCCAAATCATAGCATAATCGAATTGCAGCCTATTTCCCGAACCTATAATGAAAAAGGCAACCCAAATAAAGCAGCTAATGCTGGCAGCCTCCCTTTGCTGTCTTACATTATTACTGCCGATTGCTTGCCTCCATTTCCCCTGTACTCTAACAATGAATATATTTCACAGCTCACTTGCTTTACTGTGTGGGTGGCGTGGCATAGACACCTACATGATATGAAAGAAAATCTAAAACAATAGGGGTTGTGTGTGTGTGTGTGTGTGTGTGTGTGTGTTGCTGCTTATGGTTCCTTAACAGGCAATCGCTGGTGGGAAAGACAATTCTGAGTCTCAGTGACACAAGGATAGAAGCTAGTGATGCTCAAACTAGACTTGTTATTCAAAAAACAATACTTTCCAACTTCTCAGTCAGCCATTCATGAAACTGCAAACCTTTCAAGCAAAGCTTCCTTACCTGGCAGGGGGTGGGGGGAAGGTAGACCCTCAAGTCATTCCAGATACATTGCTTTTTAAAGAATATTCTCAACTTTACCAGATGAACATCAGCCTGGCTGCATGCCACATATTTCATATCACTAGGGTTTCATACACAATCCTGCAGATAAATCACACAGCTGCCGAATGGACCCATTTTCTCTTACTGGAAACATTAGAGCACAAAGCTGGATGTGGTTTTACATCATTCCATTAATGTGCAAGTAATGACCAATCTTCAGTAAATTAATCAGTTTATGTGACATGCCTCCCTTACATTTGCATGGTTAGACAGCTTCATCACATGCCAAATCCTCTTAACTCCTTCAGACAGCAGTGGGGTAGGACCTGATATCTTTTCTGAAAAATCGACTCTAACATCTATGCCTGAATAATAGTGTCATGAAACTCAAAAGGCCATTCCAGAATTTTGATCTTAAACTACTCCAAGAAAGGTATGACCTCACTTGCTGCACATAATGGTTTCTCTTTTTAAACCAGTTGTGGGGAACTTTTGACCCTTCATCTTAAACTACTCCAAGAAAGGTATGACCTCACTTGCTTGGTTTCTCTTTTTAAACCAGTTGTGGGGAACTTTTGACCCTTCAAATGTTGCTGAACTACAACTCTCATCATCCCTGGTCATTGCCCATACTTGCTGAAGCTGTTGATGGCTGTGGGTCAGCAACATCTGGAGGGGCAGAGGTTTCTCACACCCATCTTAAAGCTTAACATTATGCATGTTAATTCCACAATTTTGACAGGGAATACAAGGAATCACAAAGAAATGTTTACATTTCACACACACCCCAGTTGAAAAAGACCTCTGAAAATGTGCATTTATTTTGTCTTAACATTTCTCCCATCAGTTTTCATTATCATAGATCCATATAAAGTAACTTGGTGGAATCTCCAAGGAACCAGTCTATCAAATACTACAAGACATGATAACAAAATATAAGCTCTATGTGTAGACCTGAAATGTCTCATATTATCAGTTTCTGGGAAGTAGATGACCATGGGAGCATATTATCCTCCTGTCCTGCTTCTGAACTTCATTGAAGCATTCGGTTTGCTATACTGGTAATGTCAGTATAGCAATGTAGTCAGTACTTAGCTAGATGGAGCAATGATATGGATCTGACTCAAAAAGGGCAGTTTCTTATATTTCTATGTTCCTTTGGTTAGATCCAGAGGTTCCTGGGAACTTCAAGGAAACCAAAATAGTTTATAATGATAATGAAGAGGAGATTTTTGATAAGTGTCCCAAAAACGGGTTATTGCAATGGTGGGACAGTGAACAGAGAATGCTTGTGTAGCAGCCAGTGATAAGGAGTTTAGTCTGTATGTCCTTATTGATCACTCTTGGCACCCCAAAAGGTAGACTCGAGGTCTGGTAAATAAAGAATGGGCAAGTATCACTAATGTATTGATGCCACCAAAATATACAGGCTGACAGCTCCATTAGAAGCCTTCCTCATTCAGTGAACTTCACAATTAAAATTTTCTTGGACCACATCCTGCACTCCTCAATCAGACAAAAACAGTCCAGCTGATGTCACTGGTCATGTTGCTTGAGCAAAGACTGTCCTGGCACTTGGTCATGTTCCTCTGCTGAACACCATGTGGGTGAACAACAGATGAACGTTATATTTTAATTAAATAGACAGCACAGAACCAATACTAATTACTAAGGAAGCATGCTTAAATAAGGTCATAAATTACTGTTAACAATCTCC
The DNA here is from genome assembly GCF_964106915.1 of Podarcis gaigeae. Classification (NCBI taxonomy): domain Eukaryota; kingdom Metazoa; phylum Chordata; class Lepidosauria; order Squamata; family Lacertidae; genus Podarcis; species Podarcis gaigeae. The sequence goes on from NC_139690.1 coordinate 33,141,096, forward strand.
CACCTTTGATTAACTGTGGGATTCTGCTTGCTTGGCTCTTGATATTGTAATGTTCAGAGACAACCACTGGGAAGAAAGCCAGTTAAATTTGGGGGGGAGGCGGGGAGAAGAGATACTGGACTAATGTATCTCAGTCCTGCTTGCTTTCAAGCACATAGCTCCAGATAGCACCAGCAAAACAACACTGGAATTCTGGTGCAATTTTATCTTTGTAGTAGAACCATGCTGTGTATTCATGCATAGTTAGCCTAGGTGAACACTGTTATTAAAATAGTAGGGTGGTGGGTGATATCTGAGGTCTGCTCTGATACCCATGGGTCATCTTTGGGAAAAATCTATTTTATAACTGGGAGCTTAGCTCCAATAAAATAACTGGGAGTTTCCAATCTGAAAGCAAGTCTGGGATGGGTTTAGTCTGCTGTGAAAAGAGGAGTGCCCTGTCTACATGGGCGTAGCTGCCCCTCCCCAAGATCAAGTAAAACAATAGAAATACTTAACTGACCAGAATGTTGGTTCTGCCCTCCCAACAAAAATCCTGGCTACGCCCATGCCCGTCTATACTCCACACAACTCCGGTCTCCCATTTTCAGAACAATTTTAATCACTTCCCTTCGCACACACACTAATTTTCAGCTAAATATTCCCTCAGGATTTCCCCAGCAGAACATTTGGGCTCTACTTTAATCTGCATGAATGTCGTGATTTAAGCCAGGGGTCAGCAACCTTTTTCAGCCGTGGGCCAGTCCACCATCCCTCAGACCATGTGGTGGGCCGGATTATATTTTGGGGAAAAAATATGAACAAATTCCTATGCCACGCCCCACAAATAAAACAGAGATGCATTTTAAATAAAAGGACACATTCTACTCATGTAAAAACACGCTGATTCCCGGACCATCTGCAGGCTGGATTGAGAAGGTGATTGGGCCTCATCCGACCCCTGGGCCTTAGGTTGCCTACCCCGATTTAAGCAAACATCCCAATCAGAGCTCTTTCCCATTCACCCCAACTGAAGAAATAGTTATGCCCCCACAAATGGCTGCCCACGAGGACCAGCAAGCTCCACTGAAGTGAATGGGAATCTCCTGCAGAGAGAAGAGCCAAGTTGCATCCAGTATTGAGCCTACTCAAAGTACAGTAGATGCTTAACAATGAATGAACTTAAGTTTGCTGTGTTCATGCGTTTCAGTGGGTTTTACTCTCAGTAGGACTAATGTTGGATAGAACCTGCTGTACATAAGAGCAAGCTCCTAGGGGCCAAAAGCTCCTTCACCCCCCAGATGTTTGGTTTTGAGGGGGCTGGTCCCCCCTCAATGTTCAGAGGGTGTCCAGCTCCACCCCCTGGCTCCTCACAACGTTGCAAGCACAATGCCAGAATGTCAGGCGCCATCACGTCAGGCCCCTCGATTACACTGGGAAGCTGGCACCTCTGCCTCTCTAAGTGCACCAGAGAACAGGAACATAGGAAACTGCCTTTTATCAAGTCAGATCAGTGATGCTTCTAGCTCAGTACCGCTTACTCTGACTGGCAGAGAGTCTCTGGGAGTTCAGACTGGGCGTATTCCCAGCCCTACCTGGGAACACTGCGGATTGAAACCCCCACAAGGCTATAGATCAGGGTAAAACTAATTTACAATGATTCTCCTCAAACTCGAAAAAGTTGTTTAAAATAAATTCCTGCATCTTTTCACTGAGGGCATCTGCAGTCTTAAATAAATAAATAAAATCTTAAAGCCATCAGCTTCATCAAGATTCTCCCTCCCCCTCCCTTTTCTCAATCAGGTAATTAAACAGCTTCATCAGATAAAAGAAAACCAGGTCATTAACTTAGGGAAATAAGCAAAGCTGAATTCTTTTTTTAACACACACAGCTCAACATAATATAGTAAATATAAGCCATATTTGATAGGACACAAAATATGTAAAAGAACAAATTAAACCCCGAGCAAAATTTCCATACTGACAACAAAGGCAACAACAAAGAGCAGAGGCTTATATAAATACAATCACAGAAACCTGGAAATCATTGTAGTCTAAGGGCAGGATTCACCTAATGAGCCGTGCCAGCAAAAACCCAGCACAAGGACTTCTGCTTGTGCAATGAGGCTTTCCCTGAAAATGGCAGGGTGGGGGGCACCCAGGAACAGGACATGGAAGAAGGAAAGGGGGGAATCATCCTGTCTAGCAAGCTGCAGGAAAAGAAAGTTATTGAAGTGGGCAGGATCCAGTTAAAAAAGGCCTGCACACCCAAGGGATCAATCCTAAAAGAAGAAGAAGAGGAGGAGGAGGCGGAGGCGGAGGAGGAATAGTAGTTTGGATCTGATATCCCACTTCATCACTACCCGAAGGAGTCTCAAAGTGGCTAACATTCTCCTTTCCCTTCCTCCCCCACAACAAACACTCCATGAGGTGAGTGAGGCTGAGAGACTTCAAATAAGTGTGACTAGACCAAAGTCACCCAGCAGCTGCATGTGGAGGAGCGGGGACGCAAACCCGGTTCACCAGATTACAAGACTACTGCTCTTAACCACTACACCACACTGGCTCTAAGAGGGTCTAAGAGGCATTGGATGCTGGTCTGTTAGGGCAAATGGGGCAGTGGTCCACCAGTCTCATTGCCTTACTGAAACCCAGTTCTGAGGGTGCTGCTGCCTGTTCCATAGAGGCATCTGGTTAGCCACTGTGAGAACACGATGCTGGACTATATGGCTCGTTGGCCTGATCCAGCAGGCTCTTCTTATGTTTCTTACCCAGTAACATAAGTGTGTGTGTGTGTGTGTGTGTGTGTGTGTGTGTGTGTGTAATGGAATTATTAGAAAGGCCAGTAAAGTTTAATGATCATCAATCCCCTACACACACACATTCACTTTTCTACATGGTGGGGAAATGAATACACTGGAAGCGCTATGCTGCAAACATTTCTACAAAACAACCCTCTTCCCCAACACACTATTTGTACTGCTGTTGGTCTTTTCTGCCTTCAAATTTGAAATGAAAGGCAGCTCGGTTTTGAAGTTTGTTCAAATACACATTCCTGCCTTCACAGAAAATATGGACAAGCTGCATTTGTTGTAGGTTTCCTGCTTATTACAGACAGAGCTCCCAATATTGGAATGGTCCACAGAAGAAAACCACGAGTGAGTAACAACTGCAGACTTCATAGGTTTCTCAGTTACTGAATATCCACTTCCCCATTCAACTCACTCACGCCTAAGTTAACCAGCTCCTTTTAAAGCAGTTAGCAAATTTCATCTTTTTGAATTTGGGCTCTGTCTTGATTAGGGTTTTGCACAACAGAAAGGAATTTTTCTTTACATGCTAACTTTCTTGCTACAATAATGTTTCTTTAGTTGGAAGGGGATGAATTATTTTTACCTTACACGCATTGGGGTTTTTGAAAGAGAGAAATGCTGTATCATTGCCTCTTTGACCCCACTGTTTACATATTCCCTTTCTCTCTGTATGGGTGTTGTATTATACCTGCCAACTTACTAGAGCATGCATCTGACATAGGGCTTTATTCTATCAAAGCTTAATCCACAATACATTTGTCAGTCTTTAAGGTCAACAGGGCATTTTTATTTTTTGTTTGTTTCTTCTCTTATAAGGTTTAAATGTGCCATTTCAGATTTAGTCTGGGATGGTGGAGAAGGTTCTTAGCAAGGGAGAGGGGGAGGGAGGAATGGCTTTTAAGAGCATTTGTTATGCTGAGTTCTTAATGCCCCAAAATAACTCTAGCAATGTTATCAACACAGGCCAAACATTCGCAGACACCCATTTCTTAATCAAGTGGAGTTGTGCCTTTGGGATGCAGTGCAAATCTAGTTTTGTAAATCCATTTGATGGTTTATAATCATAACCACACAGAGTGAAGAATATTGCAAGAAATCTGGGTGTTCCCATGGAGTAAATCATATGTGATTAAAAATGGGGTCAGAGGCAGTGGGTGAGTGAATGGGCCCAGACACTTCCCTAAATTGCGACTCGGCTAAAGCAGGGATTTTTATTTTTTTTAAAGTCACTGTACACTTCAGTGTTCTAGCGATGAACACACCAGCAAAGGATTTCTCCTGCAGGCACCAGAGCGAAATAAATTTCAAAGCACAGCCCCAAAGAATGGGGAAGACAGAACACCAGCGGAACTCAGCCTTACTAAAGTGACTTTTGTCACCCATGTCTCTTTCTCATTTGAATTAAAACAATTAATGAAAAGCAATTCCCTTAATTGGCCGCTCCATCCCCATTTCATTATCTCGCATGGGAGACACAAGGATAGAGAGAAGATGGAATTTTTAAGTTGTGCGATCCATCATCCAGCCTGGAATACAATATGAATATTTCTCTCTCCAGAATGACTAATTTTTCAATTGCTGTTCAGGCAGAACTGATCTGAGGCACTAGCATGGGTGCCTCCCAACTTTTTAAAAGATGAATGGGTTCAAAAGTGCATGCCAACATATGAACATATAATAATTCCCTTTTTTATTATTATTTAAGGTGGGGAACCTCAACACTGCAGGCGAGGAAAAACAGCTCTTACATACGGAGGGGAAAGATCAATATAAAGGGGGGAAATGTTCTAGATGTAATTGAAGTCATACATTTTTACATGACTTCTGCAGTACACCCAATTACTGCTATTTATCAAAGCGGAGACATCATTGAACCTGACAACATAAAAAACAAATTTTACTAAGATGGGGGGGGCAGGGGAGAGGAACAGAGAAAAAAAATCATCAGAAAGATAAGGGTGGGGGAGATACAAATAATAAATAATTCAATATTCCTCAGGAAAGCTCTCACAGGAAAGGGCTGACTGATTCGAACATCAGACGTGGGGCCGACAAGAGAGTTATTGATTCAGACAATTCTATCATTACTATTCCAGGCTGAACCCCTTCAAAAAAAAAAAAAAGCTGTTCTTTTTCTGCCCCACTGTTGATCATTCTAGCTACCAATCTTCCTCTTATTTCTCATGTCCTAGTGTGTATTACAGCTTTAAAATCTCAAGACCATATTCTAATAAAATAATAATAATAATCATACATAAAGGCGCCAAAGAATACAGACTTCATTTTGGACAAATGCCCTCACCATCACAAATTGCTTGCTTGCTGGCTGTTTTGAGTGGTTGGACTCGTTTTTCACTTTTGCAATATGCAAACATGGAATTTGTTTATTTAAACTAGCAAGATTAAACAATCTGCACCTAGCAAGTTTATATATATACATTACAAGGCTGTTGTTGCTTCCAAACAAACAACACACCAGATTTTCTATTTTGTGTGCATTTTAAGTGGAATATTGAACTGCTACCAAAATTGTGCCTGAAAGCAAAAATTTGAAACTAATGAGCAGGTTCCTCCTCAGACAAATAATCCCTTATAAGAGCATTTAAATGAGTTTTAATGTGGGGGGCTTCTGTCCATACTTAAGAAGTCAGTAGATTGTACCTCAAGTGGAATTTGGGGGGCAGGCATTTGAAAATCCTTTCTTAGAAAATCTGAAGCCACTAAAGAACCTGAAGGGTTTTCAATAAAGCTTGCAAAATTTATCATGCTTGCGTGGGGACTTCACACAAGTCCATTTAGTCACTTGATTTTCTCTAATTCAATAGAAATTGAGAGGTTCCTCCTGATGTAAATATCTTAAACATTTTGGCAAGGCTTGAAAAACATTCTTGGGGTACGGGGCATTTATAGGGAAGTCACTTAACTAGACCAGGGCTGAGCAAATATACATATGGTTATTCATTTCCACATGAACCTTTAACCGCCCCTCCCCCCCAACAAGTACCTCTGTGTTTGGAAATAATACAGCTGCTGTTAGAGCTGATTTTAAGGGCTTGTGTACAATAACAGATTTTTTTGCAAGGTTGTTGAGGGGGTTATTATCCTGAATCACGTTCCTCTGTGCAACCAGACAAGGGATTCAACATTGATTTAGACCAGGAGGCACCAATGTCTCTTTGGTGCCCATGTGTTCTCATCTCATAACTTCTTCCCCTGCTGACAGTAGGCATGAAATACGCACTCTGTTGTAGCCAACATAATAAGCTGTGGTGTGGGCATGGTTGTGGTTTGTTCATGAGGTGCCCACAGACAGTTTGGGTGTCCACAAAATTCTGGGCTGGGATAAAAACATGAACATATGAACATGCAAAGAACACTGTTGGATCAGGCCAAGTCCAGCATCCTGTTCTCACAGCAGCCATCCAGGTGCTCATGGGAACCCACAAGCAGGACTTAAGTGCAACACCATTATCTCCACCTATGATTCCCAGCAACAGTGTTACATTGCCTCAAACACTGGAGGTAGAACATAGCCATTTTGGCTAGTAGCCATTAATAGCTTTATCCTCCAAGAATTTGTCTAACACTCTTTTAAAGTTTCTTGTGTGAGTGAATTCCATAGTTTACCTATGTGCTATGAGAAGTACTGACTTTCATCTGTCCTGAATCTTCCAATATTCAGCTTTCTTGAATGTCCCCAAGATCTAGTGTTATGCAAAGGAGAAACAACAACAACAACAACAATAATAATATTACTTATACTCCGCCCATCTGGCTGGGTTTCCCCAGCCACTCTGGGCGGCTTCCAACAAAAGATTAAAAATACATTAAAACATCAGTCATTAAAAACTTCCCTAACCAGGGCTGCCTTCAGATGTCTTCTAAACATCAGATAGTTGTTTATTTCTTTGACATCTGATGGGAGGGTGTTCCACAGGGCGGGCGCCACTACTGAGAAGGCCCTCTGCCTCGTTCCCTGTAACTTCACTTCTCACAGCGAGAGAACCCCCAGAAGAAAAACTTTTCTATCCACTTTCTCGACAACCATGCATAATTTTATACACTGTCCCCTCTTTACTTGCCTTTTCTCTAAACTGAAAAGCTCCATATGTCATGACTCTTGCAAAATCAGTGGTGGGTTGTAGTTGTTGCTTGACTCCAACTCCCATAATCCCTGACAATTAATCATGGTGTCTGGGGTTGATGGGAGTAAGAGTCCAACAACATCTAGAGGCCCATCTTTGTAATACAGTGGTACCTCGGGTTAAGTACTTAATTCATTCCAGAGGTCCGTTCTTAACTTGAAACTGTTCTTAACCTGAAGCACCACGTTAGCAAATGGGGCCTCCTGCTGCCGCCACGCCGCCGGAGCACGATTTCTGTTCTCATCCTGAAGCAAAGTTCTTAACCTGAGGTACTATTTCTTGGTTAGCGGAGTCATACCACTGTACACTTATTCCCAAATAAATGAAACAGACCCCAGAATTCCAGAGCTGCATTCTCTTGGCCCATTAATGTTTGTATTGTTCTCTGCTACTGAAATAACCTCAGAGCACAGACACACTTGTTCTCAGGGGGGGAAAAGGCATGCCTTGGATTCCTCGCAGGTCAATGCAAATAGCTCAGAACGAAGCCATATAATTACTGGAAGAAAACATTCCTCCATTAGGCATCTGCGAGCCGGAGTCTTCCTTCAGTGTTCGATGTGTTAATTACAAGCAGCTACGAAGTGCCACCGAAAATTAGCAGGCTTGCAAAGACATCAGAGGAGTAAACACACAAAACAAGAGCCGCTTAAGGGTCAGGAGAGCAAGTCAATTTTGAAGGAAGATAAAGGGACTGTCATGTATATGATCGCTGGTGAAAGGAGAGAGGGCAAATCCTGCCTTGTTACCACCCGTTAATTAGGCACTATTCAGAGGCGGGTGCGCACACCGCTACATTTTGCCATGGCAATCAAATGTATTATTCAAATGGGAGACTAAACAAAAGCAATTGTGCCCCCCCCCCCACCAACAAGGAAGAATATATAATCTGCCCATACAAAGGTGCCGCATTCACTTCACATGGGAGCTTAGCAGCCCATTAGATTAACATTTACAAACAGGTTTGTTTTCTTAATTTAGTACAATTTGACTTTTGCTAGAGGAAGCAAATGGGAGCCGATCTTGAATGGGGATTTCTCTCTCTCTCCCCCCCCCCCCCATGTAAGTTAATGGGTGGTGTGAGAAGCAGCTCATAGGAAAATAGCTTCCCATTAATTTCATTAATGAAGATATGGACAAAGGCATTCCATGGAAAACATTCTGTCACTGATGATAACAACAAAGAGGCAGTCTTGTCTACATTCCGGCTGATAATTGCCAGTCTAAATAATAGAAATAACTGGGGACAGCAATCTATTATAATTTTTTTCCATTGATAGTTTGCCTTTTGACTAATCAGCCCATTTCACTTAAACTTGAAAGTAACTAAAACCTCAGTATGACTGAGCTACTGAAGGAAGCAGCAGAACTAATAATTTAATGAAGAAAAGCTAGCCCTTTTACCAAAATAGCAAAAAACCTACCACACTCTTGGTGTTGTTTTTCTAAAAAGCCATCTCTAATATTTCCCCTCTTTTTTCCTCATTTCCTATTTCTGTCAGACACAAGACCCAGAGTAACCTAAAAAATAAGGAATTGTTCCTTTAAATTGCAACCTTGCCTAGTTAATCAAAGCCTTTAGTTGATTAATCTACTGGTTGAAATTTCCCTCTCTACAATTAAGAGCTTTGCATGGTGCTTTTGCATGATGAGAATTTCCAAACTTCGGTGGCTCAGTATTTTCAACTCTGACTGGCAGAGGCCCTCAGAGTTTTCAAGCAGAGAAACTTCCCAGACATACCTGACCTTACCAGGAATTGAACAAAAGTCCTTCTGCATGCAAGGGAAATGTAAATCCACCACCATTTTATCTTTTGAGTCAGCCCTAAAGAATTAATTACAGTGGATGCAGACATCCTTTAATGATAAAGTCTTCTCTTTCTTCCCCCAAATAAAAGGAGATAGAAAACTGCTCTATAGTCTTGACCACCTTTATTTAATTCTAGAGGGCTACAGTATATTTTAAAGTCTCTGATATATTTTAAAGTCTCTGATCTGATCAAATTAGCCTGATGTGGATCAATAAGAAACCTGGGTGTTTCTCCGAGTACAGAGGCAATAGCACCCTAGTGGGGGGGGGGGAGAGAGAGGCATATTATAATTGGGTAGATAAAGGAATTATGTCTCCCTTCCTCCTCCCACAGTGGCATGGGTATTTTCTTTTAGTAAATCTGTCACTTTCCATTTTAGTTCATCAGTTAAAATGGAATTATTTTTATTTTAGTAAGTGCAGGTCAGGTAACTTCACAGTGACACCCTCAAATGCCAAATTCCTCAGATGGGATTTTGTTTAGGCAGAAAAGGGGAATTTTAAGCCTAAGATCTTCTGAATGCAAATCATGTACTCCTCATAAACAACACAGGCAAACCAAAAGAAGCACATCATCCAAAATGCAAATGAGGATTCACTACAGCTCTTTACCAGGGGAATAAGTACTTACCAGCAGAGACCAAGTATTTATAGTTATTTTTATGCATTGTGACATTTATATTGTACCTTTCCTTCAAAGAGCTTGAGATGGTGTATATATGCTACTCTGCCTCCCCATTTTATCCTCACAACAACCCTGTGGGTTAAGCTAGGCTGAGAGACCGTGAATCAAGGTCACTCAGCCAGCCTTATGGCTGAGTAGGGATTTGAACTCAGGTCTTCCAGTTCCTAATTCCAGTTCCATATTCAACCACAATATAGCCCAATATGACACAAGGAGAGAGCAAAGTCCACCCACGCTCAACTCCCTGAAGGGAAGTTTAGTTGGGTACATGTCATTCCCAAACATATCACTTTTAATTGTGACAGTAAGTGCTGCCCTAGAAGAGAAGTGTTCAATCTTGGATCCCCAGTTGTTGTTGGACTACAGCTCCCATTATCCCCAGACAGCTTAGCCAATGGTGAGGGTTGATGGGAGTTGTAGTCCAACAACCACTGGTGACCCAACATTGCAGAAGGCTGCCCTAGAAGTGCAGGGGAAAGATTATGCACAGAGCATAAGAGAGGATGTACCTTCTCTTATTAGGCATTAGAGTAACTTTGCAATGACAACAGAGGAAACTCGCTGAGACTTTCATGGGGTTAAGTTCTCTTCTTTCCTTGCCATCCCATCACCTGTCAGCAGACTGATCAGAAGCTGCACTTCTCACAGATCCTATTAAAGCTAGCTGCCTGCAGCCAAAGATGTGGCTAGTTAATTCAAATAACTTCACAAACCTCAGCTTCTGCAGTCCCTGCCCATGCATGCATGGCAACTCATTTTCTGTCCCACTAATTTCTGTGTAGTTGATCATGTAGGAAAGGATAACAAATGATGTATTTTAATTTACAAAACAATTCTGTCAAATGCTGGTCGGTTGCAAAGTAATGGAATATTTGGATGTTGTTGTTGTTGTTGATGATTTGGAGTATATTCTTGCATTTCTATTGTTTGTCTTAATATTTCTAAGTTGATCATTTAATCTTATTTATAGGAGGTGTTTTGATTAGCCTGCTATATTTGCATGGCTGTTTAAATGTTTTAATTATCAGTGCATTCTCTATCTTTATTATCTTTCTGTGTGTGCAATACACACAGTGCATTTTTCTGGGGGGACACAGGGGTACACATACCTCTAAACATTTTGTGAATCTAACGGGAGAAGAAACTAACAATTTCTTCCCTTCCTACTTTAAGTCACTTTGCTCTGACCCTATATTCCTCCTGCCCTTGCTTTGAATGAACTACTCTTTCAAATCTTCTTTCCCACACTCTTCACTGCCACCATCTCATGCCCCCACTTCCTTTCTTGACACCATGCTTTCTAGCTGGCCTCTGCCTGTCAGCTTCCGGAATTGGACCACACTTCCTCCTGAGCCACACCTTCAACCGGCCCTGCTTGGCACCTTGAGTATTTATACACCTTAAGTGTCTCTGACTAGCTGGAATGTCCTCTTGAACTCTGATGATGCTTGCAAAGTTGGGGAACAAAGAGTTATGTGTGAGTCTGTAGAAACTAGAACATAAGAAGAGCCTGGCTGCTGGATCAGACCCATGACACATCTGGTCCAGCATTCTGTTCGGCTGGTTGTTGGCATCTGTCTTGAGAGACAATGGAGTGTGCCTCCAAGGGTGAAGTCAAACCACTGTGTTAGCAGCATCAAAGTGACCTGCCCGGGGCTCAAGCCTGGGCAGTTTGCATGGAGGTCCTGGGCTGTCCAGATGACAAGACCTGCCCACCTCACCAATGTGGTCCAAAAGAAAGCAGAGCAACAATTGGTGCCAAAGAAGGATAGAACATTCTTTATGTATGCTACAACAGCAGCAAGAATACTTATTGCAAAGTATTGGAAGACACAAGATCTACCCACCCGGGAAGAATGGCAGATGAAGGTGATGGACTATATGGAACTGGCAGAAATGACCGACAGAATCCGAGACCAGGGAAGAGAGACGGCGAAAGAAGATTGGAAGAAATTTAAAGACTATTTACAGAAACATTGCAAAACTAATGAATGTTAGAATGACGTTGGAATGAATTTATGTGATTTTAGCAGAAATGTTAGGAAAAAACAGACTGTTAATTGGTGAAAGGAGGGAAAGTAAAGTTATATTAATGTCAAGTTAAATTACAGGACAAAAATTCGAAAAGAGGGAAAGGATTTGCTGGAATGGATAACTGACCTAGAATACAAAAAAGGGAGGTGCGAGGAGGTCAGGGAAATCAGCTAATGAAAGATAAGTAATGGGAATATTTGTTGTATTTTTCCTTGTTTTTTTCTTTTTGCTTAATGGATTTTAATTCTCTGCTCTTTCTTCTTTATTTTTCTTTTTTCTTTTTTGTATTTTATCTTTTTTTGTTTAAAATGATGTTTTTTGTTTTCTCTTTTTGTACCTCTAAAATTTTTAATAAATATCTTATTAAAAAAAGAAAAAAAAGAAAGCAGAGCAATACGTCTGGCACCAGCTTGACTACAGAAGTTGCCGGAAGGAGGTGTACAAGGTGCCATCCAACCATCTTAGGGAATCCATTCTGGATTTGTGTATGGTTTAGTCCTTAGCCTTTTCTTCTCCTGAAAATATCCTGCAAGATAGCAGAGGTTTGGGATCACAGTTTTCCTTCTCCTATATGCACTATCTTCCCAGATTGACGGGAACCCACCTGCCTCTCACATCCCCCTATAAAACATGGAGAAACCACCTTCTTAATCTTCACATGTAGAGGTAGTCTCCTTGAGGGTTAGAGACCCATCAGCTATCCTCAACTGGTTTAGCCTGCCAGTCTAAGCTGTTCCTGGGGATATTGCTGCTGTTGCATGATGACGGCTTCTAGGAGCCACAAGTGAAAGCAGATTACAGGTTGGGGACCAAAGGTGGACAAACTACTCCAGAAGGAGCATGACGTGCCCCCACCAGAGGTAGTACCCCCTCTGCTAACACCTCATTCTCCTCCCCCCTACAGCATCCTGTTCACACAGTGGCAAATCAGATGCTGGCTGAAAGGCAAAAAGCACTCTACCTGCTTATGATTCCCAGCAATTGACATTCAGGGGCATAGTGGAGATATAACATATGATAACCTTATTCTCCATGAAACCCTGCAATGGTACAAAGTAAATTTTATAGAAATATGCACATTTTTTGTGTGAAATGCTAACTTTTCACACACACTTTGCATGTGTCTGTATGTGCACATTTCACATCACAAAATCACATCACAAAATTCTGAGAAGTGCATAATGTGCTGGAGAGTTGTGTTCGAATTTGCAATAAAATTTGGGAGCATCAAATTAGACTGCAAAAAGCAGACCTAGCAAATTCCTCTCCTGTCCCTACTTTTTTGGAGTGGCTGGCATGACAATCCTCCTATTTCTAAGGTATGAGGAACCCCCCCCCCCCACTTCCAGACTTTGGCACCATCACAAAGTGGGGGCTACATGAGACACACACTTCAAAGATGGTCCATGTCCAGAGTTGTGTGTGTGATCTATTTCTAGTTTTCCATGCAGGCAGCAAATGTTTCAAACCCTCCAGTATAATAATAATAATAAGGTCAACATGCCTAGCATCCTTATTATCTTAAAAGTTGATTGAATGGTTCAGCACTTTGATTTTTAACACACCACCATTTTTATCAATGTTTTCCACACTTCTAATTTTCTTGATTGCTAGGCAACGACCATATCAAAGCAGTGGGACTAAAGGGAAATTTCATGCTCTCGGACTTAGTGGGCTCATTGTGCCTCCCAGCAAGAAACTGAATGCAACACCATCCTTGGCATTTCTCGGGTTTAAATTGACACTTCCAGTGAAAGCAGGTGTCTGGTAAAGGTGAGAGCCTAATTAATAGGCTGGTTGTAGTTTGAAACAGCAGCTATCAACTGCTTGTGAGATAGTGTCACATGGTGGTCCGAGAAACTAAGCAATGATTTGGGATGTAAAAAGGATCCATTTGTGCTCTGCCCCTTATACGTCACATGCACCGCTGCTTCCCTTCCCCTGCAGTTCACCTTCTACCCAAAATGGTGCTATTAATCTCCCTGTCTGCTGTGGTGAAATTAAGTAACTTGCGTAACTTAGGCAATTAATTACATAAGTTACATTGCCTTTGGATTATTCCACTCCATTCATTTCAATGTAAAGGAAACTCAATGCAAATGGATGGTAGGGGCATGATTGATTATATATCATTTGCAGCCTGAAAGCAACAACAACAGTGGATACCGATTGTATTTGCTAGATTGATTTCCATTCCAGACATGGGATGAATAAGCAAACATTGGCAATTTCCACTCCTGTTTCTGTCCTGTTTTGACATAGCTGTCTAATACTGGGGCTGCCCCTGCCTCTCATGTTTGGTTTCTTGTGTGTAGTGAGTGTGTTTCATGGTTTGTTGCAAAAACAACTGCCAGATGAGACAGAGGGTCCCAGTGAGAGGCAGTGTGACATAGGAATGTGGGAGAAATTAGATTCAGTTCACATTTAAAGGTGAGCCTACCTAATTTGCAATTTCCAAAACATTTCACAAAGTGAAACATGGCTACTCTTCAAAATTCACACTTCTCCAAATTTTGCAAGGCAGTTCTCTGGCCAAATAAGCCAAGCAACATGTACAAAACTGCACATACAACGTCGAAATTTGCATAAAATGCATGTATTTGTGAAAATTACATACATAAACACATTATATTGGGGAAATGGCCTTGCAAAATGTGTATATTTTGATGTGGCCAAGGGGTGCTTGTGTGTGTCCAATCTTTCATACTACAAATCATCTCCTCAGAGGTCTAAACTCTATAGCTTTTCCAAGTGCCCAAGATTCGATCAAAGACCAGGGGAAGACATCATGGAGTGACTCCTCCCAGCGGACTTCGTTCAGAACAGGAAGTGTGGGCAGCTGGGGAGGCTGCAGGGTGATGGGGGGAAACTGCTTTACAGAAAAATACATACCACACTTGTTGCCGCAGTCCAAATTATAAAATGCTCTGAGAACAAGGCAGAAAAATCCAAGTCTCTTTTGTAGGAGACAGAAACTTTCAAGAAAATGGAGGCACAGCGTTATATTCAACCCATTAACTGGGCTGAGGCTTTGATAGCAGTGGTAGCAAGCTTTGGCAAGGAAGAAGATGAAAGGCAGGAAGATTAATCTGCGCTCCAGAACCTGGAATGACTAAGAGCAGCCTCAGAAAGATGTAGTTTTCTCTACTGATGAAATGCCAACAGTTCCTTGGGGAAACTACGTTTCCCAGGTGTTCCTTGCAGCCTGCCTGGCACTGCAAAGCAACAAGTCTGTCTCCCTTCCCTCCCTCTCCTTTTGAGCTTTCCAAATGTACCAAAATAAATTAGACACAACAGTAATATTATCTTTTCACTATAATGGTGCCCCCCCGCTTTTCACTTCTGAAGATAAACATCAGATACACACACACAGGTTTCTGAAATATGCGCAGAAGGGGAAATGGTTTCAGCAATTTCCTAAATAGGTAAGTGAATAAATAAATAACTTCTGTTATATTCTGTTTCCTCGCCAATGAATAAAAGAGGGGGGGGGGAGAAGCGTGCAGGTTTATAATATCACAGAGCTCTTTCTGCTTCACTGAACTGTTACTGAAAGGTTCAGAACAAAGCTACAGGCAGATTGGACAAAGCTGAAGTAGCGGGATTTACATGAAACTGGGCTGATAAAACCACATCAAGAGAAACCGCTCTATCTACAGTTCCCCTTTGATTAGCACAGCACCATGACTGCAAGGGACTTTTGCTCTGAGTGCCTGATCACAGCACCTCTGTTATGCTTATCAAGCCTAAACTGTGATCCAATCTTACAAGAACAGGATGGTTCAGAGGGTGCTCATTCTCACCCTACCTCCCCTCCCATTCTGGGTCTCCCCCCCCAAAAAAAAAATTACTTTGACATATGTGTTTGACAATACATATGAAATAAAATTAATATTGCATTATTATGTCCTTCAGAGGATTTCCCCCAGTTAGGAATTTAAACTAGAAATCTGTTTCTTCTTCCTCCTCCTATGCTGGTTTCCCTCAGCACACCACAGCCCCCTCAAACTTCCATCTCCAAATGCTGCAGTGAGAATAATTCTCTCTGTGTGTCATGGAATGGCTGGAGAGGAGGGAGGCCAAGCGGCAGAGATGAGTCAGGTTGGTGAAGAAGCCAGGGTCTCTCCCTCTCCTGCTGTGATGAGATCCCCTCCCCCCTGTTCTCTCTGGAGAAGAAGAGGTAGGAAGAGGGAGTAGCAGAGACAGGCACGTCGGCATAGTCTCAGATTGCTTAGGAAGGACCCCAGGGAGGATGAGATTTAGGCAGCTGTGGGAAGACAGGGATCTTCAGCCTCCACAGCTGCCTCATAGGGGCAAGAGTTGCCATGCTCATTAGGCCTGGCACCCCTGAGCAGGCCTTGTTTCTTCTAATAAAGAGCTAACTTCACCTGCTTCATGTGATTTATTGCTGGCTGGTTCCCTGACACTCATTGGTTGGGCCACACAGCACCCTCCCTGAAATAGACACCAAAGCTCAATCCACTCCATCACCTAGCAATCTAGTTCCTTCCATGCCTCTAAACAGCTCACCCCAAGTTTTGCCTTATCCCACTGTGACATCACAGCAGCTCAACCAATCACTGCCAGAAATGTTGTTACCACTATTGACCACTGTCACACACATAACCTTGCCACTTCAGGATGATGGATCGGTAGATCTCACCATTCCCTCCCATCTCTTGTAGTAGATCACAGATAGGAAACCTCAGATATGGGGGCCAAGTTACACCCCCTCCCCAGTCACTTCCCTTCTACCAAGCCCACATTCTCCACTGACCCTGCTTTTTTTTCATGAAGCCAGTAGCAGTCTAGACATAGAGTCAGAAGCTGCAGAGGCACCAGCTAAGAGACAAGGCTTTGAGCTGGCTGATGAAGATCAGGGGACTACTGCAAATGAGGCTGGTGGAGAGAAGCCCCCGAATGAACCTGCTGGACCACCAGGCCAGAGCCCAGACCATCATGGGTGCCGTACTCTGAGCCTGAGGAACCAAAGGCCACCCATCACACTTCACCAGTCTAGCACAGCAGAAAGCACACCAGGATGGATACCATAGAATATAGAAGTGTCTATCTTCAGGTCTGGGGGTTGTTCCATTAAGGGTCTCAAGTTCCCCTTGAGCGTGTGAAGCCTGGAGGTCATCTGGGGAATGAGACTTAAAAGGCCTTTGTCGGCTTCCAACCCTTGTCAGAGCTGCTATTATTATTATTATTATTATTATTATTATTATTATTATTATTATTTGAAATTTGCATATGGTTCACAACATAAA
Organism: Podarcis gaigeae; assembly: GCF_964106915.1. Lineage (NCBI taxonomy): Eukaryota > Metazoa > Chordata > Lepidosauria > Squamata > Lacertidae > Podarcis > Podarcis gaigeae. The sequence goes on from NC_139690.1 coordinate 33,157,832, forward strand.
AATACAAAATGAGAACAACAAATGCATAATAGAACAAAAACAAAAACACACCAATAACCATATATGTGTGTGTGTGTGTGTGTGTGTGTGTGTGTGTGCGTGTGTGTAAAATGCCATAGAATATTAATCAGCCAAAGGCCTGATTATAGAGAAACATTTTTGCCTGGCGCCCAAAGATACATAATGAAGGCACCAAGTGCTCTGCCCTTATTTCCAATAATTCATCTGCCTGTGACCTTTCCTTCTCCAACTCAAACATCCTCAGCCCTCCTAAGGTTTCCTAGTCTCCTAAACAATTCTACCCATTCTCCCTTTCTCATCCTTAAGCTTGGAAACAGTTTCCACAATAAGTAAATGGTGCCACCTCTGTTTCTATCCTCTCCAAAGCCCAGCTCTTCCACGAAGACAATGGCTCAATGCCTTAGTCCTCATCCTCAGACCAGCCACTTGGAACAGAGAAGTGATGCTTATGGAAAACCAAGGTGCAACTATGTACATAAACACAGAATTGGCAGTGTAGGTGCACATGTAGCTTTTGTTGGGTGTTCTATGGCAACACCTGGTGGATTTGAAATAAAACTGCAGTCATATTGTAGAAGTCATGCAGGAGCAGTGCTTTTAGATTGTACTGACGGCATCTTCTTCAGTTCATCTACAAAATTACTCCCTCAACTGTCACCTAACAGCAGTAATTTTATCCAACTACAGCAGATGGAGAGATAGGAAGAGAAGTTACTCTGTAAGCCCTGCTAGAAGAGCAGCTTCATCAGACTACTGAACTCCCTCAACAGTTTCCATTCAAGCTATAAGAACTTTTTTATATTAAAAAATGTGGCCAGGTTTGCTTGTTTTGTCTCTCCTCCTCACCTAGTGTCACTTGCCTTGCATGTCATTGATCTGTGACAAGATTGATTGATCCTCCCCCCCCCCAATAAGTGGAATAAGTACTAGGGCTGTGCAGGGACTCCCTGGTCCACCCTCTGCTCCAATCTGTGGTCCACAGATCAGAGTGATTTGCCCTGTGCCACACGAAGAGCCATTCATCCTGCCCTGAATTCATTCCTCATGCAATTCTGGAGCACAGCTAAAACTAAAAAGAAAAAAGAAAAAAGTCAGGGTGCATAGCACTACGCAGGATTGGATCCTTCCACTTAACTGCTAAGTGAGAGGCTCCAATCCTGCCCAGTTCTGGTTGCTGCTCCTATGTGTGTGGTTTCTCTACACTCAGAGGAAAAATCCCAAGAAGGAGCAGTGACCAGCACTATGTGGGATTAGATCCTCCTGGTTAATAGCCCTTAAGCAAGAGGATCTGGTACCATGCACTGCTCATAACTCCACAACGCTGCTCATTTTGCTTCCTCTTTAAAAGGGTGATTTAAAAAAAAACAAACCACACACACCACAAAAATTGAATTTGAATATGTCTGAAATATTTCCTCTCCACAGACATTTTTTAAAAAACAGAACTGTATATGTTTCTTTGAGTTCAGATCCATGTCAGAACATTTGGAAAGAATGAAAGCTAGTGGATAACAGAGAACATCATCCTAACCATGTCTACTCAGAAGACAGTCCAATTGTATTTGATGTGGCTTTCACCCAGGTAAGTAACGTGTGGGTCAGGTCGATTTCTTAGAATTAGCAGGCACAGTTCCTCAGGCATTGCCACTTTGCCAATGGCTGTGAAAACGAGTTCCGTTCAGTCATTAGCCAAAGTCAATTAGTCAACTACACAGGGGACTGCTATGTAATTGGACATTACCAACCTTTGGTGCAAAACTGTGGAACTGAAATTCCCAACTGAAGGGTGTTCCTCTGGGAGTGGGGAGAAGCCATTTGCTCCAAGTAACTTTAGAAAAGAGGATCTACAGGGCAATGACTTTTACTCTCACCCCAGGTGGTTGAAATAAGTCTCCTTTCAAATTCCAAATTAAATGAAGAAAACCCACCTTCAGCCACTTGTATTCAAATCATGCTGAAGTATTTGGAAGCCAAGTAATTATAGAATCATCTTTGTTGTCATCGTCATTTTTTGGATTTTTTTCAATCCCAAACTACAAAGATTATATATATATATATATCCCCAAACATTAGACTTTTTAGGTTCCACCCCCCTTAGAGGCTGGTAATAAATTAATGGAACAGCAATATGTGCACACAGAGAGGACATCTTCCCTTAGCAAACTACTCGAATTTTCACACGTGTTAATTGCAATTGAACACCATGCATTACCCTTGAAAATTGAAACAATCTGCAGCAAGATTTTGCTCAGGGCTCAGATAACACTTTGGACCCAGAAGGGAATGGAGTGTGGACAGGACCAGTGTTAGACCTAGCATGCATGAGCATGTCTTGAGTACATGGCAGGGTCCAACAGTCCTGATGACCACTCTGAATGATCTCCAGTTCTACTCTTCAGTTTTAACAAGCAGTGCGGGGAGGCGCTGAATGAGAGGTGGTAACTGGCTCTTTTGACATGCTGTATGTCTATGGATTTGAACAGCTGGCATGAATATACCTTATGAGCTATCTGTCACCTTCACACAAGCTCCTATCTCATACATGACCTGGAAAGAACAGCTAACATCTTGACCCTAACAGCTGTTGGTGGTCAAAAACTGAATTGCTGGATTGGGTAGGTCTGGTATGAATATACTGGGAGCTTTGCCTTTTTCACTTGTCAAGAGAGCAGGACCTTTAGATTGCTCCATTCCACCTTCCAGGTCAAGCAACTGACCTCAAGGACTTTGCACTGGAAAGCACACTTTCCAGTTCAAAGTTGTAAACACATCAGTGGACATGGATTGGAAATAAACTCAAACTTCCTTCCTGCAATAGTTGCCAGTCTTGCCCTTTAACTCCACATCTGACAACTGGTGTAGCAGAGTGATGCAGAGGATTTCCATATTCAGCACCGTCTGCCACTTACTATAGTTGCTTTGCAATAGCCCAGAGATGAGGAAACTAAGGCTTGGAAAATGATGTCACTCTCCAGGACCCCCCTTGGGACTCTTTGGGTGTCATGCTTCCAGGTTACACTCCTCTTTCCAGACCACACCCAACCCTTGAGTACTATTGTCTATTGGTCTATCTAGCTCAGTATCATCTACACCAACTGGCAGCAGCTCTCCAGGTTTTCAGACAGGAAATCTCTACCAGCCCTACTGAGCGTAACCAGGGACTGAACCTGAAACCTCCTGCTATGGCTCATCAAGGTTAGTTGCCTTAGAGAGTTTTCTCCTTCTCTGTGAATTTGTCTAATTCTATTGTAAAGCCATCCAAGTTGATGGCCATCACGACATCTTTGGGAAGCAAATTCTGTGGTTTAACTATGCATTGCATGGAGACTGAAAGCAGGACCTGAGCACAATAGCACTCTCTCAACCTGCGATTCCCAGAAAATAGACATATGCTGTTTATAACTTACCAATTTGTTTATTCTATTGGGGGGGGCAACTTTTTAATAGCATTCAAGCTACCCTGTTGTTGTTGTTGTTGAGGCTGAACATTTGCTCCAGGTTTTATTTTAGGTTCAGCTTTTCTCTCGCAACATGACTTGAGCGGCATTTTCCTGTGGGGCCTCAAAGCTGCCTTCTGGTTTAATCTCCTCCCCGCCCTCCCTTGAGCTCAGCTAAGCTCCACTAGATTTAGCGGTTTTGTCCCTTTGTATTCACAGACTTCCCATCGCTTCTCCCAAGCTGGCAGCCCAACATATTAGAAATAAAATGCAATTCTGGTATCTGACACTTCAATTTAGCTTCCTCGGCAACAGCGATCATCAACCGTACTGCTTTCTCCCATGACAGAAGATCACCTAAATATCACTTAACTGATGGGAGCTTGGTTGGTAATGCATACACTGTCTTTGTACTGTGTTACCACCAGGGCCCCTAGAACACAACAAAAAAAAAATCAATTTTTAATTGACTGGATCATTTGAGGAATGTGGCTCATCCATGGCACAAGGCTGATGGATTTTCTGAGTTTCCCTGTTGCCTTGGAGAACAAAACTTGAATCCAGTGGCCCAGGCCTTATTCAGAAGCACAAAGACCCACCAGGTTGAAAATATAAACCACTCTAGCTCAGTAATGTCCACACTGAAGGAGTAATCACACAACATCTTCCCCTGCGCTGGGTAATGGAAGTGTGGGCAGCTGGGAAGGCTGAAAAGTACAGGTGAGATGGTCTGTCAAATGAAAGAACACAACCACCCCTTACCTTCCTCCAGAGTAAGTTAAGCAGAACAAAAACACTGGGGCCAGCCCATGAGAATTTCCAAATGCAACTTTATTATTATTATTATTATTATTATTATTATTATTATTATGTGATGGAGATGGTGAAAACAACAACACAGGCATAATACTTATTACTCTGTTGCCTGAACTCTTGCACAAGCTGTTTCACAAGCATATACAGGATTGCAGCATCTAGTTCCCTCCTGCCCACTGTTCTTTGGATGCAACCCCCATGTACACAGATGGATGAACTTAGACACATACGGCTAGAGCCTGTTATGTTAACTATTGCTCATTTGATGTTTGAGACAAACTGTAATATGTTAAAATGACAACTTGCTCTTTTTAAAAGTCACACAGTGATGAAATATGTTCCACTCTCCTCTCCCGCTCATCGGCTATGCAACTTTCTCTTGCCTCACGTTGGCATTTCATTTCCTCATAATTCTTCACCTTCCTGACTATGCTAATGTGGGACGCTCTCATCGGCCGCACTTTCTCCTGCAGCAATGCTCAGGGAACTCTGAGGCAGCCTGCACTTTCTGCTTTAGCAGCACCCAAGTCTTCTCCCTCAATTTATTTACAGCCATGTTCTGGTAATATCACTCCTCTGTTGCCAGCTCATCTTCTCCCCTAGCTTTAGTGTGAAAAGCAGGATTGTATATACTGAAAAAAGCCTTCATACACACCACCCCATCTCCACAAGATTCCAGGGGTTCCAGGCATGCTAGCCAAGGGTTAGTGTTTTCTTTGGCAAATTATGCCCAATGGAGGCCAGTGTCTTTATGATACAGTGGTACCTCAGGTTACATACACTTCAGGTTACAGACTCCGCTAACCCAGAAATAGTGCTTCAGGTTAAGAACTTTGCTTCAGGATGAGAACAGAAATCGGGCTCTGGCAGCGCGGCAGCAGCAGGAGGCCCCATTAGCTAAAATGGTGCTTCAGGTTAAGAACAATTTCAGGTTAAGTACGGACCTCCAGAACGAATTAAGTACTTAACCTGAGGTACCACTGTATATGGTTTAATTAAACACATATACAACCTGGAACTTTCAGTGGAGAGGCTCATAGCAGCAGCACCCAAAACACCTCAGCATATTTCGCAGCAGCAACAGCAATACATTCAGCACCATTCTTTCTCTGCAGCCTATCTTGCACTGCAGGGCACAACCTAGCTAAAGGTTCCCTCTCTGCTTCCTGGTTACATCACTGCAGCCCTAACCCATTCTCTCATAACCCAAGTTTTGGTCTCTTTTATGACCCAGGGGAAGGTCCCTCCTTTGATGTGCTAAAGCTCATTACCTCAAAAGGGATTAGCTTTTCAAACCTATTCACACTTGAGAGTTCTTGACAGAGAGGGAGGGAACCCTCAAAGGAGATTTGCCCTTTCATCCCTTTCTGTCACCTAAATGGCTTATCCCCAGGTGGTCACCTCACAAGGTTAATTAATTAGCTTTTACACTTGTTGATTCTACTGAATTGCAATGTCCAATACTCAAGCCAGGGAGTGTGCCTTGGTTAATTTATTCTTCACATATGAACAACAGCTAAGAAGAGCCCTGCTGGATCAGACCAAAAGACCATAATATCCAGCATCCTCTTCCCATAGTGGCTAACCACAATGGCAAAACAAGTGATTTGTTGATGTCTATAAAAGAGAATTGCAATGGTTTGTATTGTGTTTTCTGCCCAAGTGGCTTTTCTTTTGAGAGTCTGCAAGTTAATGCATTCTTTGCTAGTTCTGCAAAAAGCATTCCAATTTACCCCTTTAAGCATTTCCAGTCCTTTCTCTACCCTCTTTATTTATTTGCACACTATCTTTAGCATAGAGGGAAATATTAGTTAGTGGAATCTTCTGAAATCATTCTGGTTTTTTTTGTCTGTAATTTGCCCTCCCCTCCACCCAATCCATATGAAATCTGGCAGACCTGATCCCTCAGCAGAAGGTCTGAAAAATCCATGCCACTTGAATGGGCAACACCAAAACTGCAGTCAGCAGAAGAGCAGTGAGATCACCCGGTGGAATCAATGAGAAACAAAAATGAATGTGAATAATGCAGGAGGATGAAATAATAATGAAAACAAGTGTGATTATAACGAAGGAATAACTAAACAAATGATGTTTTAATAATTAAAAAATAACTAGAAATATAATAACCTTGCAGATCTTTTGCTTTTCAAAAGCATGAATAGAGCAGCTCCTTATTCATTTTTTTTTTTAAAAAAAGAGGGGGGGGGACCTCAACCATCTGTTCCAATTATAAAGTGTGTGTGTTTGTGAATGTGTTTGACTTGAACATTCCTGAAGACAGGTATGTTTGCCATTCCTGGAATGCTGAATATTTCTGAAATAAACTGTGAAAATTGGACTAATGCAGCTGCATGAATCTGGGGTGAGTTAGGTCAGTGCTGTTAAAAAAGGGGGGGAGGGGAAGGAGTCAGCAATCAACACTGTGCTGCCGTCAGCATTTCAACCTGCAAGTTGAGCACCATGTCGATGGGAAAGGAAGAAAAAAAAAAGTCCAGATCAATACATGGCTTTGGTTCTGTAGCTACAGCAGATTTGTAATAGAATTTACACATCACATGCAAGATGAGACTGAACTATTAGAACAGGGGTAGGAAACCTAAGGCCCATGGGCTGGATGTGGCCCAATTACCTTCTCAATCCGGCCCACTGACGGTCTGGGAATCAGCATGTTTTTACATGAGTAGAATGTATCCTTTTATTTAAAATGCATCTCTGGGTTATTTGGTGTTTTTACTTGTTATTTGTGGGGCATAGGAATTTGTTCATTTCCCCCCCAAAAATATAGTCCAATCCACCACTTGGTCTGAGGAACAGTGGACCAGCCCATGGCTGAAAAACGTTGCTGACCCGTGTACTAGACAGTAATGGAATCCAGTGACCATAAGGTACTTCTATTTTGCTATGTATAAGGGAAGAATGTGATTAAGATCAGCAGAGGGGGCCCATATAATTTTTTTCTGGGGGGTGGCCTGAGAGAGGGGAGTCCCTAAGCTGTGGAATTTCCTCCTTTCTTTGTTATGTAGTTCCTGTCATTTGTTGAAGATACATCTCATTACCCTTCCCTTTCCTATCTGTCTATCATCTATCATCTATCTATCTATCTATCTATCTATCTATCTATCTATCTATCTAATCATCTATCGTGGTAAAGGTAAAGGTACCCCTGCCCATACGGGCCAGTCGTGTCCAACTCTAGGGTTGTGCGCCCATCTCACTTAAGAGGCCGGGGGCCAGCGCTGTCTGGAGACACTTCCGGGTCATGTGGCCAGCGTGACGAAGCTGCTCTGGCAAGCCAGCACCAGCGCAGCACACGGAAACGCCGTTTACCTTTCCCGCTATAAAGCGGTACCTATTTATCTACTTGCACCTAGGGGTGCTTTCGAACTGCTAGGTGGGCAGGAGCTGGGACCGAAAGGCGGGAGCTCACCCCGCCGCGGGGATTCGAACTGCCGACCATACGATCGGCAAGTCCTAGGCACTGAGGTTTTACCCACAGCGCCACCCGCGTCCCTTATGTATCATGGTACCTCGGGTTAAGTACTTAATTTGTTCCGAAGGTCCGTTCTTAACCTGAAACTGTTCTTAACCTGAAGCGCCACTTTAGCTAATGGGGCCTCCTGCTGCTGCCGCGCCTCCAGAGCACGATTTCTGTTCTCATCCTGAAGCAAAGTTCTTAACCCGAGGTACTATTTCTGGGTTAGCGGAGTCTGTAACCTGAAGCGTATGTAACCTGAAGCATATGTAACCCGAGGTACCACTCTATCTATCATCTATCTATCTATCTATCTATCTATCTATCTATCTATCTATCTATCATCTATCTATTTCATAAGAACATAAGTACGTGTTGGATCAGGTCACTGGCCCATCTAATCCAGAAATCTATTCTCACAGTGGTCAACCAGATGCCTGTGCGAATCCCACAAACAGGACCTGAGCACACCCTCTTCCTGTGGTTTCCAGCAACTAGTATTCAGAGGCATTACTGCCACTTACTGCAGAGACAGAGCATTAAAGCCTTATCCTCCACTAAATTTGCCTAATTTTCTTTCAAAGCCATCCATTTGGTGGCCATCACTGTCTTCTGTGCGAGTGAGTTCCACAGTTTAATTATGCACTGCATGAAGAAGTCTTTCCTTTCCTCTGTCCTGAATCTTCCAGCATTCAACTTTGTCAGGTGTCTGCTAGTTCTAGTGTTGCGAAAGAGAAAGAGAAACTTTTCTCTATTCACTCCCCCCATGTTATGCATAATTTTATGCACTTCTATCATGCCACCTCTTACCTTTTATAAGAACTAATCTAACATCTACCTTATTCTTCTGACTGTGAATTGTTTTAAATGATTTCAGTGCTGTATTTTTACATTATTGTAACCCACACTTATGCTGAAGGATAGTAAAGAACTATAAACGTTGTTGTTGTTGTTGTTGTTGTTGTTGTTGTTATACTGTCCTTCACAGTGCCATTTTTCTAGAAAAAGAGGTGCCGGAACTCACAATAAACACGTCTCTTAGAATGGCAATGGTGCCCCCTTGAGAGGTGCCAGAACCCATCTGAGAGATGCTGAAACTGAGTTTACAGGATGAATCTGTTGTCAACAACTCACAAACTCTTGTTTTGGCTGTGGCTTGTATTTCTTTTGCCCATCACCTTGTGGGGCTTTTGCTGTGGACCTTTCCTGGGCAAAAGGTATGCTCAGGAACTGGCCATTCCCATGCCTGGTGTCATTGCTGACATCCTGACCACAGCATTTGAGTTCCTAGAGTTGTCTTTCTGTATTAGAAAGGAAGGGCATCTGGCAGGCTATAACCTCTAGACTGTCTTAACAGCTTTGCACATGACTGTGATTCAAAGGACCTGACAACTTTATCTGAGTAAAGGTCAGCTTGTTCCTCCATTGCTGGAGACTGTTTCCATTCTGTGTCCATTGAAAGTGAAAGGCCTAAGCTAGCTTAAGTGATGGCGGTGGTGATGATATGAAGGAGAAGAATCTAGTAACTGACAGGCATACATCACAACAGGTAATGGCTAGAGCAAGAGTTGTTAGCTGCAGTCCAAAAGCAACAAATTCACTTACTCTGACACTATGCCATTGACTTCCCAGGCATTTCTTGGGTATAAACTGGCTGTAGGAGGTATGAGCTGATTTCAGAGGTATTTTACCAACACAATATCCACTAGTGATTTTGCATCAGTATTGGCTTTCCTTTTAATTTAATCTAGTTGATAGTTTCAAATAAATAATACCATCTGCAAAGAGATGGCTCAAACACCAACTTCTATATGAAACCACCGGGCAAGGTCACATGAGAAGGGCTTCAGCTTTGCATGCAGCAGTTCACGGGGTCAATCCCTGGTGTCTCCAGGTAGGACTGGGGATGTTTCATGCCTGACCCCCAGGACAATCACTGCCAGTCAGTGTAGACATTACCGAGCTAGATATACAAGGCTGCTTCCTATGTTGGGCTGGAGTGTGACCAGTATGCTTAATATGAATTTTTGTACAGCTTTTTTTTAAAAAAAACCCACATTAATGTGGTAATGGGTGGAACCAAGTTGGGAATGAACACAAGCAAAATTGACATGGGCTGGAGATAGCCCGATCTGTCACTCTCTTTGTTATACACTGCTGTTTCCGTCTGTGTCTCAAAGGGGCAATACACCTATGCACACACAGCCCTGTCATGAACCTTACAATATGGTCAGAATTAGGCATGGGTTGGCAGACTCTGATGGGAGAGGAAGAACTGGGGGTCAGGACAATTGGAGGAATTCAGATCTCCCCTTTCCACCCCAACTTCAGCCATTTTGGAAGGGGGAGAGCAGGGGTGATGACTCTACCCCTCCCACCCTATCTTCTTGCAGAGTGTAGCACCTCAGTGGAGGCTGGTGGGGGAGTCGGTCAACCGAGGGGGGTGAGACTGAATAGGAGCTGGCAATGACTGAAACAGAGCCAGAACAAGAGGGTGCAGTTTTGTCAGCTAAAACCAGGTGAGTCCTTTGCAGCTGGGAACAGATTCACCCTCCCTGCAAGAGTGCATGCTTGCAAATTTGGCATTCCCACACTGCAAGGGAGTCTTGTGAGTGTGCCACACCTCAACTTTAAAATATTGGAGGAAGGGGTGGGGAAACTTGTTGGGACATCCTTGTTGCTTCTGTTCAGTTCTGAACTTCTTAACCTGCTCCTTAGCTCCCAAATTGTGTCTCCTGAGCACTGTGTCTGCTTCTGAGCCTGTACTGTTACCTGCCTGAATCAATATTTCTTACAAGGAACAGCCTCTGTCTGCATGTTCTGAGTGGGATCCAGGACAAGCCCCCAATATTTCAATAGGTCCAATCTAAGGCATCACGTTTATAGAATGTGACTGTTGCATTCACTGGTTTGTTCCAGAGAGTGTCATCTTTTCCCAAGCACCCAAAAAATGGCAGAGAACCTAGTGGTTCTCCCAGTCACTTAGAATATATACCCCATGCTGTGTGCTTTCTTCAAAAGTATGAGTAGATAGAAGAGGTCCCCATGGATAAGCCATTGGCTTCCTTTGAATTGATGCTCAGCTCCAGAAGAGTACATGGAGTCACTTAATTTCTTCCTAGCTAAAGAAGCATAGTGGGGAAAGACAAGAAGACGACAAGGAAAAACTAGGAGTCTGTGTTGCCATATCAGACTCAAAGCATTCTCCAGAGATTAAATCATTTTGAAGTGTTATAGGTAGTGACACTAGTGATGGAATTAGGTCATACAAAAGATGTATATGTAGGGCTGAAATGGAAAGCAGATACCTTTCGTAGAGAGCAAACCACACATTAATTGAAAATGCAGCTCTGTAGACTACTCAAAGCACAACTAAGATACTGATAGGGTGGGAGGTGAAGAAGGCCTTTCATGCCTTTAAAAAGTCACCAAAGTACAGAAGCTATCTTGGTTCATGAGAAAACAGTCAATATTCCAATGTAGTAGGAGGGTCCATGTACAATAGAAACAAATGACTACAAATTAAAGGGTTAGCACTGGTTTGCAAATTTTAGTCTCTCTGCATCTGGTATCCAGAGACATATCCCCTCTGTTACTGGAGGTAGAACTCTTGTCACTGTTTTGAGTACTCACAGAGGGTGTGTGAGCAAGCAGTGGCAACAGAGGTGTTGCAGCCAGGCCATGACTCTAGCAATTCACTATGAGGCCCCTGTAGGGGATGGGGCTCAGCAGATGTCCAATATTACTTACTCCTGGACCCAGTACTGCTTTGTCCTGCCCTCTCAGCCTCCACAAATGCCCAATCCCCAGCTGAAATTCCGGCCTTAGACTTGCTAATTTGAAACAATCTGTGGCTGAGGTCCCGCTACATTTCTTAGGCTAAACCTGCCAACGGAGAAGCAAGACTGAAAACAAAACAAAACAAAAAAACAAACCACAAGAAGGCTTGGAAGCTAATAAACAACATCATTAAGCCTGCAAAATAAATAAATAAATTACATAATGAGGCAGCCAGCTCCCCCAACTGTCATTCCGAAGGCACTTTCCCGTTTGCAATTCTTTTATCTGATCTTTCCCCTAAAAATAAACTTGTTTTATGTAGAAAATTATTTCTCAGGCCTGTCAAACATGATTTGTTATGAAAACAGAACAGATATCATATTCTTGGACACCTACGGTCCTTGTTTTCATTAATGATAATAGCTCAGCTACCAGTCTCTTGATGTGATACTGCTGCTTGTGATAACTCGGGATCCAATACTTTAAAACAACATTTCCCCAGCCAATTTGAGTGTTGGGGAGGAGGGAGATGTGAGTTACAGGAACACCTTTCCCAAAGAATAGGAACCATTAAACAGGCGGCATTTTTCATGCCTTTTTAAAGGGAGAGGTCTGTTTGGCCTATAGTTTACTGGACAACTGCTACAGTTTAAAGCGCTTGTAGTTGGAGACATGCCCACTGGACTATGATCATTTATTTATGTATATAAAATTTCTATACTACTGCCTCAGCCTCAAAACAGTGTATAGTGATTTAAATATCAATATTAAAATCATTATCCAGAATGAAATCTCTCTCTATATATATTTTAACCCCCCCGAAAATACAATAATAAAATCTACTGTATTTGTCTGTGTATAAGACGCCCCCATGTATAAGACGCCCCCTATTTTGGGGACTCCAAATTAAGAAAACAGCCTTCAGCACTACCAGTGTATAAGACGAGCCCTAATTTTAAACCTTATTTTTTTGCTAAAAAAACCTAGTCATACACAGAAAACTATGGTACATATAATGCACAATAAAGAACACATTTACTATATTATTATTATTAACTATTGGTTACACATTTGGAGGCAGTAATATTTCTGAATGCTCACCCCCACAGGAGCTACTGATGGCCACCAACTTGGATAGTTTTAAAAGAGGACTAGACAAATTCATGGAGGAGAAGGCCATTACTAGCCAGATATCTATTGCTATTACTATTAACCATGTAACCTGAATTCCCTCTTCAGATCTTCCCATTCAGAGCAGGAAGATCAAGGTCAGTCACGCCAAGTTGCACCCAACCTTGGGGGGCGAGGGCAATCGCACATGCATGATGTCACATGCACGACCCCCTCCCAGGCCGACTCGGCCCACTATCCCTCCCCCCCCCAACTGCCTTACCTTTTGGAAAGGGACATGTGGGGCAAAGATGCTTCGCCCCTCATGTCCCCGGCGCACACCACCTGTGCAAGGTTGGGGCGTGCGGAGGGCGCTCTTGAGGGCCACTCATCCCAGCCCTCACCCAGATCCAGGACACTCGTCTGGTGGTGGTGGGATAGGCAGCCCCCTGAACCAATATTGAGGGGGCTGAAGCCCCTTCCATCCCCTGTAGTTGGCGCCCCTGATCAATGTTGAAGTCAATACATGCAGCTGTTGCAGCCCTTCCAAGAATACAATTAACAGGCACCTGAACAGGCCTACTTTTATAAAGCACCAAGTGTCAATATATGCATGCTCTTAAGTTTCATTTCCTTCTGACTGCTCACAGCATGCCAACTCTGGGTGGTGCCCAACTATGTCCTACTCAGAGTAAAAAACATAAGAAGAGCTTGCCAAATCAGGCCCAATGACTCATCTCATATGCTCATGGGGAAACCAGGAAGCAGGATCCAAGCACCATATAGACCTATTGGTCAATATTCAGCTGGCTCTTAGTGCTAGCGCAAGGGGATTCCCCCCCCCCTTGATCTGCACGAGCCCTGCGCGCGCACACACACACACACACACACACCCCTGCTCCAGAGGATTGGGGAATCCACAGAACAGATTTAAGTGGTGCAAGCAGGGGAGCAGAGGGAGAGGATGTTCCTGTCATGCAGAGAGAAATCCTTATACTGACAGATCATTCACCTTAACACTACATTGAATACAACTCATTGAAATGACTAAACCTAAGATAGCCTAAAATAGCACATTAATGGATCTATTCTGGGTAGAAACAACATTGAATCTCACCGTGCATTACAAGATGCAGATGGCAAAGCTTATGCCACAGTGTTAGTCTTCAAGCGGCACAGGTCTCTTTGCCGTTTACATAAACTGGCAATACATTTTGTTATTTACCTTAAATAAATATCATCTCAGTTTTGGCTGCACATTTCCAAATGGTTTTCAGTTTCTCAGCTTGGAAACTATTACCCAAAAGTTGTTTAAAGAATAATATTTTTTTTTAAATCACCTTTGCGTTTTCAACTAAAAACACCGCCAACACCACACACAGACATTCCATTCTTCATTGAACCAGAATAACTATGCTGAAAATAATTATTGAGTCTAGATGTTTCAGCACTCTGCTTATGGAATCCCTCTCCCCCATCACTATGGTTACTAGGGAGCTGAAATTAGGGGAAAGCACCAAATTAAGTCTTTACTTTCTCCACCCCCATTTGAAATAGAATGGTTTGCTCAAGCAAATGTATATTGCCCTTCATCAGAATATCTCAGGCCAGCATGAAAATACAAGAGAAAAATACAAAATACATAATAAACAACAACAAGAAAACAAACCAATAACCACCCCTCCCACAAACACCTTGAAAAGGACATAGAATGTTAATCAGCAAAAGGCCTTGTTGAAGAGGAACATTTTCATCTGGCACCTAAAGATGTATTATGAAGGTACCAGGCGATCCTCCCTAGGGTGTGCACTTCACAAACAGGGAGCCACTGCAGAAAAGGCCTGTTCTTATGTTGCCACTCTCCAGACCTCTCATGGAGGAGCCACACATAGGAGAGCCTCAGATTATGATTAGAGGGTCTGGGTCAATTCACATAGGGAGAGGCAGTCCTTGAGGTATTGCGGTCCTCAGTTATTTCAGGCTTTATAGGTTGAGTTGGGCTTGAAAACGAATTGATACCCAGTGCCGTCTGGCTAGGATCAGTGTAATATGCCCAAACCATCATGCCTCTGTGTGTGCCTTAGTCTTATGTGGACTGAGCTTCAGTTTGTTGGCTCTCATCTAATCTATCACAGAGGCAAGACAACAGCCCAGAACATCCACCTCCCTACCTGCAGGTGTCAAGGAGAAAAAGAGCTGTGTGTCATCAGTACACCAAACCTCCAGATAACTCCACTCAGAAGTTTCATGCAGGTGCTAAAAAGCATAGGGGATAAAACTGAACCCTGAAGAAGCCTACGCGGAAGGCTCCATGGGGCCACAGAACATTCAAGCATCACCCTCTAGAAATGACCATACAAGTAGGAATGGAACCACCACAAAGTGATGCCACCTACCCCCTAAGAAATCTGCACAGAGTGGTGGCTCCTCATCTGTGGAATGCTCTCCCCAGAGAGTCTTGCATGACACCATCATTACATGTCTTTAGTTGCCAGGTGAAAACATTCCTCTTTACCCAGGCCTTTGGCCACTAATTAA
Source organism: Podarcis gaigeae (assembly GCF_964106915.1). Classification (NCBI taxonomy): domain Eukaryota; kingdom Metazoa; phylum Chordata; class Lepidosauria; order Squamata; family Lacertidae; genus Podarcis; species Podarcis gaigeae. Next base: position 33,173,006 of record NC_139690.1, read on the forward strand.
TCTATGGCCTTTGGTCACTAATCTGTAAATGCAAATTGAATTGCAAAGGTATAATCTATAAATCTATATAATTGTTGATAACAATTATAGCTAGAAATAGAGTCAGTAAGGCATAGTGGTTAGGATGTTGGACTTGGACCCGAGAGACCATGGTGAAAGTCATCAGTTGGCTATGAAGCTTACTGGGTGACCTTGTGCCAATTACTGCCTCTTAACCTAACCAGCCTCATAAGGCTGTTGTGTTGATTGAATGAGAAGGGAAAGAATCATGTAGGCCATTTTGAGCCCCTTGGAGAAAAAGGTGGGATGATGATGATAATGTTAAATGCATGCCCCTCTACTATGAAACATTACCTGCTGCCCTTCAGCTCTGTTTGCCTCCTGCTGATGAGCAAGCTGATCCCTTTGTCATGTTAGACTAAGTTTTAAAAGAACCGTCAAAAGAGCTGTTGGAGTCCAACAACAGTCATGGCTCAACATACTTTTCACTGCTCAATACACAATGCAAGTGATGTGCAAAGCAGGGTAACCATGTCAGCAAAAAGTATTTATTGATGTTCACTTGATGCTGAGAAGATGAATTACAGTACTATTAATTCAAGCTGGCAGAGTGGACTTGGCAAGCAGAATATGGAGATAACTCAGCAGAAGAGAGTTGTGTTAGGGAACTATGACCCAAAGCACTTAGGCTGTGACAACATACAAATCTGCTGTCAAGTCTTCCTTTCCCTTCATTTTAGATTTTCAAGGAATCCATCAGTTGAAAATGCAATTAATTCTAGTTGTGTCTGAGCATCTTTCAGAAAATACAGCCCCAAACTTGCATTGCTCAGCGCTCTAACATTGCACAGCAGATGCTGTAGACTTTTAAAATAAATTGCACAGAAAGCGAGATCAGAATTAGAACCCCATTATTCCTCAGCAGCAAATAATTTATCAACATCAGTACAATTAGTGATTCTCTTTCTCTTTCTCAGTCCCCCTCCCCCCATCTCTCTCCAGTTTCATGGGGAATTATGTACACTGTAAATTCATCTTGATGAATTCTTTATTGCCTACATTTCCTTTGTTTTATCACGATGGGGGGCGGGGAGGCATGGTGGCAGATTTCTTAAGTGCAAACACCTCTGTTAAACTTACCCGATTTAGGAGGCTTACAGCTTCTTGATTTAATTGCATTACATGTGTATAAGTAGGCAGCAATTTAGTCTGAAGTGGCACTTAGGCATTATACCTTCTTAGCTGTGCTCAGCAATGCTTCAGCTAAACTCCAGACACCAGAAGTCTTTGGGTCGGAGACATCGATATGAAAGAAAATGTACAAATTGGTCCCAGGACATAGTCTGGAAGCACATGATGCGGTGTGTGCATGCTGAAAGTGAGCAGACTGTGCATCACCTATGTCACCTTGGGTTCCTTGATAAAAGAAAGGTGATAAGGCTATTAGGTGCTACTAAGCCTGTGCACTATTGCCACTGTTGGATGCAGTATGTTTCGGGATATCACCTGCTTGGAATCACAAGTGGGTAGAGCACTGTTGCACTCAGGTCCAGCTTGTGGGCTTTCCAGAACAGGCACCTGGTTGGCCTCTGTGAGAAACAGGAAGTTAGACTAGATGGACCACTAGACTGGTCCAGCAGAGCTCTTCTTATGGAATTATATAAACATAATAAATAAACATATTGTTGAAACAGTGCAATTATGGAAGTGCTTGTGAGACTTTTCCTCTTATTCCTGTTCACTGCTAAAAGGCAGGCATAACAAAACCCCTGCACCCTACGTATAAAAATGTTACCAAAATTTCCTTTCTACTTTGACAGTTATTAATGAATCTTATTTTTTACATGTACGTTTATCTAGAATAATCGTCACCCACAGACCCCAGGCAGTACTGCTAATAGTACTAAATCCAAGAGAGACAATAAGGTGATAACTTTCTGAAGACCATTTAAAATATTACAAAGTATTGAGCAAGCTACTAATTCCACCCCAAAGACCAATATGACTACCTGCAATCTGACTTCTTTATTACTAATAGATATGTTAATAAATAGGAGTCCTACACAGGAAGGCTGCAAGCTTTCCCAGCCAGCAACATCTCTGTCACTAGTAGAACATGGTGAATAATAGTCCCTGCTATGGAAAAGCCATGGACCAATGGCAGAGCATATGCTTCCCGTAAAACAGGTTACACATTCAATTCTCAGCATCTCCAAGTAGGGCTGGGAGAGACCCTCAGCCTGGCTGAGAGAGCCTTGGAAAGCCACTGCTAGGCAAAGTAGACAGTCCTGAGCTAGATGAACCAAAAATGTGGTTCAGTATAAGGTCATTTCCTATGTTCCTAATCCTAATCAGTGGAGCTGGATTGATACAGGAGGAGACAATCCTTTAGGCACAGTGATTCTGATTACCAGATTTGGTTAATACAGATTAGCATGAACAAGTCACTAGCCCAGGGGAGCAAAGAAGAAATTTTGTTTGGGATATTAATAGTGGATGATGGTGTATGAAGGCAGCAGAAAGCTCACCTTGCTCCTTTCTCAGACTGACCCTTGGGGAAAACTCATTTCTGCCCTGGGACACGCTATTTAATCTGACATTTGATGATCTATGTATAGACAGACTCTTATTTTTAAGAGTTTGTGTTTTTTAAAGAAAAGCTTGTATTTAAGATTCAAGTATTTTGACTGCAAGATGCCTTGGGACACTGAGGGGGTCCACAAGGCTGAATAAAATAGATGCATAGATACATGCATAAATAAACAGAAAGAGCATTAGAAATTATCAACTGAAATGACAAGGAGAGGATAGGAGTTCATTAAAGCAATCACATTCTAAAGGAGCTATACTGACAATAATTTGCAAGCCTCAAAATGGCCTATAAAATTATTTCATTTAGCACTTTTTCTCAACCAAGATTTTTTTTAAAAAAAATCCCAAAATAACACAGTCAAATTGCAAACTGTTTTCCTTAAGTATGATGTAATTTATGTAACAAAATAAATCTACCCTGTTAAAATATTTAGTAGAACTGAGAATAATGAGTGCAGATAGGATTAGTTTAATTAGTTTACTGAAATGGAGTTCTCTTAGTGGCTAAGTGTGATATATTGGCTTTTGTCACCTGGAATAAAAAAAGAGGTAATTAGTCCTCGCTCAAATATATTGTTTTCCTTGAACCGAGTGAAATGTAATACTTTATTCTGAATTACTATGGTAACCCTTTTCCATTGTTGCAAAACAGCACAGAACACATGAAAATGTATCGTCTTTATCAAACGTTGCATCTATGCCACTATACAGGGGAAAGGTTGAGCTTTCAACAATTAATTCCTCTTATTTGGTATGATTCACCACTAATCTTACTCTAGTTTGTACACCTCTGGAACTCTGCAACAATCAAAGATGGCACCGTAGCGTTAAATAGCATGCTATTCTTAGGAGTGAGGGTCACTGACCAATAACCACAAATCTGTAAGGACCAAAGGTGGCCAGATCTATCTGTTTCTAGCACACAGCGCTTTTCCCCAAACTGGGTCTGCTCCCCAGCATGCAGTTTCCCCCTTATCCTGCCATAATAAAACAGAAGCACAGCTTTCTAGCTCAGTGGCAGATCACATGTTTTGCTGGCACATGGTATCTGGTTCAGTCTTTGGTGGCTCCAGCTAGAACTGGGAAAAACTCCATCTTTAGGCAGTCATGGCTAGTCAGAGACAATGCTCAGCTGCATGGACCAGTGGCCTGACTTAGGCCACATCCACACCATACATTTTAAACAGTACCATGCTACTTTAAACAGCCACAACTTCCCCAAAAGTTTGCTAAGGATGCTGAGAGAAGTTAAAGAGACCCCTATCCCCAGCTCACAGCTACAATTCCCAGGTTTCCTGAAGAGATGAATTCTTAAGCTACTCAGGAGGTTATAGCTCTGGGAAGGGAATAGGGGCCCCGTAACAACTCGCAGTACTCTTCACAAACTACAGCACCCAAAATTCTTTGGGTGAAGCTAAGGCTGTTTAAAGTGATATCATAGCGATTTAAGTGTATGGTGTGAATCACATCACAGGTCTAAGACAGGATCCCATGTCCTTGTGGCCACAGGAGCCCAGTGTTCCTCAGTTCCACTCCATTGTCCTCCCCATGTCTTACTCTCCACGCAGTAGTCTGAGATATGGAGATGAAGGGATTTAAGAAGGTAAAGGTAAAGGACCCCTGACAGTTAAGTCCAGTCACAGATGACTCTGGGGTTCGCCGCTCATCTCACTTTACTGGCCGAGGGAGCCGACGTTTGTCCACAGACAGTTTTTCTGGGTCATGTGGCCAGCATGACTAAGCCACTTCTGGTGAAAGCAGAGCAGCACACAGAAACACCATTTACCTTCCCACCAGAGTGGTACCTATTTATCCACTTGCACTTCTTGGCATGCTTTTGAACTGCTAGGTTGGCAGGAACTGGGACCGAGCAACGGGAGCTCACCCCACCACCGGGGATTCGAACCGCTGACCTTCTCATCAGCAAGCCCAAGAGGCTCAGTGGTTTAGACCACAGCGCCACCCGCGTCCCATGAAGGGGTTTAAGTTCACCCAAATCCTCTTCCTCCTCACCAGCCCTGTATGGAGTGATAACAATAGTAGTTTCCTCCTTGGTATCTCAACCTCATTTTCACATATTTTGCTGCTTGTAGAACAATCTTTTGGGAGGCAGCCAGCCTCTCACAAGGCAATCAAGTCTTCTGCAAATTGAGGCCCCACCTTTGTTTTCCTGCCAACATGATAGCAACTCATAGCACCAGCTGCGGTTCCTTAAAAAGGCTCCCCACCTCAGCACAGGGGGAAAAACTTCCAGAGCGTCACAGCTGTTAAAGCAGGGACACAATTCTGGACACACATATGCACACAACTTCTCTCTGCGTAGCCCTGAAAAACCAGGGTTCCAACTACACAGATAAACCCTAGGCAAGTAAAGTTCTACACATAGGGTCAGTTCTCTTACTGTAAAAAAAAAGTGGGGGGGCTTAAACGGCACATCTTCTTGCTCTCCCATTCCAAACAGATTTATACACTGCTTGAGTGTTGTTTTACAAAACCTACTCAAAGCAGAATGTCTGGAAGGGGAGTTAACATAGGATTAATTTCCTACATTGATATGTTTGCCTTTACATACTCCAGCATATTATTAGAACAAAAGAGAGCAAGTCTATGAAATTATTGTCTTAAAATTATTGTCTTGAGCAAAGTATCAGAGGCTGCAGGTTGTGCAAATAAAATGATGATTATCAAGTTGCAATGTGATTTAATAAAACTAACATACAGATTCTGGACTCTGGCTAAGGAGCAATATATAAATAATGCATGGAAATGCCTCTTTGGGCTGTCAGGTTAAAGATATTAACACAGCAGTGAGGAGAAGAGAGTTTTGGAAACACCAGTGCCATCAGGTTGAGGGAGTTAAAGACATTGTACAATGAGGACAAAAGTTTAGTAGGAAAATCTCAACTGTTCTTTCTCCCACAATTAAATTTGGAAATACCTTTGAAATAGTAGTTAACATGTTGATTGCCATTCAGTAGAAATTTGTGGCAGAAGGAAAGAAGGGAGTGTATGTCTGAGGGAATGGGAAAGTACCTAATAATGCATTATATCCATTGCATTACATAGGAAGTTTCCATGCCTGGGTCAGACCATTAGTTCATCTTTCTAAGCATTGCCAACACTGGCTGGCAGAAGCTCCACAGGCTTTCAAATTGGGGTCCCATAAAGTCATACCTGAAGATGCTGGGGATTGAACCTCAGACCTTCTGCATGCAAAGCAGGTGCCCAACTACTAAGCTATGAAACGAAGCAACTTGTCTTATACTAAGTCAAACCATGGGTCCAAATAGATTGGTATTGTCTACACTGACTGGCAGCAGCTCTCTGGAGTTTCCAGCAGGGATCTTTCACAGCCATATGTGGAGATGCTGGAGATGGAACCTAGGGCCTTCTTCAATCAAAGCAGCTGCTCTCTACCACTGAGCTATGGCATTTCCTCCTTATTTTCTCAGCTTTGGAGGGTGTATTTGGAGTAGCCACAGCACTTACTAATGCAACTGAACAAAATATCTAGCAAACTGCCTACTTAGATGCATAAGTGGCACCAGCAGAAATTTCACCAACACTTTTGGCAGTGTGTACTGTCACACACGGGACGCGGGTGGCGCTGTGGGTAAAACCTCAGCGCCTAGGACTTGCCGATTGCATGGTCAGCGGTTCGAATGCCCGCGGCGGGGTGAGCTCCCGCCGTTCGGTCCCAGCGCCTGCCAACCTAGCAGTTCGAAAGCACCTCCAGGTGCAAGTAGATAAATAGGGACCGCTTACCAGCGGGAAGGTAAACGGCGTTCCATGTGCTGCGCTGGCTCGCCAGATGCAGCTTGTCACGCTGGCCACGTGACCCGGAAGTGTCTGCGGACAGCGCTGGCTCCTGGCCTATAGAGTGAGATGAGCACACAACCCTAGAGTCTGGCAAGACTGGCCCGTACGGGCAGGGGTACCTTTACCTTTACCTTAGTGTCACACACATGCACACACAAAATTTCTGAGGGGTTGCTACCTTGAGATGGTTTTATTTAACTGTGCACTTGAATTTGAAATAGCAATGCACGCTGATCTTTAGATTTTTTTTGAGGGGAGGTCATTTTTAGTGGGTTGGGGGAGAAATGTGACCCATCTAAATGAGGGGGGGGGGATGCAATTTGGAATCAGGCATTAAACACAGTCAACCACACACATGCTTCCTTCGCCCAGCCTGACCTTCACCTTATCTCTTATTTGTCTCTAAATGGCCTCTTCTTTGACTATCCTTGACCTATTTCCTTTCACTGCCAAAAAGAGCAGAGATCAAAGATTTTCCTCATCACAGCATACCCAGTGTAAAAAAAGAAGTATGCAGCCTAAAAACACCTAGTTTGTATCACATATTGTGTAAAAAAAACCTAGTCATTTTTATAAGGCGCAACTTGTATATTTATGCATTCATTCCATTTACATTATTTATAGGCTGCCTTTTCAAGAATGTGACTGAGGCTGTGTAGAAACCAGGCAAAGCATTGGCAATCAAAACCAGACTGATGAGTCAAAATTCCACAAAGGCCAAAAAGATGTATAAGAAACATATGAACAGCAATGTACAAGTGGGAAATCAACAATTAGTCAAAAGCATTAACTTAACATTGGAATGTAGGAAGTTGCCTTATACCGAGTCAGACCATTGGTCCATTAAGCGCAGTGTTGTTTACACTAACTGGTAGCAGTTCTCCAGGATTTCAGGCAGGGAGTCCTTCCCAGCCCTACCTGGAGATGCCTTCATGAGTTGAACCTAGGAACTTCTGCTTGCAAGGCCACTGAGCTACAGCCCTTCAACATCAACTGAATGTTCCAAAGAATCCTCTTCAGAACTTTGTACTAACTGTTCAAAAGCCAGAAGACCAGACCAACGATTGCAAGATTTCTGGCTTGCATGCAACACCCCTGTCCTGTCCCCTGTTTCACCCTTTACATGCTTTAAGTGGATGCCTTGACACCAATAATAATTCTGTTTCATTCTTACTGTCTAGAGCAGCTGTGTGGGACCTCAAGTCCAGGGTCAAATGCAGCCCTCCCAGCCTCTCTGTTCAGGCCCTGGGACTCTCTGCAGGCAATAAACATATCATTGTCTATGTATGCTCTGTGCCCTCCTTGAATGTGTTTGCCTGTTTGAAACGTGTCCTTCAGTTGTGATAATGCCTCTTGCTGGAGAGATAAGGACAAAAGAAGAGACTGGCTGCTGAATCAGGCCAGTGGTCTATCTAGTTCAGCATCCTGTTCTCAACTGGATGTCTCCAGGAAGCCCACAAGCATAACCTGAGCACAACAGCCCCTTCACCACTTGTGGTTCCCAGCAACGGGCATTTATATGTATACTGCCTCCAACAGTGGAGATAGCACACAACCATCATGGTGAGTAGCTTAGGAGCAAAATATGAGCCTGGCTGCTGGTCCATCTATTCCAGCATCCTGTTCTCACATGGCCAACCAGTTGTCTGTGGGAAACCTCCAAACAGGACCTCAGCAGAAGTGCACTCTCCTCTCCTGTGGTTGCCAGCAACTGGCCTATCAGAAGCATTACTGCCTCCAGTCATGGAAAGAGATAATAGTCACTATCATAACTAGTAGCCACTGATGTCCTTATCCTTCATGAATTTCCCATATCCTCTTTTAAAGCCATCTGCATTGGTAACCATCACTGCTTCTTGTGGAAGTGAGTCCCATAGTTTAACTATGTGCTGCATGAAGAAGTACTTCTTTTTATTTGTCCTGCAGAATCATAGAATTTTAGCGTTGACTCTCCTAACATCTCCTAACAACTCTCCTCTTCTTGTGATTTCAGGACGAGGGCTGCAGAAGGTCTGGGCTTTGGGGTATTGTGGTATGATTATATACTGCTTTTTCTTTTTCTTTTTTTAGTGCAAATGCTCAGCTCTGAACAACATTAATACTTATTATTATTATTATTATTATTATTATTATTATTAAAAATGCAATAAAAGTAGAATACTCTGGAACCTCAAATTTTATTTCAAAGGATGAGCTGTATATTTTCCTATAGCCCTGCTGGGGGGAAAAAAGAAAGAAAAACATTATGGCTACTAGGGAATGTGTATTGTGAAGATGGGCCACATATCAAAGATGGAGAAAAACATAATTCCTTATATAGTGTTGTGAGTTTGGGGGCAGGCTGCTGGTGGGGGGTGGGTGAGGAGAAAACCAGCTGCCTATGGAACCCTGAATTAGAATTCCACAGACAGACCTAAGCCCCAGGGGCTGCTATGAGTGCTGTTGCTACAAACTACCACTTGTTATCAGTTTTTAAAGAAGCATGAAATCCTTCACTACTTAACAGCACAGGAGGGCGGTGGGGTAAGGAGAAGGAAGGAACGGAAGTGCTCTCTGAGATATTTAGGGATGAATAAAGCAGTTGGGGGTGAGCTGATTAGGCATTTTTTCTTTTGCAAAGTGAGCGATTGTGTAGATGCTTGTTACCGACTGCAGCAGTAATAATAATAATAATAGCAAAAGCAATAATAAACACCATCATATTTTTTTTCTTTTGCAAGTTAAGAGATTCTACACATCCTTGCCACAGATTGTGCTAGAAATCATCACCATTACATTGCTTCCAAGCTCTTGCCAGCTACCACTAAGAGCACTTTACAAAGCACAGTAAAGAATTCTCTCAGATCTTGCTAAATGTTTTCAAAGCACAGAAAAGCATCAAAAGGAAATTAAAGTTATGCTAAGGCTGCAATCCTGGACATGCAGAAAGAGGAGTAAACCCCACTAATTTCATCTGGACTTATTCTGGGGTAGAGATGCATAGGATAAACTGTGACACAATTAACAGAGCTGGTGTCTGATGTGTAGGGCACTTTTATTTTCTTCTGAAAGAAGCTCTATAAGTGAGGTGACACAGTGCAAGTTTTAGGTGGCTCCCTAAAAAAATTTCAACAACTTTGGCATCCTTCTGAAAAAAGCTCAACAACTTACGGTTGTCCATCAAAAAAAGGTGGGACTGATTTTTTACATTAAAAAAGCATTGGCTATAACTCACATGATCTCTTTAAAGCAGGGGTGGTGCTGTAGCCTTTTCAGACCCTTCTGAACCAATGGGAAGGATCTGAAAAGGCTACAGTGCACTTGGAGCCCTCTAGACCAGTGGTGTCCAAACTTTTTTCAAAGAGGGCCAGATTTGATGAAGTGAAGGGCCGTGAGGGCCGACCAAAGGGCCAACCAAACTTGTTGACCTTTTTTAAGGATTTAAGTTGATCTTTTTTAATGATTTACGAGTGGGATTATGCCCCCGGAACAGACTTTGGACATTCCTGCTCTAGACATTTTTTTGACTCCAACTCCCATTTGCCACAGGCAGCATGCCCAGTGGTTGGAGGCATGATAGGATTTGGCATTCAACAACTTCTAGAAGGCCTCATTCCTCTGTTAAATTATGAGAAGAAAATGTGTGTCACATTCATGCAGTGGCGTAGCGTGGGGGATGCAGGGGGGGCGGCTGCACCGGGCGCAACATCTGGGGGGGGGGGCGTGCTCGCACTAACTAATCTAGTGGAAGAGACTCGAGTGCTAAAATCCACGGGTTAGGGGGTGCAAATTACTTGCCTTGCCCCGGGTGCTGACAACCCACCCTACGCCACTGCATCCATGCACATAAATGTATGCATTCTGGAGCTTCTTGATGAAACACCCCAGAGACATTTTTACGGCCCAGTTACACACCTATAAAAGCCAGGGTTTGCAATGGATAGGACTGTCTAACTACCATAGCAGAATAACTGCTACAGGGTGCTTGAGTGTGTGTGGGTGGGTAGAGAAGACATTGACACATTTTTGTTGTTGTTCTTACTTCAGCCATTACTTTAAATAGCCTCTGGATAAGACACTTACATGATCCAGATGATTGATTTGCAAATAAAACCCAAATCCTCAAAATGAGTAAATGATTTAAGCCACTGATACCAAACTTTGTTAATGTCTGAAGCTAACCATGGCAAATTAAAGATGCAATTCATGTTTACCTGCAGACTTGGACCATCTGATAATTTAATCAAACAGCAAAGCACACTTTCACCAGCATGCAGCCCGAAAACCCCAAAATTGTTGAGCTTTTTTTCGATTTGTCCAAAGTGCTGCCTTTTGGAAATTCCCCCTGGGACATCAAGTCCACCTTTGAAATCCCGGTAATGTGTGGCAGCCCTCCTAAAGCTACATTTGATTAAGCTCAGAGTTTTCCCACTGTCTGCCTCTCCTTCCTCTCTGGTAATCCAATCTGACTTGCAGCAGCCTGTGACTGTCTGTACCCAATTTTTGAGTCCCTGGCCGAATGTGCCTGATATGGCTCAGGCCTCAGCTGAAACAGGCACAGAGCCCTAATGCACATGTAATTTATTTATTTACATATAATTAGCTGGGCTTTGTAATTATATAATGTAGTTATTGTTAAGAAACTGCCTCATACCATATCAGTATTCCATTGAGTTCAGTAATGTTTACTTTGGCTGGCAGCAGCTCTTTGGGTTCTATATTGCATGCTACCTGATGCTGATCATGTACTTTTTGGGGGTAAAATTTTGCAAATAGTCAGTTCTTTATATTAAAAAACCAACAAGAAAAAGCATTTAAGACATAAGTGATTGCTCAAAGAAATAGGCGATCTGATTCAGGCAAAAATTGGGTCAGAACCAAAAGATTTCATGTATAAATCCATTTAAAACAGATTCCTTTCCCATCCTTAATGGTATACACACACTTACAACCCATGTACTGCTGAACCAAAGAGAACAACAGGACTAACAACTTAACTGCTAATTCAGAGTGCCACATGATAAAACACTCATCACCCAACTAATTCAGAAGACAATGATGTTGCCATCATCAGACACTGCATTGAGACAGGATTTTATGTAATGAAAATGAATTACGACAGAAGCCTTTGTAGCAACATTAATTTAAGCCCAATTGGCTGCTGCAGATAGATACAACTGGTTTTCTTTCTTCTATGTATATGCATGTGTGTGCGTGTGTGTGTGTTATTTTGTTAACTAATCAAATCATCAGTACAAACAAAATGTCATAACAAGTTCTCTTGGCACTAATTATCAAAGTGTCAACTTCCCATGATAAGCAACTAAGAAGATTTGGAATTTGGAAGGGAAGAAAAAGAGAATTTTTTTTTTTAAAAAAAGAAAAGCTTACTGCTATTTAACACACTCAGATAATAGATATGTCTCAAAGTTTGCCAAATATGAAACACTGAAGCACATTTGAAAATTTCTCTGCAATCAAAAATTCCATAGAACACGAAGAGGGGGGCGGGAATCTAGCAAATTTATTAGGTGCCACTGATCTCTAAATACCTAAAGTAGGGTTGGACAATCATTTTTTTCTGGCCGAGGGATGCAGTCCCTTATGAGTAACCTTTCGGGGGCCACATGCCATTGGTGGGCAAGGACCTCTTACCTTTGTTCAGAAGGCAGCATTCCGGTCATGCAGAAATCAAAGGTTTCCACCCACCCACATCCTCCATTCTTCATCCAGGCAAGGAAGAAGAAGCCAAAAACACTCAGGGAAAGTGTGGAGTAAGCTTGGAAAGAGTGAGTCCTCTTGCCTATTAGAGCTCTTTCTTACGCAAAGTGTGCAACACACAGTTTGTGAATCTAGTTAACTGTTGCAATCATACAGAGATGCTTCTAGACTAAGACAAACAATAAAGTAGTTTATTGTAAGAAGTACATAACTAGAGTAGAAATGTTTCTAGTTTTAACCTAACTAATCTAGAGGAGGCCAATGCAGTCATGCTTGCTCCTTTGTTCTCAGAGGATAACTCCAGGATAACCTGTCATCTTGAGGTCTGAGAGAAATGAATGAGGAAGTTGTAAATAACATGCAACCTAAGGCACCTCGGGCTAAACAACTAAGATATAGAGAGGGAAGTCAGTATAAAGATACAGGGATACTCTGGAAATATGGAGGTTCCTTGTTGTTGTTGTTTAGTCGTTTAGTCATGACTGACTCTTCATGAGCCCATGGACCAGAGCACGCCAGGCACTCCTGTCCTCCACTGCCTCCCGCAGTTTGATCAAACTCACGTTGGTAGCTTTGAGAACACTATCCAACCATCCAGTCTTCTGTCGTCCTTACACTAGGTTCCTTACACCATCTTAACTCCTTGCAAGTTGTGTTGTACCCAAACTTCCAACATTCTTACCTTTGTTCAGTAAGCTACATTCTAGCCATGCAGAAATCAAAGCTTTACACACACACACACACACACACACACACACACACACGGAAGGTGTGAAGTAGGCCTGGTGAAAGGCAAGGTTTGGAGAGAGGGGGTGTGACTTCTGAAGACAACCTTTCAGAAGGGGGGAACCTTAAGATACTCCCAAGGGCCAGACATAGAGGGCTGCATGAGTTTTCCTTCCCCAGCAAAACATAGAGGTAGATCTGAAATTTCCTCTATTCCAGCACAGAACATCAGTAGACAAATGGATTCCTGGAGTGCTGCCCATCTCCTCATCCTACCGTCAGGAAGGAAACAAGGATGGAGGTTCAAGCCTACAAATCCAGTTCTGCAAATGGTCTTTACTCATCTGGGACAAGTTGCATTGAGGCATTTGCCACCCCCTTGACCATTTTCTTTTTCTTCTGCAGTAGCAACCAGAGATCAGGGCTATAGTTCTCAGTCAGTCAATCAGATTTGCCCCAGCATAGAAATACTGCTCTGACCCAGTGTGAAATTTCTCCCAGAAAGGCTTAAGGACATCATCTTCCCTGGCTCTTTTAAACCTCATTCCATATCACGCTAGCAAGATTCAACAAAGAGCCCTGCCTCCTTATCACAAAATAACATCTTTTATCATGTTAAAATGAAGATAGCACCACAATGCTGGAACTGATGAAACAGAAGTCGGGGTAGAAACACATTTTTCTAGCACTATTTCTCTTTGGAAGACGGGGGAGAGACACCCAAAAGATCATAGGCTACACACAAACTGTGAAGAACATTTGTGTGTGCGCGATTAAATAGAGATAGCATACAAAGCCCAGGTGAGATTAATTGACCTCAGCCACACCATAGTTGTGTGGGAGGCTATCAAAGTAACATGCAGTTGATTCTGTACATTTTCTCCTCTAAACTTGTTGTCCCCAGATAATTCTTCACGTTTAAGCACAGGAGATGTTGAGTTGTGGGTGTCCCAATGCTTAGGGATAAGGGAGAAACAGGGTCATGTTCACTTTTGAATGCAGAGCTACCTAATTTATAATTACTGCAGAGCATGAAGTAAGCTGGAACACAGTTATATACTTGCTGGTGGATGGTGATGCCTGAGACTTGCACTCTGCGTGGGAGCCTCATGGGTAGGGTTAAGATCGTGATTTATACAGTTAACCCTCAAGACTTGCTTTCATCCAAGTTTGTGATGCAGTTCTCTAACAACCAAAAAGTGCACAAAATGCATATGGAAGGGGAAAGTGTGCATAAAAGTGCACATATTAGTGACAAGAATATACAAAAGACATGGTAATAGGGGGAATTGCATGCAAAAATGTGTACATTGCAAGAAATGTACAGTGGTACCTTGGTTCTCAAACACCTTGGTACTCAAACAACTTGAAACCCAAACACTGCAAAACCTGGAAGCAAGTATTCCAGTTTGTGAAGTTTTTTGGGAAGTTGAATGTGCTCCGTTTTGAGTGCTACACTTCCGTTTTGAGTGTTACGCCGACGTTTGTCTGTTTTTGCTATTTATTTTGCTATTTATTGTCTTTTTCTTTTCTTTTTGTGACTGTGTGGAACCCAGTTCAGCTACTAATTGATTGATTGTGTGACTGCAGAACATTGTTTATTGCTTTCATTTTATGGATCAATGGTCTCCTTAGATAGTAAAATTCATGTTAAATTGCTGTTTTAGGAGTTGTTTTTAAAAGTCTGGAATGGATTATCCATTTTGCATGACTTTCTATGGGAAAGCGCGCCTTGGTTTTGGAACACTTTGGTTTTGGAAAGGACTTCCGGAACAGATTAAGTTTGAGAACCAAGGTACCACTGTACACTAAAATGCTAATTGTCTTTGTGAGAATACACACACACACACACTGATACAGTAATGTGACCAACTGAATTTAAGATAGGGTAGAAGAGAAACTTGAGAAGTAGAGACATCACCTTGCCAACAAAGGTTCGTATAGTTAAAGCTATGGTTTTCCCAGTAGTGATGTATGGAAGTGAGAGCTGGACCATAAAGAAGGCTGATCGCCGAAGAATTGATGCTTTTGAATTATGGTGCTGGAGGAGACTCTTGAGAGTCCCATGGACTGCAAGAAGATCAAACCTCTCCATACTGAAGGAAATCAACCCTGAGTGCTCACTGGAAGGACAGATTGTGAAGTTGAGGCTCCAGTACTTTGGCCACCTCATGAGAAGAGAAGACTCCCTGGAGAAGACCCTGATGTTGGGAAAGATGGAGGGCACAAGGAGAAGGGGACGGCAGAGGACGAGATGGTTGGATAGTGTTTTCGAGGTTACCAGCATGAGTTTGACCAAACTGCGGGAGGCAGTGGAGGACGGGGTGCCTGGCGTTCTCTGGTCCATGGGGTCACGAAGAGTCGGACACGACTAAATGACTAAACAACAAAAACAACAACAAGAAGAGAAACACCAAAATAGAAACATTCATTCATCCTTATCCATGACACAGGGATATGTGCATTGTAAGAGCCATTGCTGTAAACTTGCATCCCTGTCCATTAAATCAAATGGGTCTACTCTGAGTAGAATTATCATTGACTGTGTTTTGTAATAAGTAGCTGCCTCAGGTTCAAGCTGTGAGGAAATGATCCTATTTTTGCTGGGAAAGGGACATCTTCGTGGAACTGGCTTATATACACTGCCTTCCAAGATAGACAAAAAAAGTCACTGTATAAATGTAGACACCCAAAACTGACAAGTTAAAACACCCACCTTAGAAAGAAACCCACCACTGCTTTTAATGACAGAGAGTTATTTTAAGGCCTTTATCTGCCTGTCATTTTGTCATTTATAAAGTGTTATCCCCTCATAAGAGACAAGCTGATGCCATTAAAATCAACAGAATTCTAACATTAAATAATGATTGCCAACTTTTAAAAATAGATTGTGTGTGTGTGTTTTGGCAGCTGCATATGATATAAAAATTCATATATAGCTGTTAGGATGCTCCACCGCCCTCTCCCCACTTCTTAAAACTTGCTGAACTAAGGGGAGAAAGTTACTTGTTCTCCAAGCCCTTGTTTCTGGTTCGCCTTATGGCAATCAAGTAACCTAAAAAGAGAAATGGAAAATAAATTTGTTCTGTCTGTTTTTCGCAGTTGACTGTCCTGATCTGATGCTCCCAAACTTCCTTGCTGATGAGGAAACAGATCCCCTTTGTAAATTGTCTATTTCTCTAAGATCTGGGTGCAAAAAGTATGCGCACAAAATTAATTTTTTAAAAAATATTCATTTTTTAAAAAAAGTGTGTACAAAATATGCATTTTATGGATAATACAGAAAAATATATATTTAAAAGTACATATTCTACATTTTATAAAATGTTTGTCCAAGGAGTTTTTGTGCATTTTTTCTTTCACACCAACATATCCACACAAAATGGAATGGGGCATGTCATCGAGAACCAGAAAAACAGACATGAGACAACATAAAAAAGGAAGCCAGGGATCCAGTGTATGAGATAGCCAAGGGGCTCAAACCCTGAATAATCCAATCCTCTTTAAAAAGCAGTGTCAGATTAACTGGCTGCCACATATGGGACCAAGTAGGAATTTAAAATTTGTACTCAAGGTGCCTTGAGGTGTGCACCCCCTTTGTGGGCTTTTATAGGTCACATCGGGTTGTATCCAGCATTAGGTAGACCCATTGAAATTAATGGACATGACTAATTTTGATTATTTTCAATGGGTCTACTCTGAGTAGCACTTTGTTGGCTGCTGCCCACAGGCAGGTAAGTGTGGAAAAGGGAGGACAGGAAAACAACGAGGGGAATACCTTTGCAGGTGAAAGGTGATGTCTGAGACTTGTACTGTGTGGGGGACTTCTTGGTAAGGTTAAGATCGTGATTTATACAGTCTTCAGGTCTTGTAAATGAATCATATAACTGTCATCAGCTCTGCAGCACAAATACACAATTGTATTTCAAGGTGAATTTTCATTTCCCCTGTAAATTGAAGATCAATGCAGAAATGCGATAGAAATGACTTATGATTAGGGATGGATCAACCTTTCAGTTTGGGTTTCTCTTAAGTTCTCATTTTTCTCCAATCTTAAATTTGGTTTATTTCATTATAGGTTTGCAACTAAAAAAAAGTCCTCATAAACATCTGTATACATTTTAATGTGCATTTCTTCTAGCACATTCATTTTTGTACCAAACTTGTCTTATTATACACATTTTTGTTCCTAGCTTGTCCTATTACATGCATTTTTGAAGCAGATTTCTCGTAACTGAATGCAGTTTTGTATATTATATTTACTAATACATGCAAATTTGCAAGCAACTACCCCCCTCCCTTTATGTATGTTTGTACACTGTTTTGACCAATACATGCAATTTTGTATGTGCTCTTTGGTAGGAAAATTGAATCACCAAATTCAGAGAAGTGTGAATTTCAAAGGAGTGCTGTTTTCCAGCTTGCGTGTTGTTTCAGGAAGTGTGATGTACACAGGTTTTCATCAAAATTGCATTGAAATGTGAGCACAGGCCCAAGCATCACAGACTGAATATAGATGTGCAGAGAAATGCTCTGTAGGTCTACTCAGTGGCAAGTCACATTGAGTTCAACAGGACTTACCTCCAAATAAGCATATGGTAGCCTGATTCATCCATGCTACACTATAGAGCCACTGTGGTGCAGTGGTTAGAGTGTCGGACTAGGACCTGGGTGACCAGGGTTCAAATCCTCTCTCAGCCACATGAAGCTCACTGGGTGACCTTGGGCCAGTTGCTGCTGTTCAGCCTAACCTACCACACAGGGCTCACCGATACATAATCCTACAGAGTAAATGCATGAAACAATTAAAACCTATATCAAGAATCTAATATCAAAATTTCTACATCATAGGGTGTCAGCGCTTTGGAAATTCTATTCCTTCCCCAGTGACAGCAAGAAGCAGAGAAAAACAAGATAAAGTCCTTTTTAATGAGTTTGTTCATCCATAATAGCGAGAGACAAAAGAACGCAGAATGCCATAATAATGACATTGCTCCAACTGAACTCCTCCCTCCTTCCTAGCAGCAGCATCTTCCCTTACGGTGGCTGCTTATGGCCGATTGTCTCTGAGTCCTTTGTTCCTGCACTCTTAACAAATGCTGAGTTATGGGAGAAGGGGGGTCAGAAATATTCTCCAGTGACAACGTGTCAGCTGGCTGCTCTGCCTCTCCTCCCCCCCTCTCCTAACACCTCCCAACTCTTCTGTTCGTCTGTCTCTGAGCTGTGACCCTCCTCTGTAACCCTGCTGTAAATCAATACTGTGTTCCTCTTCTCCTGCAACATCAGAAGAACAGATGGGGGGGGGTGATCTCCACCATTCCTCCTCCTCCATCTCCTCCCCTGGAGTCCAATCCCTGACAGAGGGGTTAAATGAGGAGGAGGGAAAACCACATGTGCCACCATGAACTCCTTGGCGAAAAAGGTCTGATATGAATGTAATAGCAGTAGCATCATCATCATCATCAGCAGCAGCAGCAGCAGCAGCAGCAGCAGCAACACCACAAGACTCTTAATTTCAGAGTCCCACATCGGGCCAAAGATTCCTGCATTACAGCAGGTTAGACTGGATGCATAGCTGTCAACTTTTCCCTTTTTGTAAGGGAAATTCCCTTATTCCGAATAGGATTCCTTGCAAGAAAAGGGAAAAGTTGACAGCTATGACTAGATGACCCTTGCGGTCCCTTCCAACTCTACAGTTCTGTGCTTCTATTGTTCTATTCTATGATCATCACCATCATTTAGGTATACTTTGTTGTGATGTAGACTCATCACTATTACATACGGGTTGTAGAGCGTCTCACAAGTGGCTGTTGGCTCAAAGGGCAGAGATGCCCCTTCTTTGCTCAGTGCCAACCAGGAGAGAATGAAACTGCCTTCCCTGCTTGCCAAAGGACCCCATTTTTTATTCCAAGCAGGCAAGCAAAAAGCACCGCTCCTCTGTCATGGCTTGACAGTTATAGACTAGCTCTGCACCTTATTAAAGATAAAGGCTTGCTTGGGCTCTCTTTTTTGTCCATCTCCTGTCCACAGTCCAGCATTTATTATGAGGAAATAGGAGATTAATAACATCTCCTCGACTTGGAGAGAATGCTATGTCAGTTATTTCATCAACATAATCAAATAAGGGTGTAGGATACTCCAGAACATACTGCATGGACAACATCCACCAGGTAATTCTATTTTTACTGAATGAACATCCATCTGGTTTTCCTTTTCTCTCTCTAGTGCCATGTTAGACACATGAGAAAACCAGTTAAACAGATACCAGGGCACATTTTTGTTAACAATGAAGAAACATAAAAGATTGCACAGAAGGAAAAATACGCTTCCTTTATAGTCTGGCTACATTACTCTTAAAGCAGCCTTTCTCAACCTTGTTGAACTACACCTCCCATCATCCCTAGCTAGCAAGGCCAGAGCTCAGGCTTAAAGCATCCATGTCCTGACTTTCTTCTGATTTAAGCCTACTTGGTCAAAAATCCTAGAAGCCATAAAAAGGTACCTGCAGTGTTCTTTCTTTTCTCTCTCACTCTCCAAAAGATGTGTTGAAACATAAATATAACTCTATTGCTACAGGGATATCACTAGGCAACGAATTGCAGGAGCATTAATTCTCTCTCTCAAAAGTTTTACATCTAGAGGAAACCAAGTGCTTAATTCTTTTCTGGTCTCTTTGTTTTACTGTTGAGAAAGTGCTTGAGTAATAGTGCAGGCTTGTTATTCCTTTGAAGTGGGCAAGAAGCAGAGAGACTCGAGTGAATTATCACCTCATTTGTTCAAGCCTTCTTGGCTGGGGGTGTGTGGGGGGGAACAGTCTAAATTTACAACCTGGATGCTCAGTGTGATCCCTCCAACTCTCTGTATCTCCTATACTAAAGGTTTTAGTGCTATGAGTGGGCTAAGGATTGACAGGTAAATCTAATTCCAGTTTAGGACAATTTGCTATGAGTTTATTCATGAGTTTGTCCCATCCTGTTTCTGCATTTCATCTGGATGAAAATGTGCATTTAAATAATATACTTATCACAAAAGATATACAGTGGTACCTCAGGTTAAGTACTTAATTCGTTTCAGAGGTCCGTTCTTAACCTGAAACTGTTCTTAACCTGAAGCACCACTTTAGCTAATGGGGCCTCCTGCTGCTGCCACACTGCGGGAGCACGATTTCTATTCTCATCCTGAAGCAAAGTTCTTAACCTGAGGTAATATTTCTGGGTTAGCAGAGTCTGTAACCTGAAGCGTATGTAACCTGAAGTGTATGTAACCCAAGGTACCACTGTATCTCTGCCCAGAACATTGGAGGCTAGACACCACACCCCCTCTACAGTATTTATAGGAACTCAAACATTGAGATCCCGCTCTGTTCCAGTAACAAGAAGCCGAAAGCACCAGCCTGAAGATGACGAGTGAGACCTCGTCGAAACGTCGCCTAGACACCCCAACTTTTACACGGGAAGACACCCGAGGACACCAAAACCTGCATTCCTGTACCCGTGAAAATCTACGAAAGCATATATATATATATATATATATATATATATATATATATATATATACACACACAACCCTTTTATCTCAATTTAAACATTTTAAAATTTGGTCTCTCCAAAAATATGCACTTTGGGATGCATTTTTGAGCCAAGAACTGTAGAGCAATATTCAGAGAAGTGCAAAATCTGAAGGACCATTCTCTTCCATGCCATGTGTTAGTCCAGGAGCTATAAATATGGACAATATATGTAAAATATGGAGCGAACACAATTATACCCCATCTGTAGTTATTATATAGGAGATGATGAAATGGTAGTGGATATGATAAACAATATTATTTTTATTACTGATTCATTAATCGATTTCTAAACAACTGTCTTGTGACAATTTAGATCCAATTATCCAGCTGGGAACACCCATCTGACTGGGTTGTCCCACCCACTCTGGGCAGCTTCCAACAAATTAAAACACAGTAAGACACCAAACTTTATAAACTTCACTATACAGAACAAAATTATATTCGGTTGGTTCTAGAAAGTGCAGATAATGGGTGATTGTCATATCTTGGGAGGAAGGCTATTCCACAGAACAGGGGCAGCCACACTAAAAACTTTGCTCTGAGTTACTGTGAGGTGGGCTTATGAGATCTTTGGATCTAGCAGGAGAAACTCTCCTGCAGGTCACTGGGTGAATAAGGGATAAGAAAGTCACTCAGCTAACCTGGGCCTGAGCTGCATAGGACCTTATATGTCCGTATCAACATATTGAACCTGGCCCAGGAGCAGATCAGCAGCCAGAGCAAATCCTGCAAGCAAGTTGGTATGATCTTGCCCCACAAACAAACTAGCCATCACATTCTGCAGCAGCTGCAGCCTCAAGACCTACCCCAGGGGTGCTCCCACACAGAGCACAACCTTCTGGAACTGTCCCTGGAGATAAGACTGGAGGAACTTCTGGTGGCTCCAATTCCTATCTTCTGTAGGCAATCCAGGAGGATACTGTGGTTAATAGTATGAGCAACACGGTCACATTCCCCCATCCCTCTCCCAATAGAGGTCCTCCAAGACAGGTTCAGTTCCAAACATGGGTCTGAACTAAATTGAAATGAGTTTAGGTAATTAGTTTCCTCCAGGAATGTCTATAGCTCTGTCACCATGACCCTCTTCAGTATGTTTCCCCAAAGGGGGGCTGTTGCAACTGTTGGTGGTTGTTAAATACCATTGGGTCGAGGGTGGGTTGTTTTTTTTTTTAGGAGTGATCACACTGTTGCCTCCTTCATGGCAAACAGCACCATCCCCTCAAGCATTCAACACACCCTAAATCCACCCAGACATGCTGGTAACTTGGAGTGTACAGTACATGCTTATATAATATGTAAATAATATTATAGTATAATGATGTGTATAATCATACATATAATAATGCATATATGTGGGAAGTGTTCTGAGTTTTAGCAGAATGTGGGAAGGGACTCACTCATCATCAAGTTTAAGGCATGAGATATGAATTGGGCGGGGGGGAATCAATGTGGATAAACTCAACATGGAGATTTTCATAAAATTAAACCCCCAGGCTCCCTGCTGCCTGACCTGGTGGCTCTCAGTGCACAAGGAAGTTTGTTTTTAATGAGGGAAGCATTCACATATTTCCCACTACCACCAATTAACTGATTTGGTGTGATCCATACATCACATGACTTGGCTGACAGGTACACGTTGCAGCTCGTCTCTCTCTCACCCACCTGCACTTTGGCAAACCCCACTTTACAACAACAGCTTTTTTAAAAAAAGAAAAAGGAGATGACTTGGTCCATGCATGTTTGCCCAAAGGTCATCCATCTATAAATGCCAATAACAAGGCACGTTGACTGGAGAGCTGGAACTGCCAAGAAACATCAATCCGATGGAGGTCACCTCCTCCTTGCTCATCAATCCAAGACTGCTGCACACTTAGCTGCTGGTCCAGCAAATTCCTTTCACTGGCTTATTGGTAAACAAGCTCTCCTGGATTTGTGTGGCTTGCTTTGAGCGTGCAGACAGAGGCAATCGGGAAACAGTTTTCCTAGTATTGTGTGCATTATATTCACAGAAATCATGATTCAGGAGAAGGATAACAAGGGAGGGAGGAATATGGGGCTCTCACTCCACAAACCCTGAAAACAGAAATCATCATAAAGACAGGTTGATGCTATGGTTGTTGAGTCATTGTTAGGATGCAATGTGTTGTAGCCTGGCAGCTAGGAATCCCAGTTCAAGATGGGCCGGCAGCACTGCTAAACCCTCTGTGCAGTCTTAGCAATGGGGCATTTGTAAAGGATGAGGGATTCAATCAGTTAAACATTGCAGGCTCTCTTTACCCTCAGCTTTCAGATGGTGCCTATTCCGCCTACAACAGTGAAGCAACGTAGGGCAAGAATGGTAGATGCACAGATAAGGCTGATGCTATGTTCAGGGCAACGTAAGAGCTTCAATAAGCTACTACCTCCACTGTCTGCAAATGGTCTCAGTAAATACATTTTCCCCAAACCACAATGCATCAAAGACTGTTTGCTGTTCTTGTTCAGCTCCTGATTGTACTGGCTCACCCTTTCTTACATTGAACAAGCCTCTTAAATATGCCCATATTTCATTTTATGCCCAGATTGGACACCCACTATCAGTATATGCATGTATATATGTACATAAATGCATGTACATTTCTGCATACATGTAAGTTCCATATGATTCAATAAAACTTTATTTTATGATTCAGTGTTTGGAATTACACATGGGGGGGGCACCACAATCTTTTCAGAGCTTAGGGCCTCTAAATTTCTTAATCTGGACCTGCTACTATTTCTCTATGATTGTTTCTATGCAGTGTGAGTTATCACAACCTTTGAATGTCCCTCTTCATGGATGATAGTCTTTTGCTGCTTAGCTGACATAAAGATTTCCACATTTCAAGAATATTTTGCTCTTGAACAGTATATGAAAATTAAGGAGAGGGGGGCTACTCTCAACAGTGTCCCCAAAAGATGCAAGGTATGAGTCTTATTGTACAAAATCAATGATCTGTCATTGATGCAGAAAGATCATTACTCTCATTTGGGGTGAAATAAACGAAACGAAAATGTATTAGTATTCCATACAGTGACACACACGCCAACCCTTTTTCTCCATCTCTTTTTGACCTCAAGGCTTTTTTGGATAAATGTCAAGGCCCATTTCAATTAATCATGTCTACGGCAGACTAATTGTGGACAACAGGAAGGCAATTAACAGAGATCTCATTCAAATATTAATCTACGTTCAAAAAGGGCTGAAATGCAAAATAAAATAAAGGAAAATCTTACAGACATTGTCTACAACTTGAAAACGCTGTCAAGTAAGTATGTGTGGCTGGGTTCATCCAAACCTTTACAATATTGCAAGCCATGATTACCATCGTTGTGGTAAGGACTAGAGATGGTGAGGAAGCATCCATTTTAAATGGATTTATACACAAAATTTGGGGGTTCTTACCTTATGGAGCTCAGTTTGCATCAGACTACGTCTTGCACCAAGCACTCATTCACATCCATGTTCTGCTCTTCTTTTAAAAGCTCAATTAATTAAATGCAGAATAATGCACAATATTATGCAAATTAATATGGATAAAAGAGCCATGCCCCACTTGGTGCTATATTTCTGCAGCATAATTTTACAAGCATTAACAGATAAACATGTTTACACAGTTATACGCATTGGTGCATGTATCTTTTGATGTGCTCATTGCTTTAGGAAACCAGGAGTGTCTGTGTATGTAGCATTATACATATAATAATGTCCATAATAATGCATATAAAATGTACATATGCAAGAATTTTTCATAGTTTTAGCAAGACTGGTGTGGCAGCGGGGGGGGGGGGAGACCTCGCTTCTCATCAAGAGCTATGGGTGAGATGAGAATCAGAATAAATCCATGAGGATGAGTTCATCACTGAGATTTTCAGAACATCCTAAACTCAAATCTATGTGTGGGCAGTCATCATGACTATTAACCTTAGGCCTGTAGGCCAAATATTGCCCTCAGAGCACTCTCCAAGTCATGTCTTTGGCTGCACACAGCACTTAGCCCACTTGTGATGCCCAGCAGCTGGTTATCCAAATCACACTGCCTCTAACACTGGAGACAGAATATAGCCATAGTGGTTGGTAGCCATTGATAACCTTGTCCTTCATGAATTTATACTGTCCTCTTTTAAAGCCATCCAAGTCAGCAGTAGGGATGGACAAACCTGTTAAACCTCAGATCTCATTTTTCTCCAGTCTTAAATTCAGTTCTCTACATTTTCTGCAGATTGGGGGAAAAAATCACCATGAAAATCCACCATCATTTTAGAGTGAATTTTCCTAATATGCACATTTTTTTTGTACAGTTTTGACAATTGCACATTTTCTGCAAGCGATTCCCCCCAATGTAAAATACATTTATGTGTGTTATTTTCACGAATATATGCATTTTGTAATGCACATTTTACCCCACTATATGGGTTTCGGCTGGATGACTACACTGCAAAATTTGGCAAGGTGCAAACTTCAAAGATTGGCTGTGTTTCGGTTTTCACATTGTTTACAAAAGTGTGAATTGGATGAGTTCACATTCACATGCAAACTGAAAACAATTTCTACCCCATCACTAGTTGTTGGCCACCATTGCAGCTTGTGGGAGTGAATCATACGGTTTTAACCAGTGGCGTAGCGTAGGGGGTGCAGGGGGGCCGGCCGCACTGGGCGCAACATCTGGGGGGCGCACTCGCACTCGCAGCTCTCTGCCCCTACCTGGCTCGGGTAGGATTAGGGGGCGCATATTACTTGCCTTGCCCCGGGTGCTGACAACCCACGCTACGCCACTGGTTTAACCATACGCTGTGTGAAAAACAACAACCCTTTCTCTTGTCCAACCATCAGCTTAAATAAACAGGAAGAGAAAATGCTGGTAACAATAAGAAATGCCACCAGTGGTTAAAAAGGCTTTAGCCACAATCCAGTGCAGAAAGAGAGTTTAAAAGCTGAACGCAGGGAGATCAGATATAGTCTAGCACACACATGTCTTTTTTATGCATAACACTTTTAGAAGTTCTTGGACAGTTGTGCTAGTTCTAATCAGGCCCTTGGGCAAATATCCAGCAACCCTCGCAGGAATAAACTATTCTCACTTCAAACAATTGTTACAGTTTGAATCCAATTGACTCTAGACAACAGAAGTGAGATAATCAGCATATTAAAGCCAACACTATAACCATATGTTAATTATGTAAATGATTCATTTTAATCAGCTAGAACCATGTAAAGAGTTACTAGGAATGCAAATGCAGGGAGTTATTAAAAATCTCATTATTATTCATCTTAGTTCCATGCGTGAATGTATCCATCCAAACAGATGAATTAATAGTTAGATGAAAGATGAAAGAGCTGGAGGGGGAAATCTGTGGGATACCATCTGTCTTGCTTTGTATCCCTCCAAGGCCTTAAGGAACACTGCAGTGGTTACACGGAGAAAAGCCTCAGAGCAGGGACAGAGGCTGGCTGTGCAAGACTGCAGCTTCTGACCGTCACTGCTCGGAAGAACCTAAATTAGCAATTAAAACTGATTCATATGCTGAGACATCTGATTCTGTTAGAGAGTGCATATCTGTGTGCACCCTGGGCTCAGCCTCCCGGCCCAGGAAAATCATGGAAACTTCCCTGATGTAATCGACCATGCCTTTACTTTAGCAAGAAGGTAGAGCATGGGTAGGCAAACCAAGGCCCGGGGGCCGGATCTGGCCCAATCGCCTTCTAAATCTGGCCTGTGGATGGTCTGGGAATCAGCATGTTTTACATGAGTAGAATGTGTGCTTTAATTTAAAATGCATCTCTGGGTTATTTGTGGGGCTTGGGAATTCTTTCACCCCCCTATATAGTCTGGCCCCCCACAAGGTCCGAGGGACAGTGGACTGGCCCCCTGCTGAAAAGGTTTGCAGACCCCTGAGATAGAGCCTTCCACTCACAGAGGAGGTACCCAGTCACACACACACACACACACACACACACACACACACACACACACACACCTCCACAAAATTTAACATACTAACTCAGGACTAAGGACTAAGGGATTTACGGTAGCTCAATAGCAGAGCATATCCTTCACACACTAAAATTCCCAGGTTATCTCTTTGGCATCTCCCAGGTGGGCTGGGGAATGGAAAGGCTACATCTCAGTGGCAGTGGACCGAGCAACAGGAGTTCACCCTGTCACGGGGATTCAAACCACCGACCTTCTGATTGGCAAGTCCTAGGCTCTGTGGTTTAACCCACAGTGCCACCCACGTCCCATATATGTTATATATGTTATACATATATATGTCTATGTCTATGTCTATGTCTATGTCTATGTCTATGTCTATGTATATGCATATGTATATGTATGTATATGTATATGTATATGTATATGTATATGTATATACATGTTATATATGTTATACATTGTAAATTGCTTTGGGAGACCTCATGGGAAATGATCAATAAATTATTATTACTACTTATTAAATCTCTATACCGCCCTTCATCTGAGGATCACAGGGCGGTTTTACAATATAAAGGTAAAGGTAAAGGTACCCCTGCCCATACGGGCCAGTTGTGTCCGATTCTAGGGTTGTGCGCCCATCTCACTTAAGAGGCCGGGGGCCAGCGCTGTCCGAAAACACTTCCGGGTCACATGGCCAGCGTGACAAGCTGCATCTGGCGAGCCAGCGCAGCACACGGAAACACCGTTTACCTTCCCGCTAGTAAGCGGTCCCTATTTATCTACTTGCACCCGGGGGTGCTTTCGAACTGCTAGGTTGGCAGGCACTGGGACTGAACGACTGGAGCGCACCCTGCCATGGGGATTCGAACCGCCGACCATGCGATCGGCAAGTCCTAGGCGCTGAGGTTTTACCCACAGCACCACCCGTGTCCCTTTACAATATAAACACACACATAAATTGCATAACATAGCAACAAACAAGAACAATAAACCCCTCACACAGCTTAAAAGGCCATTGATTGTTTAGGCATCTAAAGTTATGGAAGAAGAGGAATGTTATTGCCTTGCTCCTAAAGTTATGTAACAGGTGCCAAGTGAGTCTATCTGGGGACAGCATTCTACAAATAGGGAGCCACCACGGAAAAGGCCCATTCTCGTGTTGCTACCCTCTGGACCTCTTGGGGAAGAGGCACAGGAAGAAGGGCCTCAGATGAGGATTGCAGGGTTTGGGTCGGTTCACATGGGAAGAGGTGGTCCTTGAGGTACTGTGGTCCTGAGCCATTTAAGACTTTATAGGTCAAAACCAGCACTTTGAATTGAGCCCGGAAATTAACTAGCAGCAAGTGCACTCAGGGCAGGATTGGCATTGTGTGATCAAACCATATTGCCCCAGTAAGCAACCTGGATGCTGAATTCTGCACCAGCTAAAATTTCCAAACTGTTTTCAGAGGCAGCCCCACATACAACACTTTGCAGTAATCCAACCTAGTAATCTAAACAAACAAACAAACAAACAAACAAACAAACAAACTACACATGAGCTTCACATACATCAGAAAAGATTTCCTGGTGCACCAGGGAACCACTGGTGGCAGAAGAAGGAACTTCCTCTCCACTGGAAGAGTGGCACTTACATTATCCCAGGCAGTTCAGGATTCCAAACTAAAGTAAATTAAGCAATTATAGTATTCCACATACCACACCATGTGCAAAAACCACCATTTAAATATTCTCTTTATTATACCATATATTTATATGCGGTTGAATTTCCAACCAGAAAGAAAGGAATTTTGTTTTTGTTGTTTTGTGTAAATAAAACATGTTACACAAACATGTTTAACTCCCCGCTCCCCCCTACACACCATTTACAGAATTGTTACCAAGCTTTCTTCTTTAGATTCTTTTGACTTTCATGTTTGCTTGCCTTATGTACCCAATGCAGCTTCAGTTAAATGATTGTATTTTCTCCCCCTGTCTCTAATCCTTTTATATGGGTCTCACCCCCTGCTTACTCTTGCATGCCTTTGTAGTTTGTATAATTGGGTCTTTGCACCATCTTAACAGGGTTTAGCACCATACAGAGCTTGTCAAAATGAAGCAGAATGGAGATCAACCTATCAGGGGACATAATAAACAACCAAGCACATCCTCCTGCGGTAGACAGATATTATATAGAAAGAGCTGCTTGTTATTTTGAGACCTTAAAGTTATATGGGCAGATTCTGACAGATATGGACTGGGAAATAGCCGACTGCAGAGGCAGCCAGGCAGCCATCTGGTGCCCTCTAGTTGTTGTTGTACTGCAGTTCCCATAATCTTGTACTACTGACCTTGATGGTTAGGAGCAGATGGGCATTCTGGTCCAGAAGCATCTGGAGGGCACCATGTTGACTACCTCTGATCGTATTTATTTGCTCATTGCATTTATATCTCACATTCCCTCCAAGGAGCTCAAGGTGGCATAGAGACTTCTTCCCCTCCTTGTGTTAACCTCACAGCAACCCTGTGAGGTTGGTCAAGCTGAGAGACAGAGACTGGCCCTAGGTCACACAGTCTCTGTGGAGGTGGGATTTGAATCTTGGCCTTTTAGGTCCTAGTCTTATCACTACACTACACTGGCATACTCAATGTCTACCGTAAAAAGGCTCTCTACTTTACTCCCTGAAGCTAAGTCAATCTGGTTCTTGCTATTTAAAAAAACAACAACTAAAGAAGTATGTGTATAGTAAGGCTTTAAAGGCAATGAGACAGATTCATGGAGGAATGTCTCCAACATTTATCAGATGAAAATAGGGACATCCTTCAAAAAGGGCAAACTAGAGTCTGGGATCAAATCAGAAACCAGGACAGCTTCTGTAATTCTGGAACTAGCCCCTATGAAATCAGGACATTTGGAGGGTCTGCTATCTGTGACAACTAGCCAGGATGGTTATGTTCTGCCTCCACTGTCAGGAGGCAATATGCCTTTGGATATCAGTTACAGTGGTGCCTCGGGTTACATATGCTTCAGGTTACATACGCTTCAGGTTACAGACTCTGCTAACCCAGAAATAGTACCTCGGCTTAAGAGCATTGCTTCAGGATGAGAACAGAAATCATGCTCTGTTGGCACACCATCAGCAGGAGGCCCCATTATCTAAAGTGGTGCTTCAGGTTAAGAACAGTTTCAGGTTAAGAACGGACCTCTAGAACAAATTAAGTACTTAACACGAGGTACCACTGTACTGGAAACTGCAGGAGAGGAGAATGCTGTTATATTCAGGTTCCACATGCTGGCTTCTAATAGGTATCTGGTTGGTTCTGTGAGATCATAAGAACATAAAAAGAGCCCGATAAGTTAAGGAAATGGCCCATCTAGCCCAGCGTCCTGTTCTCACAGTGGCTGACCAGATTGCCGCAAGGGAAGCCTGCAAGCTGGGTATGAGTATAAGAGCACTCTGCCCACCTGTGTTTCCCAGCAACTGCTGGGATGTAATGTCTCTGACAGTGGAGGCAGAATACAGCCATCATGGCTAATAGCCATTGATCAGGACACTGGACTAGGTGGCTTTTGGACCTCATCCAGCAGGAATCTTATTATGCTTTCATAAATACAAATGGCCACTTTATTGTTTCTCAAAAGGGCCTTAAAGCTTCTATTGACTGGAAGGCTGACACAAAGATCCACATTTATCAAGAAAGAGGTGGTGAAGATCACTAAAAAACTTGCATTAAAAACAAAAGGAGGAAACAGCTCAATGTGTGCACTGATATGAGACACCATTAATTTGTTCTAGAAAGGCCTGCACAAATTTAGATTATGGTGAAGTGGAATTTGACAGGTTTGTGACTATTGAATGAGGCTCTTCAGCATGGTTTCAGTGAGTAAAAAAGAAGAATGATTTAAGAACATCTAGGTTTATTAAAGAAACAAAAAGTGTTTCCATGAAAGCATAATGTAGTATAAAACTTAGGATGCAAAGGCACCTGCCATGTTTATAGTTAGTGAGAACATATGATAACTCGTTTCAGGCACAGACCAAAGGTCCATCTGGTTAAGCTTTCTAGATGCTGGAAAGATCCCTCTGGGCTTATGCAGACACTTATGAAAAAAAAATGTGTATTTTTCTTTGTAAGCTGCTTTGATGTTTTCTACAGTCAAGCTGTATATAAATTTTCTGAAATAAGTAAATTACTGATTTTAATTTTAAGTCTTCATGTGTTTTTATGTTGCAAACAGTTTTCATTTTTGTGACTTTGCACTATATTTTTATGACAAATAAAATATAAACAAATATTTAGATCAAGGATAGGCCGAAAGTAGATCAAGATTTCCTGGAGTTCTCTTGGTTATTCACAACAGATTCACAAAGATGTCTAGCTCTCAAATGTTTACAGATTGCCGCGGAAAGGTGCCTCCCATCATCTAAATTTAGCTGCAGCGACTAAGAAAGCTTGTAGTAAACAGAAATGGACCTTAGCATGAAAGGACTGTGATGTCTGATCAATTCTGGCCATGAGGACAAATTCCTAGCTCATAGACACCCTGTCCATTCACTCTAAACTGTATATATACCACATCTGGCTCTGGTTTGTAGATGCTAGAGTTGTAGTAAAATAGAAGTAATTCTGACAAGCCTGAACTCTGTCCCTGGCATAGAGAGTCAGTGTGGTATAGGTTAGAGTTGGACTAAGACCTGGGAGACTGGGGTTCAAATACCCAGACAGCCATGAAGCCCATAGGCTGATCTTTGGCCAGTCACTATATCTCAGCCTAACTTACTTCCCAGAGTTGTTGTGTAGAGAGTGGGGGAAGATATGTGCTGTCTTGAGTTTCTTGTAGAAAAGGAGGGCTATAATAGATGATAATAAATAAATTATAATTAATTTTATTACTATTTTCCTGCCACACCCTCTCAATTCTATGCCACACCATCAGTGTCTCTGGGTTCAGCTCCTTTCTGAATGGGCAATCGCCCCTCCTGCAAATCAGGAGTCATGCAATGTACATATGATATCACAATGCCATGTAGCCCATCAAGTTTAGCTTTGGGGGTGACAAAACCCAGAGCAAGCAAAAGCAGATTGAGAAGAACAATGCAATGCAACTGCTTGTGTGAACTCCTCCCCTCTACACTGCAAAATACATATTTGTAAAATGCCAAAAGGTGAGGAGTTGTCCAAAACATTGGTAAAAGAACACACCCTGCAATAGCCAACACTCATCTCTAATATCAGGAGCACCACAAAACCCAGCCTTGCTGAGAAATTCCTCTAGCCTTTCAAGTATCAAGTATTTATTACCCTTTGGAGTGTTTCATCTGTTTTTCTGGTTCCTGCTGACATTTATATCTTGCCAAGATGTTTATGGTTGCAAAGAAATACAAAATAACTCATAATCCCCTTACAAACCTTAAAAAGCAGTCCGTCATGTTGCTGCAAGCATGCCGTATATTCTGAGCATATAAATATGCATGCTCCTCTCCCCCCGCCCCACCACCGAGATCTCCCAAGAATATATTATATGAGGAGTTTCAAATCTATAATGTATAGGGCTGACTAAAAAAATCTGTACTGTATAGATCAAATCTATTGTGACATCTCTCGCACAGTGAAAATACATGACCCAGCTTCAGTTACACGAGAGAGGGAGATTTCATGAGGATATTACCCAGGGAAAGGATCTTCTCCTATTCCATCTCCACATTTACCAAAGGACATGGAGGATTGTTATCAACTGTCACAGGCAGAGAGTGAGAGAGAAGCCTAAGCAATATCATAATAAGAACATGGGAAGACAAGGAGAAACACATTGGATCACACACAGGGTTCCTCAAGTCTAGTACAGTGGTACCTTGGGTTAAGAACTTAATTTGTTCTGGAGGTCCATTCTTAACTTGAAACTGTTCTTAACCTGAGGTACCACTTTAGCTAATGGGGCCTCCCGCTGCCGCCAAGCGATTTCTGTTCTCATCCTGAAGCAAAGTTCTTAACCCGAGGTACTATTTCTGGTTTAGCAGAGTCTGTAACCTGAAGTGTCTGTAACCTGAGGTACCACTGTATTTTGCTTCCAGCAGAGGGCAGCCATTGGTCTGCAACTGGGATGGTCAACAAGTTCCCTCCAGGTGGACTATGTGGCCTTAGAAAGACCCTCCTCCAACTCTATGGTTTTATAAAGAATAATCTGAGCAGGGAATGCTTTTTTCTCCTATAGCCAAGAATTGTTCAATTGCCTGATGGAGTGATCTGCCTTTATTAGCTTTGAGGGGGAAAGGTAGGGTGTCCAGACAACCAAACACAATGCTTTTTTCCCTGTTGCCTTGTTGTGTGGCTGTTTATTTTCTTTTATTTGTACTGGAACAACCTTTTATGCCCCAGACAAAATGGAGTTATAGCCCATCTGCAAACGAAGGACCACATAATCCCAAAGCAAAGCAAAATTTAACAAATACGCATGCATGCACAGAAGAGTGTTTATGTGTTTTAAAAGGGTTTACAGCTGTCAGGGCAGGAGGAGTGCCACCTGCTTTCTAGTTCATGGTTATTGTTGTTATTTAAACAGGAACTTTTGTCAAAAAGGACAGACACATTAATCACCTGTCATTGCAGGCGGAATTCACCTATGGGTCATCAGGGCTGCTTATATACCTTATTATTTAATAATGTTTACTGCTGCAATGATGGGCCCTAGACAGATTAGAGAGCCAGCAGGGTGGAGGGCATGGGGTTTAGTTCCCACAGCCAAGGCCCAAGTGGAAGGCTTGCACCTCAATGAAAGGTTGCAGGTTTGATCCCTGGCATCTCCCAGCAGGGCTGGGAGAGTCTCCTGCCTGAAATTCTGGAGATCTTCTGTCAGTTTGTGTAGGCAATATTGAGCTAGATGGAACAATGGCTTGACTTGGGTGAAGGCAGGCTCCTGTGTTCCTAAAGGTAGGGACTGCAACTCAACAGTAGATATTTCAATCTGCATGTAATTTCTGTGCTTCAGTCTCCAAGTAGGCCTGGGATTATGCCCTGCCTGAAACCCTGAAGAGTCACTGCCAGTTGTGCAGACAATACTGAGTGAGATGGATCAAGAGTCTGATTCAGCACATGGGAGCTTCCTATGTTTTACACACACACACACACACACACACGTAGACAGTAGAACAAGCGAGAACCAGACAGCAGCCAGAAGCACATATAGAAGGGTAAGGAATATCTGTCCTTCCAGATTTGTTGGACTCCAACTCCCATCATGCTTACCATGTTGGATGCTGGGAGTTGGAGTCCAACAACTGGAGAAGCACAGGTTACCTGTCTCTGTATAATTCAGGGGTTGGCAACCCGCGGCTCTGGAGCCGCATGTGGCTCTTTTACACCTTTGCTGCGGCTCCAGGGTGGATACTAGCGAAGGGAAGAGGCGCATTGTGCGCCCCGACACTCCCCACTGTGGCGGGTGCTGTACTGGCTGTGACGTCGCATGGGGGCGGTGCGTGCGTTAGTCATGCACCGTCCCAACGTCACCTTCCCGCCCGCTGTCAGATCGTGGCTCCGAAGATATATTTGTTTTAAATGTCACAATGGTTTTGAATCTCCCAGTATTTTTTTCTTCGGAAACGGGTCCAAGTGGCTCTTTTTGTCTTCTTTTTGAAGAAATCCTGTATTAATGTAACTTTTAAAAATAAATATTTGGTCCTGAGACAAGTAGAGCCAGGCTTTATCATGAGAGGGACAGGAGGAGTGTGACCCTGTCATTTCTGCTTGAAGTCCCAGTGGTCTTGGATCCCATCAACCATGGTATTCTTCTAGACCAGCATAGGACTCATCCACACTTCCACTTGTTCTATGGCTAGAAAGCATGGATCCAACAGATTTTCTGCTTATAGCGTGCTTTCTAGGCACTGGGCCAAGAAGGTTTTTTTTGTTGTTTGTCCCACCACTTTCCCTAGGAAAATTCACTGCTTACCACTGAACGAGAACAATCTTCAATCCATAGAAAAACAGATCAACATTTGTTCCAATTGAGCAGTAAACAGCAGCGGGTTTTCCTGGGCAAAAGTGGTGGGACAAGGAGAAGTGTGGGCAAACCCCTTGGGGGTGGGTATCAGAGGCACTGCATCACAGTGGTTCCATCTGCATCTTCAGGTTCAGGTTCCAAGCGTAGCAATGGGTGAGTGCCATCTTATTCATGTCTACTCAGAAGCATCCAGCTATTTGTCCTCTCAATCCCTCATGGCAAATTTAATGCCCTTAAAGAGCCAGTGTCACAGTCACTTGTAAAAAGTCCACCTTGAACCCAATGGGGAGGTGATTATGGGGTGGTGGTGCACTACAAACATTATTGGAAGATGCCAGTTACATTAACCCATTCTAACCCTTGTCCTTGGTAACCCTAATGAATTATCTTTATAGAGATATGTGACTGTGAGTTGGGTAATGGAGGCACTGTTTTGTGGTGCTTCCACTCCTACCTCCAGGATCTACAGAGAGAAGCACAGCAGAAATCCTCTTCCTCCCCACTTCCCAGTGTTTATGCTTTGGGGTTCTGCAGAACACAACTCTTATCTCCAGTGCTACCCATTTAACATTTTTATGGAGCCATTGAGTGTGTTATCCTTCATTTGAATATTTTAATGTTTTATTATGGTGGTATTTCTCGTTATAAAGAAAAAGTAGCATGGAAATATTTAAAAGTGAATAATGAATATAGCTACCTAGATTGTTTTAGGAGGTGCTAAAGGGCTAACCTTTCAACAGGCTTCTTTATGTCAGGCACATATATTTACATGTGATTTTTTTTTTCCCTTCAGAGAACTGCACCTTTGGAAAGAGTCTTGTACCAGCAAGGAATAGAAAGGCACCTTCTACACTAACCAGCCAATTAATCCTGAGGTAGTGTGGGAACTCACCTACTTTCCAAGAGAACTGTGGCACTAACAAGACTGTGGCAGAATAGTTGGATATGCAGCCTTCTCAGAAATTTCACCCGAATTGAAAGTCATAGCAAATGTAGGGTTCCCTCTCCTGGAGCAGCACTTGAGAAAGCCCCCCCCCCCCCCAATCCCATAAGACTAATGGAATTTTTAAAGGTTGTTGTTTTTTTTGTTGTTGTTAATGCCTGCACTCTTTCATCATATTTTGCTTCAGGTAAAATTAGGAACTCAGTTTGGAGGTTTCTCTCTCAGGCAAAAAACCTAGGTTAATTTTTGGAAGTTCCTAATATGTTATTGTGAACCATCCTTGCAATGTGTTTGTAGAGTTTGTAGGGTTACTCATCTTAAAAGGGGGGAAAATCTGAGCAGTAGAGAGCTTTTACTGTGACGAAAAGCATTCCCAGAGGAAATTCACGCAAACCCTACTTGGAACTTCAGACTGATGGCCTATCTAGTTCAGCATCCCTTCTACTGACAGAAATCGCCCACGATCCTCTGGGAAATTCACAAAGAGGGCATGTCAAACACATCCAGGATCAATGTTGTCGCCATCTAACACCACCATTTGACTGGAGTCCAGAGAGAATTCTCATATCCCATCCCAGGGCAAAATCATGGCTACTTCCTTGGCTCCTTGAGGTCCCATGGCTGCTGTCAACCAGCCTTCATCTGAAGTTTGGGAATTCAAAAATAAGAATGTTGCAAGCACCAAGGGAAAGACAGAGTGGGCATAGGATTCAACTTCAGTGTCTTTTGACCCAACATTCCCTGGAGGCACAAAGCATGAGAAACACCCAGAAAATATTCTATTGGGATCTCCCCAAGGGGCCAGATTGCTATCATTGTCAGATTCTAAGAACTACGCTACAGACATTGAAGTCTGGCCAAACCTATGGAAGCCAATGCTATCATAACTGGGTGAGGGACTTTTCACTATGAAGGCCTTTCCTAGAGAGGCTAGAGATATAGGTAAAGGTAAAGGTACCCCTGCCCGTACGGGCCAGTCTTGACAGACTCTGGGGTTGTGCGCCCATCTCACTCAAGAGGCCAGGGGCCAGCGCTGTCCGAAGACACTTCCGGGTCACGTGGCCAGCGTGACATTGCTGCTCTGGCGAGCCAGAGCTGCACACGGAAACGCCGTTTACCTTCCCGCCAGTAAGCGGTCCCTATTTATCTACTTGCACCCGGGGGTGCTTTCGAACTGCTAGGTTGGCAGGCGCTGGGACCGAGCAACGGGAGCACACCCCGCAGCGGGGATTCGAACCACCGACCTTTTGATCGGCAAGCCGTAGGCGCTGAGGTTTTAACCCACAGCGCCACCCGCGTCCCTTGGCTAGAGATATACCCCTACTTTATTTAAAGCTGCTTTCACTAACTGAGTGCACAGCTGGATTACAACTGCATAGCTGTAATTTGACTTATCATCTGACAAGGTTCCCAGATTCCTGCTCCCATTATTTATTTATTAAATCACAATTATACAAAATACAAAACTGTGGACTAAGTGGATCCTGACAGCCAATGCCATTGAATGGCTCTGTTGGGTTCTAGAACTGCTTGTGGCTTCAGATTGCAGTGTTGTGCTTCCGCCATGGGCACTCTCGACTGCTTCTCCCCCCCACCGCCTTTCGGCAGTGTTTTCGGGGGGTGGCAGGAGAATTGTGCCGCCGCTGGTCCCCCCAACGCCCCACTGTCCCTCGTGGGGCTTTCTGGTGTGTGTGTGCGCCTAGCCCTGGCACTCTCCCCTCTTTCCCTGCAAGCTCCGGAGCCAATCACTTTTTTCTGCACAATCGGACCCACACAACCATTTCTGCACAGCAGGAAACTGTAAGTCAGTTTTCTTTGTTTTTATTGCTACTCCACAATGCACAGTTTCCTGTTATTCCTGCTTTTAGTCTATCATTGCACTTTTTCAATATATAATCCTAGAGACCAGTGGGGATGAAGCTGAAGGCAGTTTCTTTGCTTCATCCAGAACCCTTCCAGACACTTGCATAGAGTAAGGTCAGGGCAGCACTCTTGGGCTCGTCCATCTTTTCTAGGTGCCCCTCCCTTCCCTCAGTAACCATTTCCTTCCCAATGTTCCCAGTGGGAGAGAACTCACTATGCCAGCTCCCCTGGGTGGCAGGGGGACTGGGACAGCAATGCCTTCAATGACATTGTTCCTTTTCCAATGTCAGTAGAGGAAGGGCTGCAAATGTATCCTTGGTGGTGGGGAGAAGGCATCCAATGCTGGATTGCCCACTCTCTCCACCCAGAACCCTAAACATATGAAGAGCCTGTTGGATCAGGCCAGTGGCCCACCTAGTCCACCATCCTGTTCTCACAGTGAACAATCAGATGCCTCTTCTGGGAAGCCCACAAGCATGACCCAAGCACACGTGCACCCTTGCTCCTGTGGTTTCCATCAGGTGTCATTCAGAAGCATTCCTGCCTCCAGCTGTGCAGGTGCAGAATAGTCATCACAGTGAGTAGCCACTGATAACCTTTTTCCTCCATGAATTTGTCCTATCCTCTTTTAAAGTCACCCAAGTTGCTGGCTATCACTGCCAACTGTGGAAGTGAGCTCCATAGTTTAACTATGCACTGCACGAACAAGGACTTTCTATCTGTCCTGAGTCCGCTAATATTCATGTTAATTGGATGTCCACAAGTTCTAGCACTATGAAAGAGGAAGAAAACTTTTTTCTCCATCCATCTTCTCCATGCTATGGTATAATCTTATAAACTTCTATCATGTTACCCCCTTTCTCGTATTTTCTCTAAACTAAAAAGTCCCAAATGCTCCATCCTTTCCTCATAAGGGAGTCATCCCATCTCCTTAATCATTCTGGTTGCTTTTTCTGAACCTTTTCCAACTCTGCAATATCTGTTTTCAGGTAAGGCAACCAGAAGTGTATGCAGTATTCCAAATATGGTTGCTCTATAAATTTGTATAATGCCATTATGATACTGGCAGCTTTTCGATTCCTTTCCTAGTGATCCCCAACCCTAGAAATGTTTCCCATGCCCCATTGGGTTATCTGGTGTTTCCTATGGTCCCAGGGACCATAGGATTTCAGGGTTTACGTCTGCAGTGTAAACCACTTTGAGACTCTTGTCATCTGGAGAGCAGGATAACAGGTATATTAAAAACAAATACATAAATGAACATCAGATGCACCTTCTCCCCCTCCCTCCCTCTCTCCCATCCCCTATTTCCTTTTAATCCTTCGTCTTCCTTTCTTCCATTCCCACATTTTCCTTCCTTCCACTCTCATTTAGCCTCCTAAGATACTGCAGTAAGGAACCATATATGGTATATCCTTGACAGCTTTCCCTGTCCTACAACACTCCCAGATGGAGTCAGCAGTGGTCTCTTGTGAGATCATTTGGCTGGTATCACAAAGGAATGTGCCAGGATGTTAATTCCCATTGTCAGTCCTCCTTTACACACACTGGAGACAGACGGCTGCTTTGCTAAGAACACCATACCCTGGAACCGGAGATCAAGTAACAGTGGGAAAGAGGGATGTGGAGAAAATTCAAGCTGAGGAAGATAGTAACTCAATGGCACAGTGATCCTATGATCCTTCCTATATTTCATAGATCAGTGATAGAACTCCTGTTTTGAATGCAGAAGTTCCCAGGTACACCCAATGGAGATTGCTGCCTGAAACTCTGGAGAGCTGCTACCAGTCAGTGTAGAGAATGCTGACCCAGATGGATTAATGACGGTTTTTATAAACAAGCAAACAAGTTTGCACCCACAACACTTTGCCTTCTGACAAAGGATTGACCAAAAAGCATGCACTGATTGTTGAAATGAATCAGCACGCCCAGTCCAAAACCTTTACAGGTGCAAACTATGAAAAGTGAGATTGTGTATAACTGGCCCAGCAACATCCTGAGCACAAATTGTTATAAATATACAAAAGAAAGGATGTCTGGAGGGGTCAACACTCATGCACACAAGGTGCAGAAAGTCTGGAGAAATGTATACAAAGTGATCTTCATATTCTGGGGCATGGCAGGAGTGAGGAACGAGCAAAAGAAAGAATTCGGGGATTTTCTTAGGAAAACATATTCTGAGAAATTTGGGCACAGTTCTGTAAAAATCACCCAATGAAGCAGCCTGCAGTGCTCCTTTGGTCACCTGCACTGGCTCATTATAGCTGGGGAAACTATACTCAGTAGGCAGCTAACTAGCTCTCCTCCTTGCTGCTGCAAACAGAGAAGAATTGACAAAATACAAAAGAGAAGCGTAACCGCTGCCACGGTGAAACCAATGACAGATGACACAGCTCTCAAGCTGTCTCCGGCATCCCACTGAATGACAAGTTTGACAGAGAATGTCTGTTGCTTGCAGGGCTTGATCCGTGTTCTAAAGGGGGAGAGGCGGGGGGGGGGGGGAGAGAGAGAGATACCCTGAAACTACTATTTCCAGGAAGTTTAACTAGTGATAACTGCAAACAGGCATTGCTGTTAACAAACCAATACAGACAACGTTATCATTGCGGGCATCACTGTTCCCTCATTCTTCTTCGGTTGTTCCCCCCCCCCCCCCCCCCGTGCCGTCTTTCCCTACAAACGCAGCATGCTCAAGGGAGAGGCACTGCTTGGCTTTCTGTCAGAGCTAGCAAACAAACAAACGTGTGTGTGTGTGTGCGCACGCACCTGTGCACACACACACATACACACCCATGAAGCAGAGAAAGGAATCCCACACAGAGACTGGCAGTAGACAGGGGAGAAGGAAAAAATGTACGGCATATTTCACTTTCCCACTGCTGCTGCAAAGCATCGCGTGGATTATAGGATAATTGGATGCCCCACTGAGTTCAAGTAACACTATCAAATTATCATCAGTTGGAACATAGATGTGCTGCAGACTTAAACTGGTTTAATAGGCAGTCCCTCTCCCCCGGGGGGTCCCTGGGGAGTGTAATTCTGTAAGAAATGCAGAGGGCTGCTAAAACACATTCTGAGCACCCCCACCAGATCAGGGAGACCAAGGGAATTTCCTGGACTAGGAGGGATAATTGTGTTCTGCCTGCCCTTAGGATGGGGAATGACGCCAGGCCCCATAGCTATACCAAAGTAGGAACAGAGGAAGCTGCCTTATACCGAGAGAAACCATTATGGCTCCTTATTGTCTGCACCAAAGATGGGGAACCTGTAGACCTCCAGAAGCTGTCAGACTTCAACTCCCATCAGCCCTAGTCAGCATGGTCAATGATAAAGGATGATGGGGGATGTGGTTCAGCAACATCTGACAGTGGTACTCCAGGGTCTGAGACTGACAGTCTTCCCTAACCCTATGTGGACATGTTGTGGATTGAATCTGGGACCGTCTACATGTAAAGCAGATGATTTACCACTGAGGTACAACCCTTCCCCACTGAGCTCTGGGTCTCCTGTGACAGACCCATGCATACTGCCCTGTATATGCATTGTTGCATCAAAGTAAAAATCTCATGTTTCAACACAGCGTGGTTATTAAACTTGTAGAATTAAAAACTGTATGTGGTGTAGATAATATAGAATGCCTTCAAAATCTCTCTCTCTCTCTCTCTCTCTCAACTACCAACTGCTCAGACAATATAAATAAATAAATGACTCAGCTGTACAACTATAGACTCATCAGGTTGGGATGCAATCCAATACATAAATTGTAAACAACACTAGAAGCATTAGAAAGGCCCCAAAGATCTACTGCCAGTACTTAACAATTCCCTTCACAGAACATTAATCATGAAAAATTTTCAGCAAACTTGCTTTTTTAAAAATAAATAAATAAATAACCTTATTATGCTAACAGGCTAAAAGTGGAATAATACAAGGGGAGAAAAGATGGATATAAAATGCATGTTCACCTCTCATTATCAAAAACCCTACATGCCTTTGATGATTATCACTTATAAGAGTCAAAGTTCAGAAACAGTTATGTGACATAGCTCTTCTGGAAACTTTCTTCAGAAAGTACATTAAGTGTCAAACGTCCCCCTTTAAACAACAAACAAACAAACAATTCCTTGCACCCAGAAGACTAAACTGACAGGGAGGCTACTGGGTGACAGCTTATGTCCTTTACATACTTGCTTTCCACATGCAATTTTTTTTCTGATACTCAGAAAGAAAGACAACTTTAGCAAGTGTCCAGAAGAAGGGCATTCAATTATGTGGAGGAATTAATTCTGCATTCAAAAATGTTTTGATATGTGCATAGATGCCAACCTGAAGAGAATACTCCTAGCAAGTCTTTGGGAAGATGATCTCTTTAATATGGATGCTCGGGGGACTTATTATTTGCAAATTCGACATTAGCTTACCTGAGCTACACCTTCAGGACTAAGATGTGGATGAGAATGTGGTTATCCTTTGGGATTCACACTTCACCACATTTTGCAATACAGTTCTTGACTAATAATCTTCATGTCTACTGTCTACACAAGCTTCTCTCTTCTCATCAAAACCATGTGCTACCCAGCTTCTGTCTAACAGATGCAGAAGTTCAGTTATGGCTAGATACAAAATGGGATGGAGTGGGAGCTTTGTAATAAATGCTGGAGGAGGGCTGGCTCTCTATCTACACATTCTTTTTCTTACTGTACCAAACTCTGTCCTGGAACCTCAACAAAAGGAAACCCTATCAGCATTCCACCTCCCTTTCCCACACAGCCACCATGAAAGAGAGGGGCAACGGTATGAGTATTTATTTATTTACTCATTTATTTTATTAAAAAAAACAAAAACCCTTTATGCTGTTTAACCACAAGAGTAACTAAGTGGGTCACTAAAATACAATACAAATAATAAAAATAAATAAAAACTACAAAACCAGACTTCGCTTCAACCTCTGCACTTCACCCAAAGAGAACTTTGACCTAATTTTTTTCTCCCCTTTGATAATTCTCGAGTGCAATGGGTCTACTCTGACTGAGGCTAAACCCATAGGTTTACAAACTCACAGTCACTACTCCCTCTTATTTGTAACGGCACTGAACTCTTTCTTCATATGCTTTATTGCATTTCATGATAACCCTTGCATTCCAATGGAATAATCTCATTCTGTCCCTATATGAACACACACACACACACACACATACACACACACACACACAAAGGCATCTCAGTATTCAAAGGGCCCAAACGTGTAATCTATCTGCTGCTTGGATAATTCGTCCAGAGTGGCATTTTGTAATGACAGCAACTTTCCAACCAATCAATAGTTATTTAATTCCCAACAAGCTCTCGAGTCCATTAAACCTGATTACATTCACCCATTTCAGTTGGGCGCAGTTATTTTTCCTACACCGGCACTTAATCTATAACAGGAACTTATGAGAACTTTCAAAAGCAATTCCAGCATCAATCAGCATAGAGCAAAAAAGATGTGATTTGCTTGTAATTATTTATTGGCCGGGATGGCAGAAGGTCTGGCTGGTGCAGGAACTCAACCTTCACCTCCAGATCTAATGGCTAGGAAGGCCTCCTCAATGTGCCAATTCTGCTTTTATTACCCCCCTCTACAACATTTTTTTTTTAAAAATAGAATTGGCTTATGAATGCCAGAAAGCACATGTGCTGCTTTCAGTATTGATGCTGCTCATTCCGAAGGGGATCAATAGGCATTGAGTTCATGGAAAACATGCATATATGTCTGATATTGAATAAGTTCTGAAGCCTATCAGCATCTATCTGAATGCTAGTTTGTTAGGCTTAGTGGCGCTGTATTTTGGCAGAGAATTACCAGATTTGAATTTTGGAAGGCTTCTTCCAAACATCACCAGCAATACCAGTATAAACTAAACAGTTCAGCAATTCAGGTTTATTGTAACAAGTAATGACTTGCTTCTTCTAGATAGCAAAACAGTTTAGCAAACTACTGAAACTAAATATGACAGTATCACCACTTGCCCAGCCATTTTCAAACTGTTGAATGAAAGTAACAACGTTCCTTACCTTTGTCATGCAACATTAGTCCAACTTCTGCTAACTCTCAGGCCCCTGGAATTTAAGTATTCCAATAGGCATAAAGGCATTCCCTACTGCACTTTTAAATGTGGTCCTT
Organism: Podarcis gaigeae; assembly: GCF_964106915.1. Classification (NCBI taxonomy): domain Eukaryota; kingdom Metazoa; phylum Chordata; class Lepidosauria; order Squamata; family Lacertidae; genus Podarcis; species Podarcis gaigeae. Next base: position 33,216,314 of record NC_139690.1, read on the forward strand.
ACAAATATTTTTGACGCCCTACTCTGGTTATGATCCTGTGGTTCAGAAGAAATTGAAACAGTTAGCCATCTCTTGTTATGTTGTAAATTTAATCAAGAATGCCAGAGTTCATTTTGTATCCTGGAATATAATCTAGATACAATTATTACCTTCTTTTCTTGGATACAAATAAGAACATTGCTGTAATGCTAAATTTGTATTAAGAGCAATGATACGAATTAAAATCTTCTCCAAATCAATGTAACCACCATTTCTTAACTGTTAGAGAGGTTCCATAACCCTGCAACTTATGTGGTCTGTTGATTGGCTCAATGATTGATCAATAAAACATTTGTGCCACTTATGTATACTTAAAGAAGTATACTTAAAAAAGAAAAGATTAAATCAATCCAAAACATCTTACACCAAAAAACCTAATTGGAACAGTAAAACAATTAAAGCAATCAAATCAAAGAAAAAAGGGAAAAAAATAACAAAATATTTGTAATTAATGTATTTGTTCATTTGTTTTTAAATCAATTTATAAAATGCATATATTTCAAGTTGTGTATAAATATAAATATACAAGATAATATCCTTTGAACAATAACACTGAGGGGCAACACAGATACAAAACTGTTAAGCAGAATGGAAACCATAGACAGTAATTAAAGTGTCAAAGTAAATAAAGATGTCTTAAGTTAGCACCAAAAAGATTGGAGTGGTGTCACAAACTTGAGGTGCTACCATGGAAGACACACTGTGTCTAGTACTTAAATAACATATTTCACCAACTCATGATATAATGGTTTCAGTTGAAGAACTTAATGCACAGAAAGGCTCAATTAAAAGCCACCTCAGAAAAAAGAGAGAGATATTCACCTGACATCTAAAGAACATCCACATTGGTGTCCCACAAATGTGCATCATGAATAGAAAGAGTGTTCCATAAACAGGGGGGCACCACTGAAAAGACCCCTTCTCCAGTCACCACCTAACCAGTCTGTCATCACCTCTGGCTTAGCAATAATCCATCAGCAATGTCTAGGCAGTACGATGACCATGTACATACACAATAGACAATCTTTATAGAATTCCTTCAAACCATAACAAGTACAAAATGAAATCTTTAGTCTCAAAGTCTCTGAAAATCTTTAAATGAAGCAAAGTACCAGACTTTGTATGATGAAAGACAAGCTGTGAAGCTTTGTGTATTCAGCAAATATGATGTCCAACACTGAACAGTGATTCCGGATATTGACTACTGTTTTGTAGAATTCTTCGTCAGCGTGGTGGGAGGATATAGAATTGCTTCATAAACCCATATTATTTAGAATGAATGTATGTAAATGAAAATATCAAATGCTATGGAACAGTGCTCATGTAATAATAGTGATAATCCAGACACAAGAGTCATAAGCTGCATATATACTAAGTAAGGCACCAGGTCAGGTTCATGGCTCTGACCTGACTGCAGGAGATAAGAGGATCACTGTGCTTGAGGCTGTCAAACAGGAGCCCACAGAGCAACCTTCCAGACTGTCAGAGCCTGCAGGGCCACACCCCTGGCCTTCATGGACACCTTCCTCTTCTCCTGAGGAGCCAGGTGCCTCTCACCACACACCTCTGGTCCAGCACACCAGGAGAGAGGCTACGGAATGTAGAAGGAATGCCCATCTTCAGGCCACAGTGTTGACCCATTAGGAGGGTGGAACCTAGAGGAGGTAGTCTGGAGAAAGAGGCTTAAAATGCCTCTCAGTCTGCTCCCAGCCTTTGGTGGAGCAAAGTACTCTATTTAAACGTTAGTAATTATTTCTAGACATGCATCCATAAATATACAGTGGCATATGCTAATTGTATGCAAATCTATGTTTCCATTTTGTTGCGTTTATCGGTGACCCACATCCTCTCTCTTTTTTTATCAATGTGTAAGTGGCAATCTATAACAAACTGGTTACTTAAGGTATGAGGCATCCCCCACCCAATCAATATATACTTGACCATTTTGATTTAATGGTTCAGAAAGGAAAACCACAAAAGCAATGTTTTGAGGAAATGGGTTTCATTTGTGATGTTTTGGGGCAGCGAACTCCATGACAACACTGAATCCACAAAGACTGTGAAAAATACGACGGCATACTATTTAAAATAAAAATAAACGTGGAGGAGGGATATCTGAATACAAAACCTCAATAAAAGAAGAAATGCTAATAGAAAAACAAATAAACGTACAAGACAAATAGATGCATATTTAATGACTCACATCCACTGTTCCAAAGAACTCAAAAGAACCACATCACAGTAAGTTACTCTGTCTTGTTGGCTGCCCTGGGAGGGCCAAGTCCCTCTGAAAGCAGGGATGGATCACAAATGCACTGCCCTGTGGTCAACCTCATGGAGCGAAGGCATGAATGTTAAACAGCATTTGGATCGATACAAGCAAATATAGCTCAACTACACCATTTATTCAGCCATGAGAGATGTCAATAGACAGATTAGGGTGATCCATCTTTTTGATTTCCTACTGTCTTCTTGCCGACTACATGAGAGGGCTATTTTTTTCTTTTTGCCTGTATTAAAAAGTGTTTGCTTTCTCAACCATAAAAATTCCAATTATGGCTCTAAGTGCACTAGAGTTAAGTTGCTTATTGGGAGCGACCTTGCTTTGCCTGACCAAAAACAAGCCAGGAACAGTCACGCTGGGAGAAAAACAGACATCTGATAGGTTTGCAACAAAAATTATGAGATAGCACCCTTTTTCTAAGTACCCACATCACTCCCACTAGACCAAAACACCTTCACTGGAAACTTCACATTATTATTAACAAAGTTTTCACTAATATATGCATTGCTTGGTTGGAGAACTCCACTGCATTGCAAAATGCAGAGAAGTGCAGATTTTGTGGGTTGCTGTGTTTCAATTCTCGTATTGTTTCAGGGAGTGCAAATTAACGAAGTTTGCCTCAAAATGCAAATTTATTCAAGTTTCTCCCCCATCCCTAGATAGGAGGACAACATTTTTAGGGCTTTTTCCAAAGTCATCGTGTATTCATGTGGTCGTGGAAATAGGCCAACATTATGCTGGCCTTTCTTCTAGAATTGCTTTTAATTAATTATTTTCTTACATTTATATTTCACCTTTCTTCTGCCTTGGAATCCAAGGCATGTGACCCATCCAGCAGTGGTCCTTGAGAGTTTTCAAGAGGAAATATTTTCCTAGCCGTTCCTGTAGATGCCAGAAATCAAGCCTGGTGCTTGAGATAGTAAGCGGGGGGGGGGGGGGGGGATGACTGTCTCATTATTGATTCTTTGAAGCTGCTATGGGGGTCTTTTTAAAGTTATTTTTTTAAAAAAAGGAAAGAAAGAAAGAAAGAAAGAAAGAAAGAAAGAAAGAAAGAAAGAAGAAAGAAAGAAAGATAAAAGACATGATAAAAGTTGTTACATAGTTAAATAATAGTCACTGGGTGAGAATTGGTGGGTTGCACCTTGCTAAAGAGATGTTCATATCATTGCTACAGCTAAACATTAGGTAGGATGGATGGGGAATCAATGGGGAAACCAGAAGCTGGGTCTGGGTTATTTTCAAAGGGATAGGAGCTTGGCCCAGTAGTTATGACTTAGTCAGCGGGAGGTAAGACATATTGACTCACACTGAGTAGGCAGCTATCCAGCCAGATGCTGAGCCAAGTGCTCAGGGACTGCTAGATAATTGCCATGCACTGGTTGCAGGAATTTAGCTAATCCTAGGGAAAGCGTGCAAACACACACACAACTGCAAATTGTCTCTGCAGGGACAGTCAACTGTACACACTGTCCCTTGCTGTGTTGTTTTCACAAACACAACTTGTTCATGTTGAGATGGCAGGCGCTATTTTTAGACAATCCTCCTGGTATTCAAATGAAAGAGGAATTGTGTATTTCTGCACAACTGTCACACTTTGGGCTAATTAATGAGTCAATTGGGACTTTATTGTTTTTTGGGGGGGTTTAAGGGGGGGAGAGAAAGGAAGAGAGAGAGAGAGGTGGGGGGAGAGATGGTTTAAAAAATTGTACAACTGCTTGGAATTGTCCCCTTATAGATGACTGCCTCTTCTGGTTGCCTTCTCACTCTGCTCCATTTTCAGGTTAGAAAAGAAGACTGTATGGTTTTTGTTTTCGGGAGTTGGGGGGACCATGAAAATTATGAAAAAAGCCCTAGTAGAACTCAACCAAGGAGCACAACAGTATGATAAAGACAGCTGAAAGAAAATACTTCTCACAACGCATAATTAAGATGTCTGGCTTTAATATGTCAAGCTGCTGCTGAACTACAACTCTAATAAGCCCCAGCAAGCATGGCTTTGGGATGATGGGAGCTCTAGTTCCAAATCATTGGGAAGACTGAAAGCTTCCCCACACTTCCATGAAGGAATAGATACCCTGTTTATTATGGGACATTATTGCATTCAAACCAACAATTCATGCCTTGCCAGATGGGCATATGAAAAGACTGAGGGTCACAGAGCTTTCCTGTAAAATTTGCTAGAAAGAATTGTGAGATCACTTCCTTTGCCTACCTTGGCAGGAAGCTGTAAAACAACTACATACTTCCTGTCTGGGCAGTTTCTCTTTTCTTCATCATGCTTCCAAGCTGACCACATGTGCATGTCACGGCTCTGCAGCTCAGACATTTTTTAACTTTGAACTTTTGTAACTTACATGGTAGTTATAAACCTGCCATCATTTTGCTACAGTAATTGCTGCTTTGAGACCTAGATTATGTACGTAAATACTACTTTTATTTCTTCACAAAACAATGCTTTGTTTTTAAGGGGGAGATAAGGGGTAATACCAGGAAAATCCAGTCTGCCTTGAAGCATCTTGGATTATTGTTTCTAGAAGGTTAAATCAGCCTTGTATTAGCTTCCAAGTTTTAGCTGCAAAGGATGATATTCTGCTGATCTTGTTATCCTCCCCAGTGTCTAAATTCATTCCAACATTTATCTGGCCCTCAAGACTCTCATGGTCCCTGTCTCATTACACCACATCACACCCTTCACCAGTCCTATTCTATGCCAACATTGTGTGTTCATTCCTGGCTGAAATGTGTCATTGAACTGTGATAGTGTCTGGATGGAGGGTGGAGAGTCTGCACAGAGGATGGCCAGTCATTAAAGGAAATTTAGGACTTTTGGAATTAATTTATGTTTCAATATGGGAAGCTGCTGTAGAAGAAACTAAGGTGTAGACACAAAGTCAAGGAAGGTGCGACCTCAGATATATATCTATATTCACATACATACACACGCAGGATATCATCGGATGTGGGAGAAATGTGTTCCTGTTTGCATTTTCGTGCAAAATTGCTCTATTTACACATTCCAATGCAATAAATGAACTAAAACACAGGTGTCCTTTGAACTGTGCACTTCTCAAAATTTTGTGATGCACTTTCCCCACCAAAAACGGGTTCACAAAAATGCATATACTGTATTGGTAAAGGAATTGCACACCAAGATGCATACATCAGAAGAAATCTGCACAAAAAGGCATGCAAATTTTAATGCAGAGTATTAAAAAGAAAGAAGGAAAGAAAAATCAATTGATACAGAAACAGAGTGAATTTAAGATTGGAAAAATGAGAAGCCAAGAGAAACCAAAATAGCCATATTTGTCCATTCCTAACACACTCATTGCTGCATGCTGGCTGCTTTCCATTGTATGTTCAGAAAATGTTGCACCATTTCAAAGCAGCCTAAGAATACAGCACATTTTGCTTAATCTCACAAATGCTGTCTCCCTCCCTCTCTTTCCCCAAAGACCAAAAGCAAACATTTGTTTAGCCACACAAATGGATATGTACAAAATTCAGAGGTCTTTGATTGCATAATGCACCTTTACAAAATAGCATAATACGGGATCAGCTTGTATCTGTGTCTTCTTGTCTGAGGAGTAGATTGGTTAATAACCCATCAAGGCTGTATGTAAACCAATCAACCAACAGAACAATGGTGCAGATGTTGACTGGTGCCCAGCACATCATAGACATAATTAAACACAATGAGGCATTTCCCCATTCAAATAAGAGAGGTCAAATGTGGTTTGAAGAAAAGTACAATCGTAACACAAAGCCTCATTTACTGGACACCTGCCTGGTGATATATATACTGTTTGTCCTGTGATGAAAACATGAATTTTCATTTTCTTATCTGAATTCAACTATCATCACCAAGCGTGAAGGGGGGAGTCCACACCCCAAGCAAATATATTCTTCACATTACCATATATCTTCTCACTGCTGCTGAACACCACATTTGCTAGCTCCATAAAAAATACAAGGCAATCAAATTTCCGAGCCATATAGAAAATCTGGATATTTCTGCCTTTCTCTGCAGTTTAAACCAGTGAACACAAACACAATCTACATTGTCTAATAAAGGCTTTAAAATGCTACACGATGTTGCCATATTCCTTGCAATGTAATCTCATCACCTGGAAATGAAAGTGATATATTAAAAATAATATAAAAAGGAAATATGTATGAAATATATATTTGCATCTAAATAAATATGGACTTCCATATGTAATATTTATTTTCATTTCTAAAATTTCTATCCCAGCCTTCCTACAAGATAGTCCAAGGTAGCTCACAACATATAATAAAAACCATGCAATATTTCTATGCTAATCCTGTTGTATGTTCCTCTGTGGGTTAATTTTCGGTATGACACATGTATACTTATTTATTTATAGTTAACATGTTTGCGCCCTGATAGGCAAATAAAGAGGCAGACACATAAGCTGGGGTAGAAGAAGAAGAAGAAGTTTGGATTTTGGATAAAGAGTGCTTTATCACTACCCTGAGGAGTCTCAAAGCAACTAAAAATCTACTTTCCCTTCCTCCCCCACAACAAACACTCTGTGAGGTGAGTGGGGCTGAGAGACTTCAAAGAAGTGTGACGAGCCCAAGGTCACCCAGCAGCTGCATGTGGAGGAGCAGGGAAGCGAACCCAGTTCACCAGGTTACGAGTTCACTGCTCTTAATCACTACACCACACTGGCTCACTGGGCCAGTTTTATTTAGATCATGCTTCCTCAGCTTCGGCCCTCCAGATGTTTTGAGACTACAATTCCCATCATCCCTGACCACTGGTCCTGCTAGCTAGGGATCATGGGAGCTGTGGGCCAAAAACATCTGGAGGGCCGAGGTTGAGGAAGCCTGATTTAGATCTTAAATTAAAATCAGCATAGGGAGATGTTTAAAGGGCAGGAGCTAACTTAACTGTATAAATATAACCTTTGGGAATCCTCGTGTGCCCCAATTCCCCAGCCACACCCTGAAGGTGAGAAGGGAGGCCTTTCTTCTCTGTAGCAGAAGGGGCTGCAGCTCAGTAGTAGATAATTTGCTTTGCATGCAGGAGGCGCCAGGTTCAATCCTCAGCATCTCCTTGTAGGGCTGGGACAGACCCCTGTCTGAAACACTGGACAGCCACTGCCACAGCAATGTAGGCAATAATGACAAATGATCTGACTTGGTATAAGACAGCTTCCTATGGTCCTGTGCTGGATTTTCTGAGTAGATTGGTTAATAACCCATCAAAGCTGTATGCAAACCAATCAATGAAGAAGAAGAAGAAGAAGAAGAAGAAGAAGAAGAAGAAGAAGAAGAAGAAGAAGAAGAAGAAGAATTTGGATTTGCTATCCTGCTTTATCACTACCCGAAGGAGTCTCAAAGCGGCCAACATTCTCCTTTCCCTTCCTCCCCCACAACAAACACTCTGTGAGGTGAGTGCGGCTGAGAGACTTCAGAGAAGCGTGACTAGCCCAAGGTCACCCAGCAGCTGCATGTGGAGGAGCTGAGACGCGAACCTGGTCCCCCAGATTACGAGTCTATCACTCTTAACCACCACACCACACTGGCTCTCCAGCAATCACACATAGTTGCCTGACATAAGGGTGAAACCATGGCCACTTTCTCCACCTGCCTTATTCACATTGGGCTCATCCCAAATACAAGTGGGGAAGGGCTGTAGCTCAGAGGTGGAGAATGTGCTTTGCATGCAGAGGGTACCAGGTTCATTCCTCAGCATCCCCAGGTGGGACTAGTAGAGACCCTGTCCAAAAACCCAGAGAGATGCTACCAGTCAGCATAGACAATACTGATAAAGTTCTGATCCAGTATAAAGCAGCTTTCTGCATTCCTAATCAGTTGATAACCTGGAGCCAGTTTTGGTTTCATCTCATAGTCCAGTGCAGCTTCCAGACACCAAAAAACAGATTCCAGTCTTCAAAGGGTGCCTGCCCATGTTGTCTTGTTGCTCATAGAAAAGGCTGAAGTAGTCAGAGAAAGCATGCAACCACTCTTTGAAATCCTCCTCCTCCTCTCTCTCTCTCTTTCTCTCTCTCTCTTGCAGGGGTAGGGTGAGGTGTCAGAGAGCACCCAGTCCTAATTCCATCACTGGCAAGAGTGGTGTTTGATTCTTGACTGACTGCACACACATTTTCTAGAGGAGTAGGTCAGGAGGATTCCAGAGCCACCCAAAACCCAGTTGTAAGACTTGTGCCATTAGTAATACAACCACTGATAATCAGATGCACCAGCAGTGAAAAACCTCCCTCAGGCTCATGAAATTAACACCTGGGATAGTTAATAAAAGACAAGGGAGTCAGAGGGTTGTCAAGGATTTTTTTGCAAATAAAAAAAGCATTACCCTAATTTTAACATGTGCATTATGCTAAAAACGGGTGCCCCAGTGAGTGTTATGGCATTTTTATCTTAGCTAAAAGACACAATTACTTTGTTTACTGCAAACGTACATTTTCTCAGCGCATCCCCCCCCCCCATGGCTTATGCGTTAAGGCAAAGGGAGTCGCAGCCTAATACAATCTGCATCTATTTATGCTAATAACCCCCCCACCCCTGCTTTCCTCCCACCCCCACCATGCCAGCCTATTTCCATCGACAACACCATAAAGCAGGAACATCAAATCGAAAACTAATGGAAGCATTGCACCAGTGTGAAGAAAGCCAATCAACCTTAAAACAGCTGAGATAGATCTCATCCAGCAGTTCATTCATTCTTTATAGAATCACAATGAAAATATTCCTAGGTGAATCAGAGTTATATAAAGAAAGAAAATAATAATAACAATAACAACAATAATACTTGGGTTTTTTCTGAAAGGTTGTAAAGCATTGGGTTCTTTTGATTTATGGAGGTAGCCAGCCAGCACATTAAGCAAAACAGCTCAGTGTGCCAAGGGGGCCCTTTTCTCCCACTCCAACCCACAACTCCCCCTGAAATTCCCTTTATTAACCCAAACCAGGCCCTGCCAGCGAGCAAAGAACCGGCAGCACAGGGTGTATAAATCATTAAAATTATGCTGTGAAATGGCTGAGGTTCCCTTTGCAAGCTGGGAGACCTTCTTGCACAACAGGAGCTCGAGGCCCTGGAATTGGCTGCTATGAAATGTAGTCCATCATTCTCGGAAGCTGGCAGATTTCCACTTTCCCCTCTCTTCCCGCCCCCACCCCAACCCCCCCAGCTCCACTGACAGAAATGCAGGCCGTATGACTTCTATCGTTTCATAGATGGGAACAGGGGCACTCTGGTGTGCTTTAACACCACTGTTCTTGTACACCAAGGATCACAGTGTTTCTCAGCGCCCTCACTTCCCCATTGCCAAAGGCCTTTCTCTGCTTTCTGGATGTCATTCATCTACCCTTCTGCAATAGTCAGTCCTGCAGTGCCTTCTGAATTCTGGTGTGCTGGTCAGCAAACCAGAACAGTGAGGGGGGGGGGGACATGTAAGCTATTTAGCTATTTACAGCACAATCCCATGCATGTCTATTCAGAAGTCAGTCCCACTGGTTACAACTGTGATGGGGAACCATTTTTTCAGTCTGAGGGTGACATTCCCTTCTGGGAAAGTTTCTGGGGGGTGGATGCCAGGGGAGAGCAGAGCCAGAAAAAAAGTGGGAAGAGCAAATAAATTTTAATTTTACCTTTTTACAATAGGCTAGTTTCTATACCATGGGTAGGCAAACTAAAGCCAGGGGGTCGGATCCGGCCCAATCACCTTCTAAATCTGGCCCACGGACAGTCTGGGAATCAGCATGCTTTTACATGAGTAGAATGTGTCCTTTTATTTAAAGTGCATCTCTGGGTTATTTGTGGGGCATAGGAATTGGTTCATTTTTTCCCTTCAAAATATAGTCCGGCGCCCCACAAGATCTGAGGGACAGTGGACCGGCCCCCTGCTGAAAAAGTTTGCTGATCCTTGTTCTACACACACCCATCCTCCATCCGGATGCACAAAAGACATTACATGAATTCAGGGACACATTCCAGCCAGGCAAGCCCTCCTTGGGTAGGCAGTTTTGCAGGTAGGAACCCTGTGAACCAGCCTATTGCAGGCTGGATCGTCCTCCTGCCACTAAATTGGCCAATGGTAGCAGGAATTTAGGGGTGATGTGAAGCAAGGCCAGTAAGAATGTGACCTAGGAGGCCTGAGGCCCAGCTACAGAGGCCTGGAGAGTCGCGTTCAGCCCTTGGGCCTCATTACAGCCCTAGATTACAACTTCAGGGTTGCCCCAAGATATTTTGCCAACTGAGGAGAAGATAGCGCTCTCCATTTCCATACAGAGAAGCTGATGGTGCTAGAATTTCAACACCACTGGGATGGATTCCTCTACCACACCTGAGCACAGTAGGCTAATTTGTGAGGAGTGCAAGGCAGGTTGTATGGCACACCGAGCTCCATTCTCCAACACTTCACCACTGCTTCCCTTCCACCCCCAGCTTATGCGACCTACAGCAGCCACCTCACTTCACATAATGGTAGCGCCGGCCCCGTACAGCTTTAATATCCCAATGGATCTGGTTGTCCTTATGATTACAGAGAAGTTAAGAGCAAACACCCATTGGTGGCAGCAGCCGAATACACTTTGATCTGTAAGTGGACATGAGCTGGCCCCCTCTGCACCTTCTACTAAGCTCAACACTTTGAAGAGCCTTGCTGGGCTATTCAGACACCAGTTCCTATCATTATCTACTTGCCTGCTCACTCCATGGTGGTTGGGTGACAAACCTGTATGTTAAGGAGGGCATTGGTTTTGTGTTAAAGCATTTACTTTGCATGCAGAGGGTCCCAGGTCCCAGTGTATAGTGAGTTAGATGAACTAAGGCAAGGGTTATCAACCTTTCTGAAGTACAGTCATACCTCGGGTTACAGTCGCTTCGGATTGCGAGATTTTGGGTTGTGCATTGCACCAAACCCAGAAGTACCGGAATGGGTTACTTCCGGGTTTCAGTGTTTGCGCATGGGCAGAAGCACTAAATTGCGCTTTGCACATGCGCAGAAGTGCCAAATTGCAACCCACACATGCGCAGACAGCGCTGCAGGTTGCGGACGCTGCGGGTTGTGAACATGCTTCCTGCACGGATCACGTTCACAACCCGAGGATCCACTGTACTCATGGGCACCAAGCTGGCCACCCCCTGAACTAAGAGACTGATTCAATATGAGGCAGTTTCATATGTTCTTGTTGGTCTTCCTTTTGTAGCATTGTTTGCTGCTCCAAGTCTGGTTTAATGAACCATAAGAAGGGCAAAGGCTAAGTTTCCCGTCAACAGGTAGTTCTTTGCCTGCTCAGTCTTCTGTCCAATAGCTTACCATGTCACAGTCATCCCCACTGTGGTGAGATGCATTCTATTTAAATTATAGTCATCCGTCTTAAATTTGCCTCTATATGCATTAATTAGTATATGTAAATTTCATGCAGACTGGTGCCTTCTTTTGTCCTCCCCTCCCCCCGGCGATGCTTTCCTCTTTTCGGTGGTGCATGAGTGGCTATTCTGCATGTTGCACCCTGCAGCAGTATGCTTTGCCTTGCTGTATGGCAGGGTGAATGGAATCAGTGGAAGGGAATCCATATCCTAGTCCAGGGGTCTGCAACCTTTAAGACAAAAAGAGCCACTTGGACCCGTTTCTGAAGAAAAAAAACCTGGGAGCCGCAAAACCATTGCGACATTTAAAGCATGCGCACCGCTGTCTTCTGATCTGACAGCGGGCGGGAAGGTGACATTGGGACGGTGCGTGACTAACGCACGCACCGCCCCATGCGACGTCACAGCCAGTACAGCGCCCGCCACAGTGGGGAGTGTCGGGGCGCACAATGCCTCGCTAGTATCCGCCTCCCCCCTCCCCTCGCTAGTATCCGCCCCGGAGCCGTGGCAAAGGTGTAAAAGAGCCACATGCGGCTCCAGAGCCGCGGGTTGCAGACCCCTGTCCTAGTCCTTCATGCTATTTACAGTTGTACACTAGATTCAAAGTGCACCCGTCCTCCACTTGGACTTTTGATGCACAGATGCTTGGAGGAGGGAGCTGAACTCTCAAGAACAATGTATTAAAAGCTGCCCCCTTGAAGGATCCCCCTCAAGTAAATACAAAATAAGGATGGTGATTCATAAGGGTAGGTATTGGGGAAATCAGGGCAATTGGATTATATGTGATGAAGATCATTGCCTGAGCACCCTGACTCTCCTCTGTGTACGTATTGCTAAAGGCCATCTTCTGTCTGCCATATGCTTCTTTCACATGACACTCGCCTGTCCTGGAGTTGCTTTTGAAGCAAGTCTGTTAGTAAACCAACCATAGCATTACCCTTAAAAAGAAAAGTGTGTTTAACAAAATGAATGAAGGCATCTGGTTGCTCTTACCACAGAATGCCTATGATTAAAACCACATTTAGCACCATAGACTCTCTGGATAAGCATCCAACAATGGATAGGCACAATGGGTAGGCACAATTTTGCAAAACAATTTTGCCCCAATATGAAATGCATTTTAGTACACATTGTTTGGTTGGAGAACTGAATTGCAAAATTCAGAGAAATGAGACTTCCTAGGGATGTATGTGTTTCAGTTTGCATTTTGTTTTTGTGAGTGTGAATTAGGTAGGCTTGCCTTTAAATATGAACTGGATCAAAATCCCCTCTTTCCCATTTATGGTGCATGCTTAATTCACTTATTTTGGGTCATTAACAAATGGTTTCCATTGAAAGATGCACCAACTCTCCCAAATCCAAGGACCTAGTGATATATTGAGAAGCTAGAACTGACTCCCTCCTTGTCCTTCTGCCATTTGGGTTCCAGCAGGCTTTTTGGGAACTGACTGCTTTTAATGAAAGGGCTGGTGCCATGCTGGTATTATTATTATTATTATTATTATTATTATTATTATTATTATTATTAGTTTTAATAGATTTTATATATGCATACAATTGATAGAATTAAAGCTATATTAAAACTACTTGCTTTTAAATATTCCACCCTCACATGTCTTTAGTGCTTCTAATTTTTATCCATAAACTGCCTTGAGTCCCATGGCAGGGGGGAGTTGGGATCTGATCTAAACAAACAAACAAACAAACAAACAAACAAACAAACAAAGTAAGTCATTACCCCACTGTGACCTTTGGCCCGGAGATGGCACATTTAGCTTTCAGAGTGAGTCCATGTGGCAGAGTTCAGGGCGCAGAGTCTTGGCAAACTTGAGATTATTTAACTGCAAGAATATTTGATTGTGTTTAAATGTTTAGTTTCATACTGCATTGTTTTCTTGTTTACCACCATGAGCTCCTCTGTAAAGAAGGGTGGGATAGCAATCTAGAAAAAGGAAGAAAATGTGGACTGAGATTTCAAGTTCCCTGCTTGCTCAGAGTGTTCCAGTGCAGTTCTCTGCTTAAACAAGAACAAAACTCAAAAGTAACAGCAAAATTTAAAAACACGTATTCTGAGAGACAAGAAATCTAGAAATTCGCACACTTTTAGAAGTAAGATGTTTGAAATATGAATTCAAATGCAAATATTCAATAGAAGTTTTGCTTGATATTGCAGATTAATGTAGGAAACTGGCTGGAACGGATTTATGGGTGAATGCATGCAAAAGTGACACAGTCTGGAAACAGATTGATTCACCATCCCTACACTTCTCTCTCACTCCCTCTCCCCACCACCTTATGTAACCAGAAAATGAAATCAGCACATTCTAGGCTGACATCATCATGAAACAGCAGTTAGCATCAGGTGGTGCATAATTTTATTCCTGGTGAGCACCTTTGAGCAATTTGTGAATAGGAAGAAAACAATCTTTCTCTTCCACCTCACCTTATCAGGGGTTTTCTGTTCCTTGACTCATTCACAGTCCAAAAAACTTTAAGAACTGCCTTTTTAAGCACTTTCTTCTTAAACTTCTTAAACATGGCCCTTTGCGATTCGCCCCACCCCATAACCAGATTTTACCTTATTTATTTATTGAGGCACTTCTAACTCACTCTTCATTAAATTCAATCCCGGAGCAGGTTAAAAAATATTAATACGAACACACAATTCATAATAAAACCAACACCTATCTATCTGTGAATCGATAAGGTAAAGATAAAAGACCCCTGACAGTTAAGTCCAGTCGCGAGCGACTCTGGGGTTGCAGCACTCATCTCGCTTTACTGGCTGAGGGAGCCGATGTTTGTCCGCAGACAGTTTCTGGGTCATGTGGCCAGCGAAACCAGAGCAGTGCACCGAAACGCCGTTTACCTTCCCACCCGAGTGGTACCTATTTATCTACTTGCACTTTGATGTGCTTTTGAACTGCTAGGTTGGCAGGATCTGGGACCGAGCAACGGGAGCTCACCCCGTTGCAGGGATCCGAACCGCCGACCTTCTGATTGGCAAGCCCTAGGCTCGGTGGTTTAGACCACAGCACCACCCACGTCAATCTATAACATAACATTACAAAACCCAGCAAGTTAGCCAAAGACCTAGACAAATATGCTTTTTTAAATGGTGCTGAAAACCCACCAGGGTCACTGAGAGTCAAACTTGAGTACCGCATTCCACAATCATGGTGCTCAAGAATGATCTCTCATGGGTGCAGTGAATGCAGCACAGTAAAGAGGGTGTCCTTTCCCTACCTTGTGACAGCTGCACTGTTTGCCAATATTCCTTTGCTAGCACCTCTCCATGAGCAGTCAGGATGGGAGCAACTAAGCCACAAGTTGTTTACATGTGAAAATGTGTCTAAGACAATCATTTCCTGAAGCAAATGACATTAAGTTCTCAAGGCAAGTAGAATTTCTGGCCTTTTCTCCAGCAAATGGCTGTGTGTTGATATCCCAACTCTGAGACCACCTCTCTCCCCACCCCCCTACTTTGCTTCCTTTCTTTGGTGATGGGATTCAGTAGCAGTAGCAGTAGCAGCAGTGGACAGCACCACTGGGTGGAAAGCTGTCTCTGCGTGAGTATGAAACAGAATAGCACGTAACAAAGCTTAAAAGGCAGGAAGGCAAAATAGCTTGGGTTGCTGTTGTGATAGTGCTGCCTGCTAGGATTGTGTAAGCAACCAGTGGAACTTTGCCTGAGGTTGCTGACGTCTGGGTGTCTTAGATACCCATTTGGTATTTTGCGGTTCCTCTCACCTTATTGCCATAGCAACCTCGAAGTGTCAGTGGGGTGTATTAGTTTGAATGCTGGACTGGGAGGGGGGAGGGGAGGGGAGAGACCAGGGTTCAAATTCCCACTCAGCCATAAAGCTTTCTGAGCCTCCAATCTCTGAGACTACCCTACCTCACAGGGTTGTTGTGAGCATAAAACATGGGGGGAGGGAAACCACATACTTCTCAGAGGAAAGGTGGTCTATAAATGTAACACATGACTAAATGAATAAAATAGGTAACTAAATGGCACTGAGAGTTTCAGTGACAACCTACGTTGGAGTTCCTGGCATGGGAACCAAAGAGCAGAAAGAGAGAGAAAGCTTTTGTGCCCTGCTTGGTGTGTGTGTGTGTGTGTGTGTGTGTGTGTGTGTGCATGCAGACTTCATGAGGCAACAGTACTAGGCCAGAATGCCACCAATGGAAAATTGAAACCTTTCCGGTGAGCCACTTTGCTCTTTAAGCAGTCATGTAGCATAATAATAAAGATTAGGAGAACAGGCCTTGTATGCGTGTGCAGGTCCCTGTGCATTACGGAATAATGACATTCTGAGCGGAAATAAATGAAGGCCCCTGCAGTGCTATTCCATCAGCTTTGAAAAGTAAATAACTTCACTTCTGACGAGAGAGTTTTTCTTCTTCCTTGCTCCTCCTGCTACAGAGATTAATTGAGCTACACAGCCAAAGACAGGATTAGCACATGAGTTAGAGGAAGAAGGAAAACTTCAGAATGTCACACTCACCACAAATATTTAAAATCTACCTGTAAGTATAATAGCCACTTTCCAACATTCTCTTGGTTTACCCCCATGCAGTTGCTATAATCTCTCTCTCTCTCTCTCTCTCTCTCTCTCTCTCTCTCTCTCTCTTTCTTTCTTCTTCTTCTTCTTCTTCTTCTTCTTCTTCTTCTTCTTCTTCTTCTTCTTCTTCTTCTTTCTCTCTCTCTCTCTCTCTCTCTCTCTCTCTCTCTCTCTGTGTGTGTGTGTGTGTGTGTATTATGGAAGGATGGAAAAATTCAGTTCACCACACCTTTAAAGATGAATCTCCTTAATTTGCACTTCCTGAAACAATATAGTAACTGAAAGCATGGCCATCCTTTGACATTTGCATTTCCCTGTATTTTGTAGTGTAGTTTCCGGTCATGTAATGTGTACAAAAATGCATATGGTAGGGTGAAAGTGCAAGGGGGAAGGCAACAACTAGTGGAAATAATATTATAATGCAAAAAATTGTCATGCGAAAATGAGTATATGTGGGGGGGGGGATGCATACAAAACTTTCAAGATTTTGCACTAAAATGCTGGTGAATTTCCATGAGGACTTTCTAAAATAGTTTTTTAAAAAAAAACCAAAACCATCACATAATGATGTGGAAATGTGGAGAACTGAATGCAAGCAGCAGAAAAATAAGAAGGTGGGAGAAGCTGAAGTTAACAGATCCGCCGACTGTTTGTGTGGCTTAGTGTCTCTGCGCTGGGGGGGGGGATCACGATTGCACTTGCTTGTTCAATAGCTCTGACTTTCTATACACTGTTTTTAGGATTGCAGATTAAAAGTTCCGTTAGTGATGAAGCTTGAAGATGGGATTTCATGGATCACAGCATTGGCACTTAGCCAGCACTGGAATGTTTTCAAGGGTTGGTATGGATGGGCATCTGCAAAGGGCCTCTACTGGGTGCACTATGAGTTCTAGGTTACAGCTTGGCATTGTCTGCAATGACTGGCAGCAACTCTTCAGCTCTGCAGCCACGTGACATGAGCCCCCTGGACCTGTTGCAGGAAGGAGGAGGACCTGTCAATGGGAACAGAGTTGTTTGTATCTAGTCATCAGACCACCCTGATTTTAATTTATAAGTAGAAAAGAAAGCTGGTCCAACTAGCTTAGTATTATTTATGACGAAGATGCTAGGGATTGAACCTTGGACTCTCTGCATGTAAACTAGATGCTCCACCCCTGGGATATGGCCCTTCCTCATGGAGAAGAAATGGCAAGGACTTATCAGATTAAGAGGGTGATTCAGGACACACTGGAAGATTCAGGTCTGATGAAGAAAGGCACTTTTTCACACAACAGTGCATAGTTTAACTATGGAATTTGCTCAAATAAGAGGTAGTGATGGCCAGCAACATGAATGGCTTTAAAAGAAAATTTATGAAGTACAGTGGTACCTCGGGTTGCATACGCTTCAGGTTACATATGCTTCAGGTTACAGACTCCGCTAACCCAGAAATAGTATCTCGGGTTAAGAATTTTGCTTCAGGATGAGAACAGAAATTGTGCTCCGGCAGCAGGAGGCCCCATTAGCTAAAGTGGTGCTTCAGGTTAAGAACAGTTTCAGGTTAAGAACGGACCTGCGGAACGAATTAAGTACTTAACCCGAGGTACCACTGTATAAGGCTATCAGTGGCTGCAAATCAAGATGACTATGTTTCCCCTCCACAATCTGAAGCAGTGCACCTCTGAATACTAGTTCCTGGGAATCACAAGTGAGGAGAGCACTGTGTATTCAGGTCCTGCTTATGGGCTTTCTGGTCGACTGCTACAAAAAGAGGTTAGCCTTTGGCCTGATTCAGCAGGGCTCTTCCTTTCGCCTTAACAATTCTGATTTGAATCTGGTTGAAAATCAATCACACAAATACCTGGGAGAAGCAATAGCCCACCAGCAGTAGGACACCTTTGTATGTCCACTAACACCATTATGACTCTGAACATATACACACGTCTTTAGCTGTAGCACCTCTGGATGCTTGGCTTCCTTCTGTTATCTGATTCAAAATGCAAAGAGTGCCCCAAACAAGAAGGAACTCCAAATAGCCCTTTTCTTGCAATTCAGAAGCACTACTACCGGTTTTGTTTTTTACAATTTAGACACACTAATAGTTTGTCATGCAATTCAAAATCACTCCCTCTTTCAGAATACTAGGCCACTAAGATGAAACAATCTACTCCTTCAGAGGGCTCCTTAAACAGAACAAAACAGAATGGAAAGGCGGTGGCTCGTTCAGCATCCATGGCCACACAAAAGGGCAACATCTTTTCTACTGCCAGTAAGGCACATTATTCTGTAAATACCATTGAAGAACAGGCGCCTGCAGGAAACCAAAGAGGAGAATAAGAGGAGGAAGCCAAAACCCCAAGCTCTTAAGATGTTGAAGAGCTGAATTAAAGCAAGGGGGCAATTGGTAATTCTTTTTCATACACTGACCTGCCTCTCATTTCCCAAAGCATGTTGCAAACTTCTTTAACTGATATTATATTCTTAAGATTATTATTACCACCTGCTCTCCTCTCCTTTCCAATCCTGGCATTCAGAAGAAAGGAGACACTTCACTAAAATGTTTTCATGCTATTGTGGCTGAGAAGTGACCCTGTTTGACATCGCTGTAGTCAAAATGTCCTAGGTAGCTATTATTCAGAGTGAGAAACACACAGCGCTTGATCTCTTAAACAGCCACTTCACATTAGGCTGCTCATAGGAGAGTGAGAGGGTGGGGAAGGAAAGGGAAGGGAGGGAGCTCAAATGGTTCAAGAATGAACTCCAGAAGACATTTAATAATGTATAGTTAACACCCAACTTTACGTTTTACTTCAGAGGAAGATCTGAAGGTTTATCTACAAATATAAAGCAACCTGGTTCCTGTTAATTAAAAGAAACAGGAGATCACCCTTTAAGGGCTTGTCCACACTTCTGCTTGCCCCATGCCTAGAATCAAATCAAATCAAATTTTATTAAACGGTCACAGACCAGATTAACTCGTGCAGCTAGTCAGCGAAGCATAACACCGGAAAAAACAAAGGACAATTTCAATACAGATTAGGCCATAACAGCAATTTAAAATTAGACAGCATAAATAAAATTAAGTATTTGCCTTCGCTCTTGTTTCCTACACCTAATAGCGGCTACATAGAATTCGGCCTAGAATGGCCAGGTCTGAGCAGTTTTCCGCTTGACCCAGGCTTTTTACGTGTAAATCCCAAGTGGTTTTCTCCATGAAGTTGTCCAACCCTCTTTTAAATCCACCCAAGTGGGTGGCCATCACTGCCTTCTCTAGGGGTGAGTTCCATAGTTGAACTGTATGTTGTGTGAAAAAGTAACTTTTGAATAACATTGCATTACTTAGGGGCAGATAAAGAAGAGCAGGCGTAAGGTCCAAACACATGAACAAGGGAATAAAAACATAAAAAAGAGCCTTGCTCGGCATATCTAGTCCAGTATCCTCTTCTAAGAATGGCCAGCCTGATGCCTAGGGGAAGCTGGAATGCAGGACCCATCAAAGAATAATAGAACTGTAGAGTTGGAAGGGACCCCAGTAGTCAGAGCCAGTGTGGTGTAGTGCTTAAGTGCGGTAGTCTCGTAATCTGAGGAACCGGGTTCGCGTCTCCACTCCTCCACATGCAGCTGCTGGGTGACCTTGGGCCAGTCACACTTCTTTGAAGTCTCTCAGCCCCACTCACCTCACAGAGTGTTTGTTGTGGGGGAGGAAGGGAAAGGAGAATGTTAGCCGCTTTGAGACTCCTTAAAGGGAGTGAAAGGCGGGATATCAAATCCAAACTACTCTTCTTCTTCTTCTTCTTCTTCTTCTTCTTCTTCTTCTTCTTCTTCTTCTTCTTTATTTGTTGCATGCAGTAACTTTTTGGTTCTGCTGCATTCTGTCCAAACACTATGCTATCTGTCTCGCACTCCATTTGGGAGAAGTTACATAAATTTAAAGGGACGCGGGTGGCATGTGGGTTAAACCACAGAGCCTAGGACTTGCCGATAAGAAGGTTGGTGGTTCGAATCCCTGCGATGGGATGAGCTCCTGTTGCTCGGTCCCTGCTCCTGCCAACCTAGCAGTTCAAAAACACATCAAAGTGCAAATAGATAAATAGGTACCGCTGCGGCAGGAAGGTAAATAGCGTTTCTGTGCGCTGCTCTGGTTCACCAGAAGCAGCTTAGTCATGCTGGCCACATGTCCCAGAAGCTGTACGCCAGCTTGTAGGGATCAGATGGGATTACCATGAGGAATTATAAAATATACATCAAGTCATCGTGTCCACGATGAAAGCATTGTGTTGACTGGGTTTGATATATTGACGATAATTTCTGATTAAATCCCATAAGATTCTACATTCATGCCCTTTTGCCTCTACTGCCCATTTCTCTTGTCATGTACACTGCCAGTTGCTACGCCAGGCAGGCATCCTGGGCCATAAAGATAGTGGGCAAGTTTCTTTGAAGTAGTTTTCTTATATATTTATCTTAGGATGTTAATCTTAGGGCCTGGAAATGGTTTCACAGGAAGGTGATAAGGATGCCTATCCTCTTGCCATCCTTCTATCCTCTCTTGTTTACTCCTGTTTGTGATCTCCAGAGTTTCTCTAGTCCTCTTTTATTTACTCTCAGATTATGTATGCATGCTCAGAGTAGTAGTCTTTGTAGTTAAAAGAATTTCTTTTGATCTAACTTTGTCCCCACGTGAGTTTGTGAAATGATCAGAAGAAATCTGATTGGTTCTTACGAACACTCTGTAAAAAGTTCTTTTGTGAATAAAATGGCCTGGGCCGGGGGCTGCGGAGATCGGATGGACAGGCACACAGAGAGACATGATTATATGCACCCTTCCCAGAGTCTTGCTGGTTCAAGTCTCTGTGTGTATTCTTATTAATCAGAGTTCAATCCTTCCTTTACTTTGCGAACGCAACACCAGCTCCCTTGGTCAATAAAGCGAGATGAGCACCACAACCCCAGAGTCAGTCATGACTGGACCTAATGGTCAGGGGTCCCTTTACCTTTACATAAATTTCACAATTTGGTTGGATTTAAAAGAGGGTTGGACAACTTCGTGGAGGATAAGACTATTAATTGCTACTAGCCATAATGGCTATGCTCTGCCTCCATGGTCAGAGGCAGTAATGCTTCTGAATACCAGCTGCTGAAAATCATGGAAGGGGAGAGTGCTCTTCTGCTTGTGTCTTGCTTGCAGGCTTCCCATGGTCATGAGGTTGGTCAATGTGATAAGAGGGTGTTGGACAAGATGGACCATTGGCCTGATCCAGCAGGACTCTTCTTCTGTCCTTACTGTTTGTCAAAATGACAGACTGAATTCAAATACTAATAAATCCACTCCCTTAAAATATTTATGCAACAGAATCAGCTTTCAACATCTCTCTTCATCCACCATTGACAGAACCAATGCAGGGCTCCAGCTCAGTGGCTGTACATTTCATGTCAAAGGGCTTGGGTTCAAATCCCATAATCCCTTAAGACTGGGAAAGGCCCCTGGAGAAATTATTGGGTGTAGGTACAAAGAACAATGACTTAGCATAGTAAAAATCAGTTTCACATATTGTAGGCTTATTGATTCCAATAAAAAGGTGCTTACAATCTTGTGAAATATCAGTTTAGAGATGCACCCATGACACACATTTTGCCTGCAAGCTACCAATTCCAGTCTCTGACATTTTACTTTTAAAATGTATTTGGGTAGCAGAGCTGCCCTGCCTGGCATCTTGGAAACCTACTGTCAGGCAGAATAGTGGACAAAACCTATCAATTGCCTGACTCAGTAAAGTCTGTTGTCCAAGTACTCACTGCCCATGGGCAACTTCAAGGTTTCTGAGGTCTCCCTCCTTAAGGCTCTTGTTCTTTTAACTGGATTTGGACTGGACAGATTTTCAAAGAGAGGACTGTCCCCCCCATAAAGCAGGACCCATGGCCACCATTTCATGCAGGTGTGGTGGCTCTGGCTGTCATTGGCTCTGGTCCCACCTACACTTGGGTCTGCCTGCCTCCCAACTCACCAGTCCCAATGAAGCATGTTGGAGAATTCTGACAGAAATGGGAGTGGAAATGACCAAAGGTTGCTCATTTGCACAGAATGGAAATGAATCCGACAAATGCAATTGGCATTCACTGTTGTTGTTGCTTTCCCCCTCTGCAAATGATACATAATTGTTTATGGTTCTTCACCGCCCCCTCATATGCATTGTATTTGCATTGAAACGAATGGCCTTTGCATCAAAATGAATAGGAGGGGGAAACCATAATTAAGTAAAGCTTTGCTACAGCAGACAGCGAGATGAATAATGTAGTTTTCCGCAGAAGATAAACTGTAATGGAATGGAAACAGGGCTGCATGCAGAATGGAAAATGATGCCTTCTTCCACCCCTAGTTCTAATGGGCAGCAGTCACCACTGCTCAGTGTAAAACAGTGTCATAGGCTCAAACAAGACAGATTTCCCCCCTGTTGGGATGTGCACCAACCTCCCCCACCTCTCCAACACACACACACACACACACACACACACACACACACTTGTGCTTTTCTCAAACTGATTATTTAAATATAGCCAGCCATGTACATTGCACTTTCCTAAGCAACATAAACAAAAGAAGGGTATTTCCCCCAAATAACTAACAAGCTAACAGCTGGTCTAGATACCACTTGAATTGTGTGGTTTACAGCTGGGGAAGGGCTGTAGGTCAATGGCAGAGCATTTGCTTTGCATGTAGAAGGTTCCAGTTTCAATGCAAGCATCTCCTGGTAGGGCTGAGAGAGAGCCCTCTCTGAAATCCTAGATAGCTACTGCCAGTCAGTGTAGACCAGGAGTGGGGAATAGTTGACCATTCAGATGTTGCTGAACTACAGCTCCCATCAGCCCTAGCTAGCTTGGTCAGGGATGGCAGGAGCTGTGGTTGTCTCCATCCAGAAACCCTGGAGAGCCACTGCTAGTCATGTAGACAATAGGAAGCAAGATGGGCCAAGGGTCTGACTGAGGAAGGTTCCTAAGATGAGCACTGCTGTTTTAGCAATGAGGAGAGCAGCCTTCCTCAGTCTGGTGCCCACTTGCTGGCCTGGCTGGCTGGGTCTCATGGGAGTTGCAGTGCAAGAACAGTTGGAGAAGGATGCACTATGACATCAGAGGTCTGTATAACATTGTGCATTCAACAACAGCAGCAGCAGCAGGAACAAGCTAGCTAGCTGTCAGGGTTATTTCATTGAACTACCGTAGTTAAAAAAGAAACAAAGTTATCCAGGATGAAAACTGTTGTCTTGAGCCACTCTCTGCCCTGCAAACTACTTTCTAGTTAAAGACAAAGCAGGCTGATATTGAAGTTTCAGTTCAATTGCTTTCGATCGGCTGGTGTCCGGCATGAGAAATGGCTCCATTTAAGAGGAATTACCCTTTGTACAAATCACTTCACTATTTAAAACAAACCACATGTATCATCATTAAGTGAGAGAAAATTTACCAATCTTTTGGTATCGACAACACCATGGCTGTGTTGTGAGATAGCATTGCATATGGCATTGCAACAGTTGACTTTGCAACTCCATATGGGGGGACTGTGGCCAAACAGCAAAGTTTGTTGCCTGGTATAGGAGGTTTTCCTGGCTGTGCTCAGATGAACCCCTCTCATGAGGGATTGGGCTGCAAGGCAGCTGTGTGGGGTGGGGGGCCACTCACAATATCACAGTCTAAGCCCTAGCTATATGATTTGGTTTAGTTAGTTTGCTTTCTGAAGTCAGATCAAAATAGGATGTCAAAATCGCCTCAAAGGATATCTAGTGCTGCTAAAATCTTTCTTCCAAACACCACTGGTCAAAGTAGTGTCTGATTTTAAGGCAGGGTGGGGAGGGGATCTGGGGGCCTCCAGATTCTGTTGTCCTCCAATTCCCACCAGCCCCTTCCAGAATGGCTAAAAGTCAAGGATAATGGGAGTTGTAGTCCAGGAGGCCATAAGCTCTACACTCCTGATTAGAAAAAAATTCTGTGGAGCTGGCATATTTGGATTTTATTCATGTGCTGCAGAGGTTAGAGGTGGTAGGATAAGGGACGCCTAGATACGTCTACGTTGAGTTTTACAAATGTTCGTTACCGTCTTCATAAGCCAAGATTGATCGCTAACCCATTTTCATCACATCTACTTTTACAGAACATGGGATATTCTCCGATCAGATCCTAAAGCTGAAGGCCAAAGGTGCAATCCTATGTGTGCTTATTCAGCAACAAGTCCCATTTGAAATTAGCATTGAGTTGCTGGAAGGTAAACATTTGTAGGATTTGGCTGCAAATTTGGTACTAGGCTTGGTAAAATGGTTGACAAGACATCTAAAGGGTTTTGAACAGCTCCTCTTGATGGATGCCAGCACCAACTTTTGACTCCCCCCTTTCTGCCTTTTAATGAACACATGACTTGCTGTTCATCTATAATATAGACAAGGCATAAAGGCCAGGCTTCCAAATTTAACCATTTCATCAGTCAAGCTTCCCAGTGCATTTGTATAATAAACTGCCGTGTGCTATTTAAAGTTCTCTTTTGTACAAGGACACATTTGCATGCTCTGAAGGATTTCTTAGCAGCATTTGTAAAGCATAGCTTGTCATTAGTTTGGAAAAGGCTGCTTTGTTGACACCATTTAAAAGTATTTCAGTGGATGCAAAGAGAACTTATAAACCTCACAGGTTCAGTTCAATAAGCAATAAATTACAATGGTAAAGCGTAGCACACAGAGACATATTTTCCAAAATGAACTAAATCACCTATTTCTCCACCTAGGAATGGAGGGGGAAATCAGTTCAGTCCACATTTAAAGGCAAACCTCCCTAGTTTGCTGTTCCTGAAATAATATGTGAACCGAGAAGCAGCCATCCTCCAAAATTCGCACTACTCTGGGTTTTGCAGTGCAGTTATCCCCCCAAGTAATATGTACAAAAAATGCACGTACCAGGGTAAACTGTGTGTCAAAGAGCATATATAAATGAAAACAGCATGCAAAGATGTATCGTATTAGGCAAAAAGGTATGCAAAATATCTGTATATTAGGAGAAATTTGCACTAAAATGTTTAAGAATTTTCATGAGGACTTTCATAATAATAATACTGTTAACCATTCTCATAAAATGTAGAGAACAAGGCTTTAGGTTACAAAAAAGGCAAAACTGAGAGAAACAGAAACTGTTAGATTAACCCGTCCCTACGACCTACCCTACAATTTTTGCATTTAAGGGGGGTCCACACTAAAAGCAGCTTCTTAATTGCTATAAAGTTGAAACCAAGACGCTTGTGTTATATCTACTCAACAATTTTCTGCATTGTGTGTGTGTGTGGATAACATGGAAGCAGTTTGGGGCAACAAACGATTGCAGGGGGAGAGGAAGTAATTGTGACTTGAGCATTAGTTAAAGTAGATCACCACACAAGTAAAAGAACAAGTTAAGAGGACAGCAACCTATTCTCTGTGTTTCAAGAGAAGAATGTTAGCGACATCTAGTTAGTGATGTTATGTTTACCACTCAGACTTAATGCACATCAATAAAAACGGGGGAGGGTGTAGTAGGATCCAAATTTTCTGCTGTGAATTAGTTTGGCATTATGCATCCCCAAAGGACAGGGTTTTGTATTATGCAATTTATCCCCCCTCCCACCTAAAAAAGAAGGCTACCAAATCATAGCTGTGACAGGTGTAAAATTCTAGATAACTTATCATTACCTGATAAACAAAATGACAGTTAAGGCAACACTTCATTAAATGCAATAGAAATTTCTGTAGTATTGCAAAACAAACAAACAAATTATCTGAACAAAATCCTAGGGTTTTTTTCTTTGCAGCTTCTACAGACCAAACTGTACTCAAAGGGCGGGGTGACAGTAACAGACCTAGAAATGTTTTTTTTTATTATTATTATTAAATCTCCCCACCACATGTATCTTAAATGTAGAAATCCAATTCTACAAGGGAAACGAGAGGGAGACTACAGAGTGTTAATAGCATGAACCTCTGCAGCGGAACAGGCATCCGCAGAAAGGTTCAGGAAAAGCCTTCAAGATGCAACACTTTCCAAAGTGCACGATGGTGGCAACTCTCCTAATTTTGTCCAGGGCAGAGTGAGAGCCACCACTTTCAAGCATATCATTGTGGCAGCATCTATTTTCTTAAATCAGAAAGTATCTTCTATACAGAGGCTGAGATTGCACAATGCTATTGCAATTCTACATAGAGGAAAGAGATGATTCCTAGACCCCCACTTCTTCCCCCTCCCCTCATCCTCCAACCTCGCATTTATGTAATCTTTTAGCAGTTCCTTGTGTGTCCAGATTGACCTCTAACCTTAAGTCACATAAGCCCTTTCAAAAGCTACTTCCCAAAATGGTTGCATTGGAAAAGTTCAAGAAACAACTGAAGAAAATAGAACTTGCTTCTGCTGGTATAGTACAGCTATGCAGAAAGACAATGGTCTTTTAAGGGTGATTCCCCAAGCATCTAATTTTTAAAAGGCACACAGAAGTAGCATTGAGACTTTAACTTAAAAACAAAGGAAAGATTTGGTAGGCTTACTGCTAATTTAAATTGCATGCAGATAAAGCCCTCCCACGTAACAACTATATTCTAATCTGTACACATGAACCTTTTAATATATAATTTGTTTGTCAATCCCAGAGCCAATTCCCACCGAGTGTCTGGATACGGAAGAGAGCTTTGGTTTCTTTTAAAATGTGAGGCTTTTGAGCAACTGCCCACGTCTTAAAAGGCACCAATGCTTGGATTCTGAATAATTTCATTTTAAAAAATAAAAATAAGAAGACAGATCCATTGCAAGAAATCAAGAATATATTAGAACATTGCTCTGTTTCCCCCCCCTAAAGAGAGACAAGGAAAGAAAGTTCCGTATTGCTTTGCACACATCTGTATGTGACATCTAAACTGCCGTAGCAGCTGAGTGTTAATAGATAAATGCTCCTGTACCGTACGCTTCAGCTGAGTTATAGTAAATGCAGAAAGGGGGGAGGGGGGAGATGACACTCTCAACAGAATAAATGCAATTACATTTGCATGACAATATATTTTAATCTTGCTCCTTTGCACCCAGTGCATATCCCCTCTGTAGTAGGAGGCTCAGTTTATTACCCACAAAACTGTACATTTATAATAAGAATTCTAAGCACAGA
The DNA here is from genome assembly GCF_964106915.1 of Podarcis gaigeae. Classification (NCBI taxonomy): domain Eukaryota; kingdom Metazoa; phylum Chordata; class Lepidosauria; order Squamata; family Lacertidae; genus Podarcis; species Podarcis gaigeae. The sequence goes on from NC_139690.1 coordinate 33,243,703, forward strand.
CATGCCATTGTGAGATGCTGACACTTTGACGCTTGAACATTTGCCTGGGAGAAATATCCCCCCAATTGATTTCAATGGATTTACTTTTAAGTAAGTGGACCCGGATGTCTTGCTGTGCAGCCCTAATTTATTTTCCCTTCTGAAATTTCATGGACAAAAGGCAACAAACCCCAAAACTTATTTGTAACACCAGTTGGGGGGGACCCCTAATATTAAGATGCTGAAAATAATAATAATGAGGGAACGACTGATTTCTAAGGTGGAGGTAACTGCCTATGCCCTCCCCCCTCCCCATAGTAAACCCTCAATATGATGCCCATTGATAAATATCAAGATGCAAATCACAGATTTCCAAATGACCCATCAACTGATCTGGCAAACTTCTACCATCTATACTGCTCTTTCCCCCTACTTCAAATCCATTTATCCTCCACTGGCATCTAATTCCAATGAAGGACTCACATGGCAAATTGTGAGTTTAAACCAAATTTGCACCAGGACTGTACTTTGAAAAACAAATTTGATTCCCAGGAGCAAAAACTGGGAGGGAGAGAAGAACGATTTTAAATAATAATAATAACAAACATAATTTTGTGTGGCTAAAATCTACCATCTATCTATCTATCTATCTATCTATCTATCTATCTATCTATCATCTATCTATCTATCTATCATCTATCTATCATCTATCTAAACCTTGCATGCATATTGTTCCCAGAGCAAATACAAAACCAAAACCACAGAGGCGGCGGGGGGGGGGGGGGGACCATCCTCAAAACTTCAGAATATTTGAGATCACATGCATTGAAGCTGTACCATTAAAGAAAACGGAGGCGCAGAGGCAACTTTCCCGTACGAATTAATTTCTTTTGCTTATTTGGATGCATTCGTACACAGGCAAACACACACAGACACATGAAAGAGACAATTACACATTCCATTCAGGCAGAAAGCTGTTTCCACTTCATGGGGTACAGACAATACAGTGACAAGAAGAGGGAATGACCAAACCCGGGTGAGAGTGGTGGGGGGGGGGGAGAGAAGCAAGGGTGGGGGACAGAGAGTTGGAAGAGACAAAAAAAAGTTGCTGCGACTTACCTGCTGTAAATACATAAAAGTCAAGGCACAGGACAGCTGGGGACACATGCCAACATTCGGCAGCGCAACGCAGGTCGTCCCCGTCAGAGGATGCTGCATGTTGCTGCTCTGAACCCGACGTAGGACAAGTGAAGGGGGTTGCATACACGCACGTTGCTGCTGCCTCTCCGGTGCAAGCTTGGTTATTTATTTCTCTCTCTCTTCTCTCCCCCCCACCCCAAACCTGCCACCCCCAACACCACAACTGCCAGCACTCTCTCTCTCTCTTTCTCTCAGATGTGTGGGGGGTTTTTTTGCTTTTGATTTTTCTCTCTCAAAAAGACACACAACCTCTCAAAAACATCCCTTCTCAGGGTGTTTCTTTTTCTCTCCCCCCCTTCTTTTTAACAACGCAACCTTGCCAGCCTCCTCACCTCCAGCTCCCAGTGTTAAAGCCCCACTACGTTCAATTGTCAAGGCAAGGCCATTTGATACAATTTTCGTTTGGGAGGGTAATCCCACCCAACGTTGCCAAACAACACCCCCCCCCCCAGCTCACTCGAACGAAACAAAAACAGAGAGGTGTGGGAAGGAGAGAAAAAAAAGGGGTGGTGGTGAGATTTAATAAGCAAAGGAGAGAAGGCAGCCGGCAGCTTCTAAGCTGAGCTGCTGAAACTCCCCCTCAGTGACAACCGCCGTTGGAAGGGTTTGTTCCACATTAAAAGCCTGGCTCCCTTGGAGAGAGAGAGAGAGAGAGAGAGAGAGAGAGAGAGAGAGAGACTCCTTCTGGTGTGGCTGATGCTACTCCGCTCCTCTCATTTGTCAAATGGGTTCTAACCAGGGCAGGGTCTCTGTACCACTCACCAAAAATTCAAATAACTACATTTTAAAAAATCCCTGGAGAGGATGCAGAAGGAGAGAGACAGGCATCATATACAGTCATGAGGTTTGGGCAATTAATGTCACTGCCCAGCTGGGACGAGAAAGGCTGTTATGATTCACCACAGACACCCCTCCTCTCCAATGTTTTTTGTTTTTTTTTTTCTTCCTCAGGCCCTACACCTGACAATCAATTAGGGAATCCCCCATCGAAGGAATCAGGCAAACAGAAAGAAAACAAAGTCTCTCTCTCTCTGTGTGTGTGCACATTTAGAAAAACATGCATTAAAAGTATAGAAGCACAAAAGAAAGTTAAAATACTCTAGAAGATACACAAGGCTTTGATCTGTGCCTATCTCTCTGGCCATCCTTTTCAAAACATGTACCATACACAGGGACACACAAACATACACCCCCATCACACACACAGATGGACTTTACATGCCTGACTTGAAAGGAAAGCTTGAACTCACATTTTATACTGAGTCCTATTGCACCAGAAGTACAATCTGATGTATGAAAGCCACAGGAGCGAGAGGGAAAGCATTTCTTATTCTTAATATTAATTCTAATTTTAAAACTGCTTGTTTAGATACCATGTAATGTTGAAAGTATATTTAAATTTCTAGAGCCCCCTTATCAAAATCACTCAGGGTGAGGTGAAATGAATATACGTATACCATATATCTAGGAAATAATATGTGTGCGCACACACATCTCCCAAATCTTTTTATTTTCATTTTCCATAATATACTTTGCACCTATCTCCCCTTCTGCATTTCACAAAAGCTTGTAAAATCATTAACTGCTGTGAAAAATTAGATTAGGAACCACAGCAGAATCTCGTGGAATAAAGATCATGGTGTGGCACAATCCTTTCCCTCCCTTTCTCTCCTGTCCTGGGAAGAAAACATCTCTCTCTCTCTGTTTGTGTGTGTATAGATACAGATACAGATACAGATACAGATATAGCTATAGATATATAATTTCATTTAAGATTATAAAACGTGTCAGAAGGACAATCCATTACAAGAGGCTATTCTGTCAGGTTACATGAACAAACAGCATTAGTCACTAGGGGGAATGTAATGTTTACTTTTTTACTTAAGAGAGAGTAATGTCCCTCATTGGAATTAGTATTCAACTGTCGCAAACTGTCTCTCCCCCCCCCCCCCCGCTTTTATTTTATGGAGTAATAATTATTCATTAGTAGATCTAGTTAGTCTTCATGTAATAAAATCAGATGTGATCTGCAAATTAAATCATTTATGCTCAAAACTTGTCCTTGAGGTCAAATTTCTTTCCCCACCTCCCTTCCACATGTTACTAATATGTAACAAAAGATACTGGTGTTATTCAAAATGGAATTTGACAAATGCATTGAATTATTAATTCTTCCATAAAAAGGCTGAATCTCAGCAAATTACTCTTCAGGATTCCCCTCCATTTCCCTTCCCTCTCAAGGTTCCTTTCGAGAAGCAGAACTTTTCAAACATTCAGAGGGAACCCAACTAAAAAAATAATAATAATAAGAAGAAGAATAAGAAAAGAGAGGGGGGAAAGGCAGAATAGGCTACAATCTGTACCAAGTGAGGGAACATTTAGAGTTAGCGGGAAATATAATAATTTCACACAGAAATATATTCTGTGCCATTTCTTGTTGTTTTTATGTGGGTGTATTAAAAAAAAATGGTGTTGGGAAGGTTGAAACTAAATTGAAAGCACATATTTCCCTTTAAATAAAGATTCATTTCTTTCCCAAGCTACTATTGAACTAAAATGCAAACAGATCACTAGAGAATTCCTGTGATTCAGGCAAACAGCTCTCAACTCGGAAGGTAATTAGCTGTTGCATTGTGAGACGTGCACACATTTGAAAAAGCTCCTTTAAGAGACAGAGAGAGAAAGAGAGAGAGAGAGAAATCTATAGCAATCTTACTGCAAGAACCCCACCCACAGGACTGAGACAAGGCCGGGTGTTACAACCAAAAATACACCTCTTCCCAAAGCAAGACACCCCTCTAACAAACCAGCGCCACCCAACACACAAACCTGTTAAATGGCTAAAAATAAGGAAAATGCTTGGACTTACAAAACAGGGCTTGCTTTCATGCGCAGGGAAAGTCCATGTATCATGAGCTTGAGGTTCTCGGATAGCACTCCTACACTGAAGAGCACAAATTAATTTATAACACAAAAAGGGGGAATAAAAAAGGGGGGAATAAAAGCCTACGCACACACAAGAAAGGAAGGAAGGAGGGTAAAAATAAAAGCTAACATAAAAATGAAGTCCCTTATAGCCACTTTCTCATATCCTCCCCCTTCTTCATTTTATCCCTTTGCCTTAAGCAGTCCCTTGTTCTGACAGGAATATCTCATGCTCCTCTCCCCTCTTTTTCCAGAACACTAAACATGTTATTCAGCAAATGCCCTGAGCCGATAGAAAGAAAGAGATTTCTTTCTTTCTTTCTTTCTTTCTTTCTTTCTTTCTTTCTTTCTTTCTTTCTTTCTTTCTTTCTTTTCTTTCTCTTTATTCTTCAGCCGACTCACAGAAACACCCTGATAAATAAAACATGGCCCTCTAATAAGACCCTATCATAATGGGCAATGAAAAACAAATACGTTGCATAAGAGATGAACAAACCCATTTTCTCTATATATTATGGGTGGTTTCATTTCATTGTTTTAGTTTTGTAGTCAAACGGCACTGAATGCTTTGTGTCTGGACGGTTTGGAACTGTCCATGGTTCTTCAGCTCTCAAAGCAATGCTTTAAGCAAGCAAGCAAAATGTGTGCTGTAAATGAAGCACTTCAGGCTCCCCCCAGCAACCAAGCTGCTTTCAAGAAGAAGAAAAAGTTGCAGTAAGGTGTGTCTTCATATGTATTTACATGATCAGTAACACGTTTATTAGTCGGTGATATTTATAAACCAACTTTCCAGGCCGGAAAGAGATTCTGGCCACCACCTGAGCAGTGGCTTCACTTCCCATTATCCGCCTTCCAACAAATAACATATTCAGTATCGCTCAGAATATCAGAAGTACATCTCACCACAGTGAGTTTAAGAGGTCTTAAAGGTAAGGTAAATTCGACCCCTGACCATTAGGTCCAGTCGTGGCTGATTCTGGGGTTCTGTGTATCCACAGAAAGCTTTCTGTGCTTAGGGACACAGGAAACTGCCTCATAGTCAGAACTTTGGTGCATCTCAGTATAATGATTTGGTGGTGGCTCTCCATGGTTTCAGGACACGGGTGGTGCAACTCAGTATAATGATTTGGTGGTGGCTCTCCATGGTAAAGCTCATCTCGCTTTATTGGCCGAGGGATCCGGCGTACAGCTTCCGGGTCATGTGGCCAGAATGACTAAGCTGCTTCTGGCAAACCAGAGCAGCGCACAGAAATGCCGTTTACGTTCCCACCAGAGTGGTACCTATTTATCTACTTGCACTTTGACGTGCGTTCGAACTGCTAGTTTGGCAGGAGCAGGGACTGAGCAACAGGAGCTCACCCCGTCGCGGGGATTCGAACTGCCGACCTTCTGATCGGCAAGTCCTAGGCTCTGTGGTTTAACCCACAGTGCCACCCTCCTTAGTAATTTATAATTCCAGACACAGTAAACCAAAGCACGTGATCTAGATGGGTTGTAGCTCAGTGGTAGAACATCTGATTTGCATTCAAAAGGTCCCAGTTTTAATCCCTGGCATCTCCATATATGGCTGGGAATGCCCCCTCTCTGAAACCGTGGAGGTAAAGGTACCCCTGCCCGTTCTGACTATGAGGCAGTTTCCTGTGTCCCTAAGCACAGAAAGCTTTCTGTGGATACACATATTACCTATTTATGTAGCCAAAGCCACCACTTCTCGGCCATTTAGCTAAGATCAGGGGGTAGGATGTGGGATGCAGCTCCCCTCCTTTCAGGGGGGAAGAATTTGCAACACCCATCCTCCCCTGGAAGAAGAGGGAAGGTGGTTTACTTATTTATTTCATAAAATTTATACACTGCTTGGTTGCAAAAACAACAACCCTCAAAACAGTTTATGAAAGATAAAGCTGTGAGATCAAGAAAACAATCACAACCCTACTTTAAAACACCCCAAAGATAAAACACTAAAACAGATTAAAATCACCTCAAGTTGCTAAGTATCTGGGTAGGCTTCTTTAAGCATGAATGTTTTTAGCAGGCACTGAAAAGATTAAAGTGAAGGTGCCTGCTTGATCTCAATAGGAAGATTTGTCCCAAAGAGGAAATCATTATTTGGCATCCACCCTTCAAACCTTTGCAGTTCCCCATACGTCCTGATATGAAAAAAACCTTAATAGGGGAGATTTAACTGAAGCAATCACACCTTGGAAGGCTGCAGTGTGCAGACCTTGGCACCCCATGCTTCTGATATGGAAAGCATTGATTTGAGAGACTAAATGTAAGCATGGGCACCTAGGAAGGCTGCATAATGTAGCATACAGGTGAGATGATTTGTAGAACGAAGGAAAAGGCAATCACAGAACCTCTTGGCCACACCACATATACAGATTTTCCTCTCCTCTCTGGTAATTACTGAATGGAATTTATTTTCTCATTAATTGAGAATGGTTAAAAAAATGCAGGATAATCTTTCAGCACAACACACTAGATGTTATCGCTTGGGAAGGGGGTGTCAGGGAACACAGAGCTGCTTTTGGCAGTAGCCACATGACACTTTTAATGTTTCATTTCAGCCTCTATGTGATTTCTATTGGCCTCCCATCCAGAACATGCTGAGGTCTATTTGACAGCATCAGATGCTCTCAGAATATCCGATAAGCTCTCATAACTGATTGATGAAATTATGGTTCAACATCTGCATAGGTAGGCAGAGAAGTAATTTAAAGCATGGGTGCCCAACTTCAGGATGAATTCACACACAACTGAGAGGAAGAACTATAGCTCCATGTACAGGGCGAGTCTTTTAAAAGAGGCCCCGTGGAACATGTGTACTCTGATTCCATGGGGCCTCTTTTAAAGGACTCACCCTGTACATGTATTGTATGCAAAAGGACACATGTTCAATTTCTAACATCTCCGGGTAGTACCAGGAAATAATCCTGCCTGGTATCCTGTAAAGACAAACTGGCAACTAGTATAGATAATACTTTAGTAGAGGGTCCAATCCTAAGAGCACAAGTACATGAGAAGAGCCTTGTTGGAGCATCCTGTTCTCACAGGAGCCAACCAAATGTCTATGGGAAACCTGCAAGCAGGACCTGTTCACAAGAGCACACACACCACTGTGGCTTTCAGTAACTGATATTCAGAAGCATTATGACCTCTGACAGTGGAGGCAGAACATAGCCATAATAAATAGTAGCTATCAATAGCCTTATCCATACTCTGGATTTGACAAATCTCTTTTAAAGCCATGAAGGTTGGTGACCATCACTGCCTCCTGTGGGAGTGAGTTCCATGCTTTAACTATGAACTGTCTTTTATCTGTTATGAATCTTCTGACATTCATACTCATAGATAAACATGAGTTCTAGTGTTAAGAAAGAGGGAGAAAAACATGTCTTTACCCACTTGTGGCAATTGTGGCATGCACAATTATATAAATTTCTATCATGTCACATCTCACTCACCATTTCTCTAAACTAGTAAGTCCTGAATGCTGCAGCCTTTCCTCATTCCCTTCATCATTTTGATTGCCCCTTTCCTACTCCAACTTTGGATACCATGTTGTATATAGACCACTGGTAATCTGGTTATCAGGGACACGGGTGGCGCTGTGGGTTAAACCACAGAGCCTAGGACTTGCTGATTGGAAGGTTGGTAGTTTGAATCCCCGCAACGGTGTGAGCGCCAGTTGCTCGGTCCTTGCTCCTGCCAACCTAGCAGTTCGAAAGCATGTCATAGTGCAAGTAGATAAATAGGTACTGCTGCGGCGGGAAGGTAAATGACGTTTCCATGTGCTGCTCTGGTTCACCAGAAGCGGCTTAGTCATGCTGGCCACATGACCCGGAAGCTGTACGCCAGCTCCCTCGGCCAATAAAATGAGATGAGCACTGCAACCCCAGAGTCAGTCACGACTGGACCTAATAGTCAGGGGTCCCTTTACCTTTACCTAATCTGGTTATCTATAAAATCAAACTAAAAGGGGGGGGGGGTTAAGAGTGTCTTCACTACATTTCCACAGCAGATTATTAGTCCTAGGAAGCAGGTGGTGGGAAAGATTCTCTTTCTTATTTGGCAGGAAAATAGGCTTATCAAGTTGATTGATTAAAATGTGGATGAATTATTCGCTACTGGATGAGGTCTGCATGATAAAAGCAAGCTTAATCCAGAGGTAACAAAGGTGTTGCCCTCCAGTTGACACCTGCTGCAATGTATTGGTCTAATTCAAGGACAGGCAACATGATGCTTTTCAGATGCTGATGGACTACTACTCCCATCATTTATGACTATTGGCTGTGTTTAATGGGAATTGAAGACCAACAATATCTGTGAGGCCACAGGTTCCTCATTCTCTGGTCTAATCCAAAGGCACAATCCTGCACATTTTAAATTTCATAATCATTTCATAGATAGATAGATAGATAGATAGATAGAAGATAGATGATATAGATGATAGATAGATAGATAGATAGATAGATAGATAGATAGATAGATAGATAGATGATAGATAGATAGATGATAGATGATAGATAGATAGATAGATAGATAGATAGATGATAGATAGATATAGATAGATAGATGATAGATAGATATAGATAGACATATCTATCTATCTATCTATCTATCATCTATCTATCTATCATCTATCTATCTATATCTATCTATCTATCTATCTATCTATCTATCTATCTATCTATCTATCTATCATCTATCTATCTATCTATATCTATCTATCATCTATCTATATCTATCTATCTATCTATCTATCTATCTATCTATCTATCATCTATCTATCTATCATCTATCATCTATCATCTATCTATCTATCATCTATCTATCATCTATCATCTATCTATATCATCTATCATGATGTCCCTTTATCTTTTATAATGGATAAAAGCAGATCCCATCAACTTCAGTCAGTGGGTGTTGTAGTCAGGGGAAACCTGAGTTGAGAAGTCCATCATCAACCAGTCATCCCACACTCCTTATTCATCATTAATTAATCAAATCGAGCTTGCAATAATATTTTCTTTTGTTTTTATTGTTGTTTAGCAGGAACAATGTGGTTGGAGGAAGACCCACATTATTCACCCTGTCATCCCACAAGCTATGAAGTCACACCATCCCTATTATCATCACCACAACAGAGATTGGCAGGGGGGCTTGAGATGATGCAAAATATATCCAGCCTGAGTCCAATGGATAATTCAATTGTTCTTGCAGAATTGGTAACAGGGAGAGATATACCAGACACACACAAAAAAAATATTCTTAAATGGCCAAAGGAGAACAAAGGGAACAGAAAATCTTGGGTTGCTGTTTTTCTTTTGATTATATATTTTGTGGTTTTATATTTTGATTATGTTCTGTGAGCCACCTTGAGACCTCTGGGTATAAGGCAGTATAAAAATTCAATAAATAAATAAGTCACCCCTCAGTTATTTGGTAGTGGAAGACTCTGTCCTGGCTCTCACTTGATGATGAACTCCAGTGATGTTTTCCCCCAAAAGCTTTAATGCTCAGATCAGTGTGATACATATGTAAAATGCTGTTCAAAGGCACAGCAGGTAACACATATTGCTACACATTGCACAGCAGGTGATATGGCTGCTCAAGTGAAGACATTCATCCAACAATGGTACACAACAATGAATGGGGCAAGCACAGATTAGTGCAGAAGGTGGTTCTGTTCCTTAGACTGGGCAAGCAATCCAACATTCTGTCTGGAAGGCTGATGGACCTTCTCTACCTATTCATACTTCTGTTGGCATCTCACATCAGAAGCGGTCCCTCTCACTCCTCTTGGATGAACCCCAAAGGTCCATCTGGCCCATCATCCAGGGCTGGTCCAATACATTTTGGGACCTGAAGCAAAGCACAAAATGGCACTGGTGCTACCTCTCCACTAGGAAACAAGGAGTGAGTGAATATCTACATTGGGAATAATGGGGGAATGAATATCTATATCAGGAACAAGAGTGGAAGAAAACCAGCATCACCTCTTATTCATTAAGAGTCTTCTGTAGAATGGCATTGGGCAGGGGCTGCCAAGGAGGAGACAGATCAGTCTCCAAGAAACGTGCCACAGCTGTCACTGCAACTGCAGCAGCAGTGGCCAATGCATACCTTAGCGGCCAGATAAGACAGAGGACTTTGGGTCCTGCTACCTGAAGCAGTTGCCTCACCTTTCCTCCTGGGTGGGCCAGCCCAGCCACCATCCTATTATTGTAGTACCCAACCAGATGCTTATGGGAAACCCACAAGCTAAACCTGAGTGCAGAAGCACTCTTCCCACTTCAATACATCATCTCCACATCAACAGGGTCACTCTCCTTCTGTCCTTCTGTCAGTAAAGGTCATCCCATAGGCCAATGAGCAGATTCCTGTTCCAATACCAGGTCAAAACCCTAACTGAAATGGCTATAATAAATCAGTGCCATTCAACAGTGCCTGAAATTGGCCAGTAATAATAATCTGTAATAATAATCAGTAATAATAATAATCTGTTCAAGCAATTTAACCAGGAAGGGGTCTATAGTTGTCATCATAGGTCCAGAATAGTTTCCCCCCCTGGAATAACCTTATCACTGCCTCTTTCAAAGAGTTTGGGTAATCTTGATCTTTCAAGGAAAAATTTACCCACCTCCTGGACTCAAGACAGACACTCCCGCCCCTATTTGATGCAATAAGTCAGTGGTTCCCAAACCTTTTTGGGCCAAAACCCCTTTGGTTCCATAAACTCATCCTCAGTGCCCCCTACCCTACCCTATTTTAAAACAACAACAACCACAACCACACATTATTCAGAATAGTGATTTGCACCACCTACTAAAAATAATAATAACAAAATAAAATTCAAAAGAGTAACAATTAATTGCACATTTATTCAAAATCTATTTTGTTGAATCAATTCAACAAATTGATGGACTTGATCCAGTGATACCAATTTCAGCAGGATGGCTGAAGTTTCCCAAGTACTTTGTTCACATTGTAGTTTTAGAATTTTTGTTGCAACAGGTAAAAACCGGAGGACCTCCCCGGAATTTCCCCAGGGAATTCCACTTGACCTGACGAATATTTGCCAATGACAACATTCAGAGCAAAGTTTGGGGGTTGCTTCTAAAAAGTATTTTCAGGGAGATGTGCTAGAAAGCAAAAAATAAAGTTGCATTTTTATTACTGTTTTTTTTTTTTTTTTTTTTTTGCAAGTGTGACATTTTCACATTTATTTATTTTTGCTCGGGACCAAACTCTGCAGCTTCTAGAGGCCTTTTCAGAGAAAAGATACTGCTCAGAGAACACCCGAGAGAACATAATTTGGGGGTGGGGGGCTGGGGAAAAATGTGCAAGAAAAGTCCTCAAGAATTCACACTGTTCATCACTCTCCAATCAGCATAAAACTAGACAGGTAATGCAATGTCAATAGTGCCCTTGCCCATACATCACCGTTAATGTGTACCAAGCCTGATCTGGTGGGACCCTGACAGATCCACACACTACACTGTGCTTGATCCTTGGCTGCTCTGCTGAGACGGACGACTAGGGAGCCAATTAGTGTCAATTGCAGTCGGGTTCATTTGTTAGTGACTGGACTTAGCCTTCCGATTTATATCACACACACACCACACATACACCCACAGCAAAATGAAATGACCTGTACTGGATTTGAATTGGAAAACTCGGAGGTGAAAAAGGCTTTCGTTTAATGACAATGACTGAGCTGGAGAGATTAGTTGGGGCCCTTTCTTACAAAAGGAACAATCAATGTTTCCACCTTCCTTGTTCCAATTTGGAATGTCAAACTAATAACGGCAGTAGGCTGATGCCTTTAACGAGGTGCTGGACCTGCCAGTTATTTTCAAGGGTGGGGGGAAAGTACAGTAGGACAGGCAGACCTGCTGTTCATTCCTGAAAGTTCAGTGGCATCATTTTTAAAAAGGGAGAGGGAGAAAGAGAGTAAGGTAAAAAAAAAAAGAAGAGTTTTGCAGGTTGTGGAAACTGCAGGACAGGAGACACTTCAACAGGAATAAAACACATGGTACTGGCTGAAGCTATCAGCCAGCTCTTGTCATGTGCCCCCATAGTCTGGTATGCAGTAATATATTGCATCCATAGGGACATGATTTATACTGACTCAGACCATGGATACAGCTCATTCAGTATTCCAAATACTGACTGGCAGTGGCAGTGGTTTCAGGCAGGAGTCTTCTCCCAGTCCTACCCAGGGAGCCAGGGGTTAAACTTGGGACCTTCTAAGGAAGAGAAGACGCTCTGCCACTGGGCTACAGGCTTTCCATGTGTATGGAAATCTTTTTTCTTCTTGTTGCTAATAACCATCAATAGATTTATCCTACATGAATTTGTCTGTCAAAGCGGGTAGGTATCGCTCTCACAACTGTAATATAATTAAAAATTGTGCAAAGAAGTACTTCCTGTGGTCAGTCCTGAATCTTTTGCCAACAACATTTCACATAGAGCTTCTCAACACTTTTGGTTTACGGAATGTCTGACCCATATACTATTTGCCTTCTGTAGTTGCTCCTGTAGGAAAGGGGGGGATCTGCAGTCCTCTAGATCTTTCTGGACTCTGTCTCCCATCTCCATCTTCCACAGCCAGCATGGTCAGAATTAAGAACAATGGGAGTTGTAGTCCAGAAATATCTGGAGGCCACAAGTTCCCTAATCCTGCTGCAAATGAGTATTTAAATGCTCAAAACAACAACAGCCCTAATGTGTCTCATAAGAAAACTGATTTGTATCAAGCTTGGTCATTGGCCCATGGAGCTCAATAATGTCTACAATGGCTGACAACAGCTCTCCAGAATTTCAGACAGTAGCATTTTTCTTTCTCCTGCCCCTGGAGATACCAGAAATTGAACCTGGGCTCTTCTGCATGCAAAATACTGTATGTGCTCCACCACTGAGCCCTTCTCTAAAGCATGTGATATTAATTCACACACACATACAAGGTATATGGCACAGACTGACAAATTTGAATGGATTTAGACCAATGCAAGTTGCCGAGGTCATTGAAAAGGTGGAAACTCTATATAGTATCACAAAAGGGTTGTTCGGAAATTACACTGAGCACAGGTACAAGTTGTTTCTACAAATCTACAGTGTTTGTGTATACAAGTATATAGACCACATGTTCATTGAGCATGGTGTATGAATTACTGTATGAGTGTACAGCTCAACTTATTGTGTACACTTTAAATTTATGGTGTGATTATGACTAGAGTCACATTCAGGGCAAACACAAAGTACTTTTCTTCCTGAGCCAAAGATCAGAAGCCCTCCACACCCCATCTTAGGCATGTAAAGTAACCAGATTGGCAGCTACATGTTATTTCAACAATGATGACAGGAGTGTCTTCCTGAGTGAGGCAGGCTGGTTCAGGTGGCTGAGGCAGCTGCCTCACTTTGCCTCATGGGAGGGCCGGTGCTAGTCACACTGTTTCCTTCAGCGTTGCTTTCTCTGCACCACTTTGCTTCTTTGTTGACATCATGGTCCTCTGTCTCCTTTGCCTGCACTGCTTACTGATCAATCCTACCTGGTTGTGATGACCAATGCAGTTTTCCTGATGACACTGGCTTTGACACAATGCTGTCACAGACACATATAAGCATAATGTTGTGGGTCACTACAGCCAATCAAATTAAATTGCAATGAGGGCAAATGAGGCCAAGGGCAGTGAGGACAAAGGAGAAGAGGAGGAAATGGGTGTTGGAAAGCACCATCTGCCAGAAAAGCAAAAGGGCACGGACAACAACAAAACAACAGGAGAGTATATTTTTAGTAATTATTTCCATTGCATCAGATTTATTACTTCTGAAGTAATTAATGAATTACTGAAATTAATGAACATGTAAAAGGTAAAGGTACCCCTGCCCATACGGGCCAGTCGTGTCCGACTCTAGGGTTGTGCGCCCATCTCACTTAAGAGGCCGGGGGCCAGCGCTGTCCGAAGACACTTCCGGGTCACGTGGCCAGCGTGACAAGCTGCATCTGGCGAGCCAGCGCAGCACACGGAAACACCATTTACCTTCCCGCTAGTAAGCGGTCCCTATTTATCTACTTGCACCCGGAGGTGCTTTCGAACTGCTAGGTTGGCAGGCGCTGGGACTGAACGACTGGAACGCACCCTGCCACGGGGATTCGAACCGCCGACCATGCGATCGGCAAGTCCTAGGCGCTGAGGTTTTACCCACAGCGCCACCCGTGTCCCAATGAACATGACCTAGGTCCTAATTTCACATTTATTGTCTCCATGAATAACTTCTCCATGATGCTAGGTGCCAGCTTGTTTGCTTCCACACAACACCATTTTTAATTTATTGTGTGTGTGTGTGTATATATGTATATAGATAGATGATAGATAGTTTGATTGTAGTAAAACCTCAAAGCATGTTACAAAACCAATTTTTTTGAAGGTGACCTACATTTGATTACTTAAATTATTGCTTCTATTTTTAAATAACAACCTGTGATCAAGTTTGTATGATTGATATCTACTATAATGGGATGGGGAACATTTTCAGCCTGAGAGCCACATTCCTTCATGGGGAAGCTTCCAGGGGCCACATGCCAGAGGGGACTATGGGCAGAGAAAAAAGTGGGCAAATCAATGGATGTGACTTCTAAGAACATAAAAGTGCCCTGCTGGATCAGGCCAGTGACCCACTTCATCCAGCACCTTGTACTCACTGTGGCCAATCAGATGCCCCAAGGTGAAACCAACAAGCAGGACCTGAGTGCAACATCACTTTCCCCACTTGTGATTCCCAAGAACTAGAATTCAAAGGCATAATACCTCTGATAGTGGAGGAAGAACACAGCCATTGTTGCAAGTAGCAGCTGATAGTGTTATTCCCTCCATGAATTTGTCTCAACCTCTTTTAAAGCCATCCTAGTTAGTGGCCACCACTCCATTTTGTGGGAATCAATTCCATAGAGTCAGCTAGAGTTCAGCCACACAACAGACAGGTGTTCCTAACACACACACACACACACACACAACTCCACTGTCCATCCACAGAAGCAACTTCACAGATCAAGGCCACGTTCCAGCTAGGAAGAGGCTCTAGTGGAGGATGCAAAACAGGGCTTGTGGGGGATGCATCCTGGGAAGAAGGAATGTGGTCCAGGAATGGGGCTTGGGGCATGGCTTAGAGAAAGAGGCCTAGAGAACCACATTTGGACCCAAGATTGAGGTTCACCACTCCTAAACTATAGTTTTCAGAAGTCTAAGTGTGACTACATATGGGTCCAAAGGAAGACTGAAACCTGTCAGCTAGGAAATGAGACTCTTAGCAGGGCTCACCATAAGTACATGCCTCCTGGTCTCACCTCTATGTCATAGAGATTTCCATAACCTTCATTTGAAGAACTGACATGTTTTTCCTTTTCCTGAATTCCATTGCCTTGAAAGCACTGGATGAGTACTTTGCAAGCAGGTGAATAACAGGAGCATCTTAAAGCAAGTCTACTGTATTGCAAAGACTAATTAAAAATACAAGATGGCTCTTTTCTCTTCCTTTCAAAATCCGTAGGTGACAGTTCATCATGCCAGTGGTATTTTCCTGTTATGAAAATCCTGACTCCTATTTTAAGGTTTTGTATTAAGTCTGCTTTTCTTTACCAGCTCTTTGCACAAAGATCAAAACATTACAGAGGCCCCCTGCATACCTCAGGCAAATCAAAATTGCTATTTTCTTTCTTTCTTTTTGTTAAGCATGGTGTTATTTCTATTGACTTTCCTAATATTTCTATCACCAGATCCAGAGAAATGCAGTGACAGCATTTATAAATCCAGTGCCACTTAATGACAAACACCCATGGCTGTACAGTTACTCCAAAGCAAATCCCACTGCAACCAGCGAGATTTACCTCTGAGTAAACATGATCAGGATCAGGTTATAAGTCATGGTAGCCAATGTGGTGCCCTCTAGATGTTGTTGGTCTACAGCTCCCTGATCATTGACCATGCTGATGGAGGCTGAAGGGAGTTGTAGTCCAAAACATTCAGAGGGTTGTGCATATTCTGTCAACTTAAGTTGACATACTTCTTTGATTGGGAGTCACTCGTTTTCCATTTTTGGGCTAACAAAACACGGGCCACAGTAGTAGCATATATAAATAACCTTTCTTGACACCTGGGGAATTTCAGTCTGAATTATCCCCAACAGAAAGGACTCTGGATTTTTTGGGGAAAGTACTTTTGAACATTTTTTTCAATTCATTATGGATGATTTCCCCCAATGCACAACTTGCAGACTTAACATATAGAATAAGATAACAAGAAGAACATACGTTCAAAGAAGGTTGAATTTATGGTTTAATGAATATATGGGAAATAATTGTGTGCAGTTGAAAATGCTGGCAGTATAAAGATAAATTCAACAGTGTAAATAAGTTTTGATGGATGCAATAATGGAATACTGAATGGTATATATTTTTTTTGTAAAATATGCAGGGATTTATGATATGTAAAATTAACCATGGAAAGAGAAGAAGGGGAGTCATTGATATTCTAAGATTGTAAAATGAGTATTGAAAATTGCAAAACAGAAAATTTAATAACATTTACACACCCACCCACCCACATCCACACCCAAACACCCAGAGGGCACAGTGTTGGCTTACCTCTGTTATGTGAGTACAAACAGAACCAAAATATCAATGCATGAAAATAAAACACAACTGAGTGAGAGTGATAGTAAAGTACTTAGAACACACTGTCCAAGTTTTGGGATTAGGTTGGATCCAAAATACCATGGGTAGAAGTGTAATAACCACTAGTACCACTGAACACATGATGAATAGCTGATGCAGTGTGGTAGTAAGTTGGCTAGAGAAAATGTTTTCTCTCCCTCCCTTATAACAACAGAATTAATGGAAATCCAATGAAGCTTAATGCTGAAAGATAAAGTACTGCTTCACACAGAGCATAGTTAAACTATGGAACTCACTCCCACAAGAGGCAGTAATGGTTACCCACCTACCAATGGTCAGTAATTGTCCCCTGCTAGAGGTAGTAAATGTTTCCAAATACCAGTTGCTGGAAACTGCAGGAGAGGAGAGTACTCTCGTACTTGGTTCCTGCTTGGGGGTTTCCCATAGTTATCCGGTTGGCCTTGCATTGCAGACGGTTGAACCCCACCCAACTCTACAATTCTATGATTCTATAATTCTGGACTAGGTGGGCCATTGGCGTTATCCAGCAGGCTTTCCCTATGTTTTAATGGCTCTATAGCAATCCTTCTGCTTCTACAAGAGGTTTCACAAAAAAGAACACCATATTTGCATGCAGTCCCACCCATCTCACGCAACATTCTAATGCAGTGAGAGCCAATAGGTGTATTCTTGGTGTTTTTTGACTACAAGTTCCACCAGCCCCAGCCAACATGGTGCAGGCCAGGAGGCAGATGCCCCCCGTGACCAGAAAGCTCCTTCTGTGAGCAGAGGAGCACCTTTGGATCCAACCCTATGTTGTTGCATAATGCATCATCTCAATTTAGTGATGATGTCATGGGGGGGTGTTGGCAGTGCCCTAAGGTTCAGTTAAAATGTAGTGCTAGGTAAGTTTACTCAGAAGTCAGTTCTCTTGTGTCCAGTGGGCTTTACTCCCAGGTAAATGTGTTTAGAATTTCAACCATAATAGCGTTTGAGGTCAAAATTCAAGGCCAAGTCTGTGGAGTTAAATGTCATTTAGAGTTTGAAAAACCAACTACCATGCCAATATTGTAATGTTCTAAAGTTGGGTTTTCAAGTCTACATTGTGTTAAGTTGAACATCTGAAAATCCATTTTTTAAAAACTTGTTTTTCATTTGAGGGTCCACCTTACATCTTCAGACAAATGGAGACTTTTGTCTGAAGACTTTTTGGAGCCCTGCATGTCCCAGATCCACAAGACTGACATCCGCAATTACAGAAGGCTGCCTAACTCCCCCACAGCCAGAAGATTCAGCAGGGCACAGCAGGAATAATTAGAGGACATTAATCTTTGCAGATCCATGTCCTGGTGTGGCCTGCAGGCTTTATGAGTTGAATTTATTCGGGCCATTTCACTCTGTCTAGAGACTGACGGTTGGCTCATCAGGGATGTGGAGGTAGTCACTACATTAGCTAAATATTTAAATGCCTTGTAAGTTCAGCAAGTTTTGTAGAACAAGTGAATAGATTCTTGATGCCATGAATCCTACACCCCAAAAATGTGTGTTACACTTTCAGTAGTACATCCCCTCCCCATGAGAAAAGCCATCCCTTTCAGACACTTAAAACTGCCATGTCTGGATGGGAAGCTGTATGGTGTCCATGGCCAATGTGGGGACTCAAACACAGAGTCTTGGAGCTGGCCACTTAAGCTGGCCACTAAGGAGCTCAAAAAGCAGCTATTATAACAAGAATCCAGAGGAGACTGAGATTTAAATCCTCTCTACCAGCTCCTCCACTTCCTTGTTGGGTCACTGTTTGCAGGCGGATGCTCTCCTGCCTCTTGAGTAGACCCCAGCAACAGAGCCTTCTTGAAGCGAAACATACACTCCTACAACTAATCCTGGATTCTCACCAGGTTCACTGTTGTTTTTGCTCTTGAGGTCTGGTGGATTGAAGGGGGAGAATCAATGATCAAGGATCTGTCAGAATGGCCACTGTGGGAGCCTGGATGAGACATCCAAGAGTTGAATTCACCTCAACTACATCTCACAGAACAGTGTCTAGGATGGAGGTAGAGCCACCTTGGAATTTGAGCTCCTACTGGTTTCCATGGCCAAGTGATCCAAGAGCTACTGATTCTCTCTCCCTACACTTCCCATCCATTTTAATTTTTACAGATAACAGATGCCTATAGCACCTAGGATGCACAGTTTTTTGCCAAATTTGAAACACAGCTGCCATTTCTACTGGGAATAACTGGAGCTTTTGAGGTGCCATCAGTTGCAGGAAGGTTGCAGCAGAGGTGGTTTGTTTGCTCCCATGGACCAGAAAGCATTATGCAAAGGACAGGAGACTTTTTCCTTTTCTCCAAATACAGGCAGAAAGTTTCAAAGTTCTAGCTGTTGTTCACAGGGAACCTCCCTGTGCACTTAGATAATCTTGTGAGGTTCTGCTTCTACTGCTGCACAAGTCAGAGGCATCACAAAGGCACCTTAAAATCATATAACTACTAAAGAGCTGGAAGGGATCCCAAAGGTCATCTAGTCCAACCCCCCTGCAATGCAGGAATCTCAACTAGTTCATACATTGAATCATAGAATTGTGGATATGAAGGGGATCTTACAACTTCTGCCATTTTTAAATTGCTTTTTGTGCTTCTAGGGGGTTCATTGGTTGGGGGCGCTGCTGCCCTGTTTTTGGTCTGTGTTTTATTTTTGGATGGTAGATGTTTTGGTGTTGCTTTGTGGCAGAAAGGGTTTGAAGATTTTGAGCTTTTCTTCTATAAAATGGATTTTTTTGTGGCGCTCATGACATTTCTTAGGTTTCCAAATCTACCCTCAGCCCCACAAAAGTTGTGAAAATGTTTGTGACTCAGAAGGCCTTGTGATGTTGTTCTTTTAACTGTTGTTCTTTTGCCTTGGTTGTTTATATGGCTCTTCATATTTATGATATAAATTTTATTTAGTTTGAGGGTCCAGGATTTTTATTTTTATTTTTATTTTTATGAATTGATATTTCATTTCCCCCCTCTGTATGTATGTGTATAGAGAGGGAGAGGGAGGAAGGGGGAAGGAAGAGAGTCTCTGCTTCCAGACAGAGGAGCAGGCTGTGAGTTAAACACATCAATATAAATACATACTAGACAAGAGCAAAAGGCAGCGGAGGGAGAAATTAGTTACATCTGAAGAAAATTGTTCTGGATAGAGTTAGTTTGGGCCAAAAGTTTAGACTGACTTCTCTTGAGAGCTTTACATATACAGGGCAGATGTTTTATCATTAATGAACTCTCAGCTAACTAACCCATTGCAATCAATCTTACTCATTGACATGAGGCATCTTCGGGACCCTTCGGAAGTGATCCTGACATATCTTGTCAATGCGCCATGTTCGAAGAAGTAAAGCATCAAAGGCGATCATTTGACACTATCTATCATGTCAAAATTCTGCATCGTGGCACTTGCCAGGATGTGTTGAAACGTGGAAAATTGGCTCATAATACACACCTCAGCACAGATTGAAAGCCGAGGGCACGGCAGCAGAGAGAGAGAAGTATGTTAATCCAGCAGATGCCTGCCTTGTTCTAACAGTCTAAATACTTAAATTAAATGATGGAATTAGTAAAAACCAAACACCACATTTGTTGTGTAAAAAGTTATTATTTGTATACATTTCCAGAGTTTCCCCAAACCCTGCAGTTTACTATCTTAAATGATTTTACAAAATTGACCAGAATTATCAGCTCTGTATTTCAGATGGGAGGGAATATTAACTGGTCTAAGGGCACCTTGTATATTCCTGGCTGTGGTGAGATTTGAACCAGGGACTGCTATTTCCCAGTTGCCAGAAACTATGTGTGGGGTGTTTATAGACTAGAATGTGAATGGCACTTGGAGGGTATGGTAGCTGCTGCTGCTTCCTTCAAGTGGGGCTTTGTACACACCAGTCCAGCCCCGACTTACTTAGCATCAACCATAACCTATCATGTTTGGTGTTGACGGTATAGAAAAAGTATTTCATGTTTACATAGAATCTTCTTCTTCTTCTTCCTCGTCCTCCTCCTCCTCCTCCAGAATTGTGTAACTAATAACAGCATTAAAATGAGGAGGACAGAACTCACGCTATTAGCCTCAGCAGCAGAAACCTCCTACAAAAAAAGAGGGATCCGTCTACTGCGTTGGGTTATTATTTACACCTGCTTCCCTCCTCGGGATGTTCATAAATACTTGTCATTGCCCTTACCACAAAGTCAGGGCATGTTTTCATTTGCTCATCAATCCCGCTTAAATATTTTATAAGTCACTGCTAAAGAATCCACAGGATTTTTGAAGCTTGAAACCATAGACCAAAAATGTGTGTATGCGCATACACACACATACACACACACACACACACACACACACACACACAAACACGTGAGAAAGAAGAAACACAGCCCAATTGAAAAATCAAACCCTGACTGTCTTCATTACCTAAACTGTGCGAGAATAATTCAATTGCTTTGAGATAAATTTAGTCAAGGAACAAGGCAGCCAGGCTGCATAATTCATCAGCCATTTTAATCCTGTGCGGGCGAACATGAGGTCCCTTTTTAGAGAGAGAGAGAGAGAGAGAGAGAGAGAGAGAGAGAGAGAGAGAGAGAGAAATGCTTCTTAAGAACATCTAAGAAAAACATGCTGTGAGTTGGCGATTTAGAAAGTGCAGGGGCTAAGAGATAAAACAAATAGAAAATAAGAACGCCTGTACTGTTTCCTTGGGAATATGGTGCAATTTTAGTACAAATAAAAAGACAGAATATCATCACATTACAAATGGGCATGCCATCTTAACTACTTTTTTTTGTTTTAAACACATTCATAAAGGAAAAGAAGGCTTAGATTGTAAAACTACCTTGAAATGCGTTAACAAAGCTCATCCCCAGAGAAACTATGTCTGCCTGTGGCTGAGAATTAAAACACCACTGTTTTAAAAAGAGTAGATATTTATCTATCTCATTTGGATATTATGGTGGCACTTTCAGTGGAAGAACCAAAATATGAAATAATAAATTCCAGGTGATGCAGCCCATCCAGGATCGTAACACTGCTGAAGTCCTGCTTGCGGATTTCTAGCAGGCATCTGGTTGGCCACTGTGGGAAAAGGTTAAGAACATAAGCACATAAAACCACAGTGACCAGATACCTGTGGGAAGCCTGAGGGCTGAACATGAGCACAACAGCTTTGTGTCTACCTGCAAGTCTGAGCAAATGGCATTCAGAGGCATAATGGCTCTGACAGTGGAGGTAGAACATAGCCATTATGGCTAGTAGCCAGATGCAGGAGTAAATGGGCCATTGGCCCGATCCAGCGGACTCTTCTTAACTACCACATTAAATAAATAAAACTAGCACATTAAATAAATATGACCTGGGTGGCGCTGTGGTGTAAACCAGTGAGCCTTGGTCTTGCCGATCAGAAGGTTGGCGGTTCAAATCCCCATAACAGGGTGAACTTCCATTGTTCAATCCCCCTACTCCTGCCAACCTAGCAGTTCAAAAGCACATGAAAGTGCAAGTAGATAAATAGGTACCGTTCCAGTGGGAAGGTAAACGGCAGTTCCGTGCACTGCTCTGGATTCGCCAGAAGCAGCTTAGTCATGCTGGCCACATGACTTGAAAAAAACTGTCTGTGGACAAATGTTGGCTCCCTCGGCCAGTAAAGCGAGATGAGCACCACAACCCCAGAGTCATTCATGACTGGACTTAGCTGTCAGGGGTCCTTTACCTTTTTTTGCTACTAGAAATATTATCCCTGACATATTCTTTTAATGTGCAATGAATAAGAAAAAAATGGGAAGCCCCCTTTGAAAACATGGCTTCTCTTCTTAATTGTTTAATTCACCCCAGCGATCTACATGGTGCTTTACATAGCAAGATAAGCAGAAATCCTTGCAATCTGTGGGAAGGGGGGTGGGGAGAAGTCTATCCTCGTCATCTTTCAATTGGCAGATATACCACACAGTAGTGTGCCACGCAGCAAGGTCACAAACTAGGGTTGGGAAAATTTTCATTTCCCAAGGACCTCTGGAATTCCACTGGATTTCTTAGCCATCACTGCTGGCCTCACCTGGTCAATTGTCACACAAGAAGAAGCCAGCATGGTCCTCTCCAGAAATTGTTGGACTCCAGTTCCCATCAGCCCCAGCCAGCATGGTCAATAGTCAGGGTTGATGAGAAATGGAGACCAACTGCCAGGTTGCCTACCTCTGATGAAGCAAGTACTGCGGAAGGAAGAGACTTCTCTTCCTGCAGCTTGTCATAGATTGCCACTGCCACAGGGGCTGAATCACCAATGCAGTAAGTAGCATGGAAGAAAAAAGGAAAGGAAAGGGGGAGCCTCTGGTGAAGTTGGGAGAGATGGGATTTGGGTGCTCTCAAGGGGCAAATTCAAGTTGACATAGAAAAGTCAGATTTTTTTTTCTGATGTAAGGGGAATAGCTTGGCATATTTCTGAACAAGCTGAACATGTGCTAATTAGAGCTAGGTGGGCTAAACAAAATAAATAAATTAAAAAAATAACTAAAATACAGGCAACAAATCAGTGCTGCTCTTTCCTTGGTTTTGTGATCACAATGGTTAACCAAGAAAAAAGTTAAATGAAACAGAAGCAAAAAGGAAGGAAGAAAAAACCCTTCACCAAGGAAAGCAAGCCTAACCTGTACCTAAGCAAATTAGTCATTATGGAACAGTGACTTCTTTTCTTTCTCCTGAAAGCATCCTACACCTTAAGGAGGCTTTTCCAGATCACTGCAAGTAACAATTATTCTCTCTTAAATTTGCAGAATGTTGCAAGTTCCACAGAGGACCGAAGTCGTTCACTGTTTATTTCTGCAGTACCGATTTGAGGAAAAAGTATGTCATGCAATCTGCAGAACAGGACATAAAAGCTACTTACGGCCCTGTCTTTTCCAACAGCTTAATGCTCGGATGGGAAGCTTAGAAGTGTTTATCACGAAACGGTTTACACTCAGAGAGATCAGCTGCATATAATGAAGGCTAAGGGTTCACACTGGCCATAAATAATAACTTTGGTAATTTACTGGGAAGTAATTCTCTCCCCCTCAAACAGTTTCCATAATGCTGAAGCAAATTTGATAAGAACTTCTATAATTCCCAAACCTTATGGTATTTTTTTAAAAAACACACACCAAACAAACAAAGTTGCAGCACTAGGATTTGGTTGCAGGAGCTGCCCTGATATTCTCAGCTGCCCCACAGAAAGCAACCTGTTACTGTCCACTCCCATTAGTACACACATCTTTCCACTTCCTCCAACCCAAAACAACAATGGACATTCTGCTAGTATTCTAATTCTGCTTGAGCTGGAAATCCCACCCTCTCTTTTCACAATGCCGTTTTCATCTCCATAGACTGTTTCATACATTCTGCACCTTACAGAATCACCACTTCACCTTTCTTTGAAAAATAAGGTGGGATATAGATGCTTAAAGTAAATGAATACTGCATGCATCACCTCATCCAGTTTGGAAACAAAGCAACTGGTCACCTCACGTTAAAAATGGTATCGTAGAGCTGGAAAAAGTTCAGGAAAATGCAATCAAAGTCAACTCACCTGTGATGAAATATTGCAACATTTGGGACTTTTAAATTTGGAGCGGGAGGTGAGTGAAGGAAAACATGATAAGAGGTGTATTAAAAATATGCATTGGGTAGCAAAGGTGGACAAAGAAAAGTTTTTCATCCCTCTCACATAATACTAGAAGCTAGGACCATCTGAAAGTTGGGAGATTCAGAACAGACAAAAAAGAGAGCATACTTTACACAACACATACTTAAACTACAGAATTCACTCACACAAGCAGAAGAGATGGCCATTGTGGCAATGGTGGTTGCTCGTGAGTAACCAATGAGGACTCTGACCTGTCTTTTACAGGTTTTATTTTGGTGCAAAACTATTTACAGTGCAGAACCACAAGTTCATGTCTGCCACAATTGCTAGCAGAATCCGGGAATGGTCATTTCCGGGTCCTCCCCCAACATAATAGCTTAGTCACCCCCAGCCTTTTCCTTCCTTCTTTGCGTTTTACACTTCTGTGCAGGGTGGGCGACGGAAGAGGCGTACTTCCCTCCTGGCCGGCTTGACCAGGAGCGGTGCTGAGGCTCCCAGCAGCATCCTCTGGTCCCTTCCCCTCTTCCCCACTGGAGGTGTGGCTTTCCTCATCACCGGAAGAGGAACTGCTTTACAAGATTTTCGGAGGTTCCCTGTAACCCAACTGCCCCTCTGTTTCCCCTCCCTGTTCCGATGGCTGTCCCCTGACAGCCACCAACTTGGATGATTTAAAAGAGGATTAGGCAAATTCATGGAAGATACGTCCACCAATGGCTACTAACCATGGAGGCTATGCTCTATCGCCACTCATAGGCCTATGAATGCCACTTGCTGGGAGTCCACAAGTGGGAAGAGTGCTGTTGCATTCATTCTGTTTGCAGTCTTCCCATAGGCATCTGGTTAGCCACTGTGAGAAATGGATGCTGGACTACGTAAGCCTTTGGTATGATCCAACAGGCTCTTTAGGGGCACGGGTGGCGCTGTGGGTTAAACCACAGAGCCTAGGACTTGCCGATCGGAAGGTCACGGTTCAAATCCCCACGACAGGGTGAGCTCCCGTTGCTCGGTCCCAGATCCTGCCAACCTAGCAGTTCGAAAGCACGTCAAAGTGCAAGTAGATAAATAGGTACCGCTCCAGTGGGGCGGGAAGGTAAATGGCGTTTCCGTGTGCTGCTCAGGTTCACCAGAAGCGGATTAGTTATGCTGGCAACATGACCCGGAAGCTGTACGCTGGCTCCCTTGGCCAATAAAGCAAGATGAACGCCGCAACCCCAGAGTCGGTCACAGTCAGGGGTCCCTTTACCTTTAGCTTTTAAAAGTCTATTTATCTTCTACTGGAGAGAGCTCCTTTAGTATATTATGTGCATTTTTTTACTTTTCTGGAGACAAGAGAACACCTGGGGCTCTGAAGTTGGGACCCATAGTAAGGGAGCGGAAGCTCTCATAATGTATTTTACGGGGGGAATGCAAACATACACATTGTAGTGGGAAAACACATACAGAATGCAGATAAAAAAAAAGCACATTTTAGGGGAAAGTGTGTAGAATATAAACACGAACTCTTTGTGTATTCAACACCCCCACAAAAGAAAGAAAGAAAATGAGATGGAACAGGTTTAGGATTGAGTAAATGTGAAACTAATATGGAACAAAAATAGCTGATCTGCCCATCCCTGGTCTCAGCGAATGAAATGTTGTAAGTCTTCCAGAATTGTTTCCCATATCAAAGGAAGCTGTAATGTTTAAGGCTAAGAACAGCCAAGGTCAGTAATGGAAAGGCAAATGTGATTAAGTAATCTCCAACACGATAGCAACTGTGACCTTTGCATTTCATTTCAAAAATCTGCCTATCGTGTTAGCAAAATAATATAGTGCAGGACAGATACTGCTTCATTTAATACACTAAGCAGATTAATGACAACCTAATATTTAACGTGCAAATTACATGTGTGGCAATAACAGTGGCATATTTAAACATGGGGGCAATATATTCTTTTTAATTTGTTTTCAACAATTTTGCCGGTGAGTGAGAGATTACACACACCATTCCTTATGTTCTTATTTTTTAAAAAATAGTCTACATTGAACATTTTGCCAGTCATCTGTTTTGCCACATAAAAGGAATTTGCTTATTCATTCCAAATTACTTAATCTATTCTTTTATATATGATTGTGCTGCTAATTGATGTAGCCATTGACTCATTTCTGCCATGAGCTCACTATAATGAACATAGGGTGCACACACACACAACATTTTATTAGGGAATCAATTGAGATATAGTACTTGTTATTTTCTATGTAGTACACACATGAGCTAGATCTAGTCCAATAGTGGTTTTTTTGCCCCTGAAAAGTATTTATTGAGAAACTGTTTTCATTCAGAAAAGAAAAGCTTATTGCAGACTGAGTCTCCATTACCCTGCAGGGCAGGCATAGGCAAACTCGGTGCTCCAGATGTGTTGGGACTACAACTCCCATCATCCCTGACCACTGGTCCTGTTAGGTAGGGATGATGGGAGTTGTAGTCCCAAAACATATGGAGGGCCGATTTTGCCTATGCCTGCTGCAGCATGTCCATTTGAAAAAAGATGAAGGTGACCCCAACAATGGAGGATTTATATCCACATGTCCCCAATAACATTGTGCGTGAATGTATATCAAGACCAGAGTCACCACTTCTTTCTTCATTCATCAGTGGCTTGTCTAGGGAGGAAAAGGCATGGATAAATTAATCAAAGGGAGAGTTTTTCAAATATGCATCAAGTAACCAAACCCATTCTTGTGGGTGGCAGGATCTAGAATCTATCTATAACGAAAGCAGCATAAAAGATGAGCATGAATGATTCCAGACTGAGATCCCTGCCCCCTACAGACAGGTTAGTGTGTACACAGCCTTAGGATCTCACTGAACCTCAGTCAACCCATCGGCAACATGGAAGGCAACCATACTAAGTTCAATTTACAGGGTTATTGTAAGAAAGAGATGGCAAATCTGTAGCTATCCCCATATTGCTGAACTCCAAATTCCATCAGCCCCAGACAACATGATCATTGAGCTATGATCCTTCCCTTAAAAAATATGATGCAGCCAGAGGTACACCCCCTCCAGCTGAATCTTCTTGTGCAATGCATTGCACAGCCATCTTCAGTAATGTATTTCTGTTTGTGCAGCAACATTTTGCCAGCACAATATCGCTTAGCATTATGTTGGGCACAACCGTCAGACTATAAAGCATACATCATTTTAAATACATCCTATTTTCTGGGGGATCACAGCAATTGCACTAGTGCCTTGCTTGGGACTCTTGTCAGGGCAATTTTTGTGCATCCCCCCCTTCCCACTACAGTTCTGTCCAGTTCATCCCACACCCAGGCTTCTCTTTTATTCTTTCCCTTTCATTTTCATGTCCAGAACTTGATGGCATTTCATTCTGATCCAGCCAGGCTCCTCTTGAGTAATTTCCCACTCAACTGCAATTTTTTATTTTATTTTTGCTTAAGATCCTAAGTAGTATGTTCATTTTTGTCAGCAGCAAGCTTCAAAATCCTCCTCCAAACAGAGTGCACTGCTACAAAACATAACATTTCACAGACTAACATTGCTGAAATGCAGCTGAATCGTTGCATGAGAAGGTACTAGCAGTGCACATTTAGGACAGTAATCTGACTACTCCCCCCCCTTTCCTTATTTCAAATAGGACTAAGTAGCTCACCAAATTAATGCATGCTCCAATTTGGTGTACTGCACACACCGCGTCTACTTTCATAATGAGTCAGGCTCAAGGGCTGGAAGCCATCTTTGCAATGGGCCTCCTCAGTTGCATAAAATACCTGGAGGTAGATCCGCTTAGTAACCATCCTTCCCTGATTGACAGATGTTTCCCTATAGCTCGGAGGCATGTCTGTTCCGCTCCACTTTGCGTACCGGAGACATACTTTCAAAGCAAAAGCTATCTTGGATCCAGCACTAATTAGAGGCCCTGAGAATAAGATGAGCATGGAATAGAGTTGCCACTGCCAAGAGTCCAACATTTGGCAAGATGCTCCATTAGTGAAGGCTTGCCCCTCAATGGAGGCATTCTAGTCCACCCCTCCCCCCCATACCCGAAAAAGCCAAGCATCCAATCAGGGTCATATGATTTATAAACACACATCTGAGATCCTCCCTGGAGCCTTGTAAATAGGAAGCCGTGAAATTTTAAAGCTGTGCCGAAATCTGCACTCTCAGTTTCTCACAACATTTTCTTCACCTGCAACAGAGGCTTCGGCTCCCCACCACTACCTCTTTCTAAAGGTGCCATAACGTCTCTTTATACTTTCAGGAGCTGTGGGATTCCACTTAACTTAATCATTGCAAAGTGGCCATGGGTGATGGGTTGCTCCCCTCCCCTGTCGACATTAAGCAGTCCTTTTTAAAAGTAGGGCTTCACAGATCCTGGGATGTAGTGGGGAGATTTCATAAATATTTGCACATCCCTCCAAAGTGCAACTTTTGATTTCTGGACATTTCTTTCAAAACACTTAAAAGACAGAAAATATTTACAGGAGGATCTCATTACAAAATATTTGCAGGCCAGAGATCTCTCGCCTGCAAATATTTTGTTATGAGATCCCCCTGTAAATATTTTCTGTCTTTTAAGTGCTATGTTAAGGCATCTTTATATTTATATATCCAGTACTCATACATTGATAGAAGCTCTTTGGCAGCCCCACAAGATGGTGTAGGTTATAGGGCGTCCCCCCCCCCCAGCTTCACCCTTACAAACACACCCTATGGATGGGCAGCAGTCACATGCACAGTTGCTTACCGCAATGCCTATGGTCAAACTTTCACATCTGTAACCAACAAAGTTGTAGCCTTATTTGATCCCAAACCAATATGCCCTGTGTTGTCTAGTTATTTGCACCTTAGGGAACTGGGTGGTCATGGGGCCTTGATACACAACTAAAATATACATACATTGTCATTAACAAAACAGCTTTTTTATTTATGTGACAAAACCTTTCAGCATTTGTGTGACTACCTCATCATACACAGCCATGGAGTTTATAATATAAATGAAGGAAACTGTTTTATAGAGAATCAGACCATCGGTCCATGCAGCTAATTATTGCTTAACCTGACTGGTTTTAGATGGGAAGTCTTTCCCAGTTTTACCTGGAAATGCTGAGGATTGAATTTGGGACCTTCTGAATGCAAAGAAGTGTACAATAGGCAAGTTTGTATTAAAAAGCAAAATGAGACACATTCCCCCCTCCCTACTGGCAGTATCACCTCACCTTCCTCACTTTTTAGTCTTCAACCTTGGGTCATTCAGAAGTTGTTGTAATCCGATGTCTGATGTCCTTCACATTACAACTTCCATCACCCCTGAATATTGGCTACAGTGTCTGGAGATGATGGAGGCTGTAATCTAGCAACATATTGGGAAACAAGGTTGAAGAACTTTGATCTAGATGCATTGAGATGGGTGAACATGGAACTGCCAATATAAAAGAGCACTTACCAGAGAAGAGGATGGATAACTTTGAAAAAGGAGGGTTGGATTCTTGGTCCTCTAGCCTTAACTATTCTTAAAGTGAATCTCCTGGTTACTTAGTTGCTGTTGACTCCATGTCTGCTTAAACCTTTATTATCCATTTATAGTGAGACATGAAGCTGGATGTGAACAGTCTCTAAAACAACAACTAGTAAGACTGAGCAAGGATTTCCACCCAGATCTCTTTGCTCCTCACACAGCTCTAGTGATACAGACTCTAATCAAGCCAAACCAGAAGCCAGTATTTCCCAGCTCCTCCAGGGATGTTATTAACTGCAGGAATGTTTTGCTGGCAGTCCCTGACTTGACCCGATCCCTAAAATATGGTGTGCCAAGAATCTGTTAAGAAAGCCAGTTGCCTATGAAAATTTAATTCCTTTTAAAATCTTGGGTAATAAAATGCTTTGGTAATGCAGAATGAACCAAATGCTTTAATTAAACAACTGTAATTATGTGTTTGAATCCATAATTTGTTCAGTGAACTGAAAATCCCCAAACGCCACCAACTATTCTTGGTCTCTGCATGACATAATTTGAGAGTATGAGTGGAGAATCAGACTCCAAATCACCCTCTTTATATATATCTCTCTGAACAATCCACAGCAGTGACAAAAATCCCTATTGAGCATCCAACTTCTAATCCATTTTGCAAGGGGGGGGGTACTTTAAATGTAGAACTGAGATGCCAAATTTCTGCTAATGAGTCTGATGAAAACAGTATTCTGAATTATATTAGAAGTGTGAACCTACTGCTAAGTGTTTTGAATAAATAAACCATCTAGTGAGCTGTTAGGTTTCCAAACACTGTGGATAATTGATGCTCTGTGTTATTGCTACTTAATCACTGTGGATTCGCACCCAGCTATGATCAGTTTATATACCCACCCCCTTGGCACTAAATCTGCAGTTGTCTTATTATTACATCTCCTGTCAATTTAGAAATATCTCAACATTGAAAATCAGTATGATCATAATAATCATGAAAAAGTTGTGATTACTTAAGAGGAACAAGAAGTAAAGAGTCAAATGATTTAAAAGTAAATAAAAAGTAGCAGAGAAATAATTCAGTATTTGAAGCCAGAATAAGAGAAATTAAGCAAATGTCCACCAGTTCCCCAGCATGCAAAATTGCTCACTGATTCATTAAAAAAAAAACAAGTGCTGAAAGTACTTATCATTTTAACGATTCCTAGAAAAATGTCCACTTATTCATTTACAAGTGTAAATGACACTGTCTTTCCTCTTACTTTTAATTGCCTTCACCTCGCCTCTGTGATGTCATCATGTATCCCAATCTGATTGGTTAAAAAATATCATGACAGCATTTCAGTTCCCAGATTAACTGGCACCATCTATGATTGACCTAAGAAGGGGGGTGGGAAGCTGTTGCCAGAAATAACAATGACACCAGATGAATACACTGGGGAACAATTTTTTACTTTTTGAATGTTGTCTAGATTTCTGCAACTGATTTAGGGTATTTTTGCATTGCTGAATCAGGAAATGGCATCCGTTTCTCTCCATCAGGTCAGGTTTACTGTAAACTGAATGGTGGGCATTGATAAAGGTAAGTACACGTAAATTGCATGTTGCTTCACCATTTTTCAAACTTCAGGGCTTGAACTTCCATTTCTTGGAACTCCTGGAATGCTCAGCGGCAGGGAGGTCTCTCTTCAGAGTCCAACAGTAGTCAGCCATCATGACTGCGTCCCAGAGACCCTGATACCTGGTCTCCATCTCTTTCATGTCCTGATGGACTGGTCCATATGTGAAAATAGGTAGTGCATCTTGACGCTCATGTTGCAGCCCAGGTTTCTGAAAGCAGTCAGCATGTTGTTGACAAGTTCTGCGTAGTTTATGGCCTTATTGTTGCCAAGAAAGTTCTTCACTACCAGAACAAATGCCTTCCATGCTTCCAGTTCCACTTCGTTCATTGACTTTCCGAACTCTGGATCTCTGATGAGCTGACGGATCTGAGGACCATCAAAGATGCCAGCTTTCAACTTCTCCATGGTCAGTCCTGGAAAAGCCTGGCACAAGTAAGTGAAGCTGTCACCATCCTTGTCCAGAGCCTTGGTGAACTGCTTGATTAAGCTGAGCTTGATGTGCAGCGGTGGGAAGAGTATTCTGTTTCTGTCCACCAGAGGGTCGTTGATCACGTTCCTTTTTCTGCAAGGCACCAATTCCTCCCGCACAGGCGAGTCCTTCTTCGTGTAATGCTGAGCACGGTCCCTACTATCCCACATGCACAGAAAACATGGGTACTTGGGGAAGCCAGACTGTTCTCCCAACAAAAGGTTCACCATCTTCAGGTCAACACAAATAAACCACTTATGCTGATCATAACCAATTTTCTCCAGCACATACTTCACCGCTTCATAGTTCTCCTTTAGTGTACTCGAGTGAGCCAGGGGTATAGAGGCAAACTGGTTGCCGTTGTGTAGCAGAACACATTTCAGTGATTGCTTGCTGCTGTCAATGAACAGTCTCCAATCTTTGGGTTCATACTGTGGCACTCCAAGATTGAGCAGAAGCTGCGCAATATCTGCACAGTACACCAAGTCCTTCTCTTCCGAGAAAAAATGGAGGTACTCTTGATGCCTGTTGCGGAAGAAGCTGATGCGAGCACTGTCAGAGGAGGTTTTTTTCCTTCAATCTGGATGCCAACAGTTCGGCAGAGTCCTTTGACAAGCTGAGGTCATGAACTAGATCATTCAACTCCTTTTGGGAAAATGGATGTGGAGCATCATCTTCAAGAACCACTTCTTCATGTCCTTCAACACTGGAGGCATCTTTGCCACAATGTCAGGAAGTTCTCCGAAGATAGGCACTGGAATTTCATCACAATGAGCTACAGGACGACGTGCTGATTGAAGATCAGGATACTTGAGGCTGCTCTGGTTCTTTCTGTTGATCCCAGCTGCACCAATTTATGGAAGATTTCGAGGTTTTATGACTTCAAACTGATCCCTTTTCGACATAATCACCCAGAACTTTCGGACCTGAATACTTCTTGTCATTAAAATAATCATTTCCAATCAAAACAATTATTCAACATGGCATTTTACCCCCACCAACTTCTTCTAAAATGCTCCACACAAGCGTACATGTGAACAAAAACATAAAAAACGACATGTGGCCATAGCTCAAAAACATGACCTGATTGAGCAAAACCAATGTGATTTTTGGATTCAGCGCATCAGATTCATCCTAATTCAACTGAAAAAACGCAGACAACAAATTTGTTGTTGACCAGTGATATATTTTTTAAACAACAGATATTTATACCAAGATGTTTCCAACTCTCCCAGAAACATTTCCTTTTCACAGAACCTGCTATTATTTTGCCCCCCAAATTGAAATAAGTGAATATTTTGCACAGCTCCATTTTCACAACACACTCCCATTCATTTTTTCCCTGAAATGTCAGTGTAACAGATGTGGTCAGCAACAGCTGGTGGGGTAGTGCATGTAGGGCAGGCATGGCCAAACTTGGCCCTCCAGCTGTTTTGGGACTACAATTCCCATCATGCCTGACCACTGGTCCTGTTAGCTAGGGATGATGGGAGTTGTAGTCCCAAAACAGCTGGAGGGCCAAGTTTGGTCATACCTGATGTAGGGTGACACTGCACACCTGGCTAATTTACTGAGAAGGCAAGGGGCAAGGAGCTCAGGGCAAGGGGCAAGGGGGAGCAGTAGCAAGGACATTGGATTGGTTCTGCCACAGACTGGCAACTGCACTGTGTTGAGCTCTCTGGGGCTTGTCCATTTGGAACCCAGATGTGCACCATTGCTCTGCCTGCACCACCCCACAGACCAGCACTGGATTTGGTGCAGAAGCGATATCAGCTAAAGCGTATGAGAGCTGATACACAATATACCCTCTTAATATATTCCCATGCATGAACCATCAAGGGAGCATAAATAATGTGAATATGCTGTGACTTGTAAGATAGATAACACATTTTAAGGGATCCCTAATTTCCCTCCCCTATAGGACCAAACTGGTTGGACAGTGTTCTCGAAGCCACAAACATGACCAAACTGCGGGAGGCAGTGGAAGACAGGAGTGCCTGGCGTGCTCTGGTCCATGGGGTCACAAAGAGTCGGACACGACTAAACGACTAAACAACAACAACAACAACATAGGACCAAACAAGGACAGTGTTCTGCCAAGAACAAGTAGGCAGCAGAAGCAGGTGAACAGAGACCACCAGAGCATACACAATTGAGCAAACTGTACATATCACTGTACATTAAACAAAAATCAAGCAACAGTCAAAGACCACTTTAATTACATTTCAAATTATATTGAAATATGGAACAATTTACTCAAGAAACACAGTTCCCAGATGCTCTTCATTAAAATGGAATGATCATCTGGCGGGGGCCCCAGGCCCACCCTGTGCTAGCCTCTGAGGGTGCACAAGACTCTTGTTTGTTTACAGAATTTATCAGGGTGATGTTGAACATTTCCACAGCAGTATGTGCTGCTATGCCTAAAACATACTACAAGCCTGTATGCTTTCTGGGACAGAGACCAACTCATGTCTGTATTCCATTCTGTGTTCCTGATAAATGTTCAACAGCACCAATATGCCAAGGCTAAGTTTGTTTAATGTTGAGGCTAGGAGAATGTAATGACCAAGAGTGCAATCACAGATGTCCCCTCCTGCAATCTTATCACACTCTCCAAATAGAAGTCAGTATTCTGTCTCTCTATCTTATTTTACATAGTTATTGTGAGGATTACAGGGTAAAACACTTTCATCAGTTGTAATCTGCCATATAAATGGCACCATTATGTTGCTATTATTAGGGTTGTGTTATGGCTCCAGATCCCAAACCGAATCCTGTCAAATCTGGTTGATCTCGGATTTGGCCACAGCAGGTTGAGGCAGCCCTGGATAATCCCCAATCAGATTCAGTCTCTGAGAAAGTTCCAGGATTGCGGCCATGGCCAGATGGTGTTGAAATGGGATGGAGACAGATGCATACAACTTGCATGTGTCTACTTTTTGGCTACTCCCCATAGCTGCTTATTTAATGAGGATTTCAAACCCTAATTAAAGATGGTACAATGCCCCTCCCCATTAAATTTTGGGCCCAGATCCAGCTCAGATCCGCTCTGGATTGTCACAGGTCAGATCAGGACCCAAATTGGATTGGGAAGGCTTTGTTGTTTAGTTGTTTAGTCGTGTCCGACTCTTCATGACCCCATGGACCAGAGCATGCCAGGCACTCCTGTCTTCCACTGCCTCTTGCAGTTTGGTCAAACTCATGCTGGTAGCTTCGAGAACACTGTCCAACCATCTCATCCTCTGTCATCCCCTTCTCCTTGTGCCCTCAATCTTTACCAACATCCGGGTCTTTTCCAGGGAGTCTTCTCTTCTCATGAGGTGGCCAAAGTATTGGAGCCTCAGCTTCATGATCTGTCCTTCCAGTGAGCACTCAGGGCTGATTTCCTTAAGAATGGAGAGGCTTGATCTTCTTGCAGTCCATGGGACTCTCAAGAGTCTCCTCCAACACCATAATTCAAAAGTATCAATTCTTCAGCGATCAGCCTTCTTTATGGTCCAGCTCTCACTTCCATACATCACTACTGGGAAAACCATAGCTTTAACTATATGGATCTTTGTTGGCAAGGTGATGGAAGGCTACACATCCCTAATTATTAATATATTGCACAATATCTTGAATACTAGTATCATTGGTATTGAGTCTTCTACTATGGCTTTTACAGCTGCTGCTGCTGCTGTTGCTAACAACATTGGTACTGTATTATTATTAATAATACTGTACTATTAGCAGTATGGTGGTGATAATGAAGAAAACCACAACAAGTGTAAGCATTAATGTTAGTCTTTTGCTATCTAGAGTGAAAGCAACACTTCTGTCCTATTTCAGAATTAGCTTTGAGTAAATGGTTACAAAGACAGCTCCAACTGCCTATGTGGTATTCTGATGTCACCATTCTGGCTGGGTGATCCCTGATTGACTGGGATTGACATAGCCAGGAAGAGGTAGTAGCTGTTTTTTAAAAAAACAAACAAACAATATTCAGATAGATGACAATTATTTGGCAACAATCTAAGAGTTTTTATAGATAATAAGTTTGTCAGACTTTAGCCTGAAACTTCAAACCAACCAACCAAACAAACAAACAAACAAACAAACACTGGCTAAGAAGAGTTGCTGCTTCACCATCTATTGCCCATTTCTTTCTTCTTTAAAATAAATTTGTACAAAAAGATCCTTCCCTCCTTGCCTTCCTTCCTTCCTTTTTAATAGAGTAGCACTTTAATAACAGTTCGAAGTAAATTACGTGAATGATGAGATGCACACTCATGAGTTCGAATCTCATCTCAGCCATGAACTCACTACATGGCCTTAGGCTAGTCTGTATTCCCCCAGCCTCAGTTTTCTCAGCTCAATATGGAGATAACACTACTACTTCTGTCTTAGAGACATGATGAAGCTTCATAATGCCAGAATAGCCAGATGTCAATGTCAGATAGTCCTTTATGAGAATTATGCAGGTGGCTGGAGCCTCTATCCCACACATCAAGCTTCCTTGATTAGGGAAGTGTTCTCAGTTCACCATTGATGAAAGAGACAGGACAGAAATCAGGGGAGACAAGAGACAAGGAAGGCATAGGAGGGCATAGGAGGGCTAAAAGGAAGAAGAGGAGTCAAGTTTCTTGACTGGTTCCCCCCCCTTTCTTTTAGGTTTTTTTTATATGCAAAACCACCTCTGTCCCGTAAACCAGGAAGATTCCAAAGAAAAGAGAGGAAATGAAAATTCAAACCCTTTAGTTTTTTTTATATACTTTACAATAAAACATGAGTCCAATAATCATGTTATTCTTGCTTACAATAATAATTTGCAAATCATATCTATTTCTATTTTTAGTTATCACATGGAGACAGCCAAAAGGAAATCAGAATCAACAGGCTTCTTGGTTTCTGTAGCATTATTCTGGTCAAATATGGTCAAATGGCCCAAGGTTCCAGAGCTTGAACCAATAGCTTTGTGGCCTCGGGGAAGATCTGGCTTACTGAACCACCTAGATCAGTGGTTCCCAACCCTTTTCTGGCCATGCCCTACCTAAGCATCTCTAAAATCCTGACACGCCCCCCCCCCCGATAACATATAATTCTTATTATTCAAAAAGTGAACTCCTATTCACGTGGAGGAAACGTAAAAGGCCATTAACTGTTAATAACTCATTCTCAAATTGCCCTCCTTAAAAATCAAATCCCCCCCCCCGGAGTGTGTGCCCCACATTGGGAACCACAGACGTAGATCCTTCTGTGCATAGAATAATCTTCTGGAAAGAGGAGAGTTCAACATTATCCCCTGTGACTTTCAGGCACTATGAAATCTCTGCATTGGCCGGGTCTGATATGAATAATATTAGCAGCATAGTTGTCCCGTGACTAGTCAACAGAGCATTGCCATCTTTTGCTTCCTGCAAAAGAGCCCCTCAAACCCTGGGTGATAAAACACTGTTCCCAGGTCCGGATTCTATCAAAGCTTCTTATTTCCCTAGCCTAACCACAGTCGAGCAAATAGTTTGAGTTTACTCATCTGACTTAGCATCAGCACACACCATTCTCAAGCATTCTCCATGGCTCCAGTGCAGAAGGGCTAACCACTAGCACATGCTACGAGCACTGCAATACAATGAGGACCAGGTGGCTAGGTTGGGAGGCCACTGTTTGTCCACAAATTCATTGGTACTGCTGTTACTTACTGAAAGCCCAACCAATCCCACTGTGAAGCATAAGGATTTGGTTTCCTGGCTCCTGGCCACAGCATGTCTGAGATTGCTAGAGGGCCCCGTAAGGAACACTGGTGGTGGTCAAGGGCATGGGACATTGCTATTTCAAATCATCTAATGTACCACTGGAGTTAATAAAAGACACAGCTAAACATTCTGAATGCAATGGATATTTCGGGTCTCCCTGAAAAATGTCTGATTTTCACATGTTATGGCTGGTATTGTTTCTCTTTACAGTCATCACTTTATTTTCAGTTGTAGATTCTGTGTTGCCTTTTACATTTTGTACTGTTTTTGCTGAAACAAAAAAAGATTTTAACAACAACAACAAAATGTTCTGCAATGCTCCCTCTGCAATGCTCCCAATGTTTGGACATCATGAGAAATTTATCCAGCAACTTCCAGCAGGGATGGTCTGCACACTATAATTTTATTTTCTCTTTACACTCCTTGAGTAGTATTGCTCAAAGCTAAGGTATTGTAGGAAAATAAAATGGCACTCCACCAAAACACTGCTATGTGGATACTGACAAACAAAGGGCCTAGCAGACAAGTACTTTGCAAAGTCCTATGTCACATGTAGAACTAGCCCAGCAATCATCACAGAATAGCCTGCACACAAATATACCCAAAGGAATCATTTCTCCTCACTAAAAGCATGAGCAGTGGATTTGGGGATACAGAAGCACAAAGCAGGGTGTAGTTAAAGCAAATTATTTGCAACAGCACTTTGATTTTCACTTGCAAGTAGTATAGGAAGGTGTGTTATACTGAACTGGGCTATTGGTCCATGTAGCTCTGTATTTTTATGCTGAATGGCAGCATAAACTGCTGCCAGGTTTTCAGGCAGGAGTCTTTTCCCAGTCATACCTGGAGATGCTGGGGACTGAACTGGGGACCTTATACATGCAAAGCAGATACTGTACCAGCACTGAGCAAAGGCTCTTCCCTGCATTTACTGCAATTCACAGGAAAGGGCCTAGTGAATAATAAACTGATATAAGATGGGGAGCTTAAAATTCACAGACAGTCTAGTTGTGAGGGTAACTGTAAAGAGGAGGAAGCTACCTCTACACTCCCAGAAATACTGCTGTTTGCCCAGTTTTCCCTCCAGTTTGGATGACAAATGCAGAGCCCAGATGCCAAGCTGTAAAAGTTATTTTTGAGGGGCTGGCACCTGGCACTTTGGCAAACGCCATGGACACTGTGTTGGCTCCTTGCCAATTGCCTCTGGGTTTTGTCAATGGGTTAGGATGCTGATGGAATTTTTGTCTGTCTTTGAAATGCAGGGCATTACCTGCAGTTCTTCTCTTTGCCTAAAAAGAAAAGTGACTTCCCACTTTCGTAAAGAGACACTGCTTTGAATCTGAAGAGAATGGTCACACAAACTTGATTTCAACAATAACATTACACTTCTCGCTTCTGTTCTATTTTTACTCAGTGTGAATCAACACAAGAGTTAAAAAGAAGAAGAGGAGGAGGAGGAGGAGGAGGAGGTGTTTGGACTTCACATCCCACCTTTCGCTCCCCTTAAGGAGTCTCAAAGCGGCTAACATTGTTCTTTCCCTTCCTCCCCCACAACAAACACTCTGTGAGGTGAGAGAGGCTGAGAGACTTCAAAGAAGTGTGACCAGCCCAAGGTCACCCAGCAGCTGCATGTGGAGGAGCAGGGAGGTGAACCCGGTTCACCAGATTACGAGTCTACCACTCTTAACCACTATACCATGCTGGGGGTTGAAGGAGTACATCCAACTAAAGAAATGACACTAATACATTCTTTTGCCAATTCAATTTAGTTTTGGGTTCTCTGCAGATCAGCACTCAGGGGTCAGTTCAGTTTGGGAAAATTTGCACTAAAGTGTTGTGGATATTTTATTGTGACTCAAGAAAATTATCACAGGCTGATGTGAAATTGTAGTGAACTGAACTTAATATTGCAAAAATTAGAAACTGAAAGTAATTGACTGGTTTGCCCAGTCCCGACAGACACCATAATTTAAAAAACAAAAACAAAACTACATTTAAATAAATCCAGTACAGTATAAATTTAAAACAATTCCTAAATTGCATTTCAGAAAATTCTTTTAGGAAAAGGTGACTTCATTTCAGAAACTCAGGGTGAATCTTCCAGGTCTAAAATCAGGAAACAGTATTCAAAGTTAGCTCTGCTGATATCCTGAGTAAAACTCCAACAACCTGAACTGTTCTATGTTTCTGATTACTCATGTGGATCAGATACATGTTGCATGCATTTCTTAGAAATCTTCCTTGCACCCTTGATGAATCATATGTACTGTACAATCTAATCAGGTACAGACCAAGGGTCAAATAACAGTGTAAAGGGGAACTGTAATCCTCTGCTGCCTTTAAAACAAAAACAAAACACCAAAATTGCTTGAGGCAGACTGTGTTGATGGAAAAAGGGTGGGGTGGATGCTTCCTCTTTTTCTTCTCCTGTAACAATACCTTTCAAATTTTCAAAACTCATCTCCCCCAATTGGGCTTTTCACCACCAAAAGAAAACCCTGCAAGCCAAAAACCAGCAATATTTTTTGGGGGGTGGGAGGGTGTGGTTCTGGAATAGAATCTGAGGTGAATTGCAATCTGAGGAATCTCAGACATATTTTTTTTAAAAAATTAGTCTTTCTGACTAATCTAAAGATATGTGGTTTTTCTTTAGGGATTGTCTGTAGACCATTGGTTTTATGCTGTGTTCTTTGTAAAAGTATGAGTAGCAATCACTAGGCTTTCTATGTAAAGTGCTGCTTTTATGTTCATAATATAGTTGCACAATTTTGCACCTGAAAATACTTAAGATTATACTAGGGTTACCTCCCCTCTGGGAAGTTACATCTATCTAACTGGTTCCAGGCCAGTTACCTAGCCATAAGGTATCTTTGTTGTAACTGGAACATAAGCATACCCACTGATGTCAACTGAAGTTACCCATGAAGGTAAAAAGGTAAAGGTAAAGGTAAAGGACCCCTGACAGTGAAGTCCAGTCGCAGATGACTCTGGGATTGCGACGCTCATCTCACTTTACAGGCCGAGGGAGTGGGCGTTTGTCCGCCGACAGTTTTTCCGGGTCATGTGACCAGCATGACTAAGCTGCTTCTGGTGTAATGGAACACTGAAACCAGAGCAGTGCACGGAAACGCCGTTAACCTCCCCGCCAGAGCGGTACCTATTAATCTACTTGCACTTTTTGGCATGCTTTTGAACTACTAGGTTGGCAGGAGCTGGGACCGAGCAACGGGAGCTCACCCCATCTTGGGGATTCGAACCGCCGACCTTCTGATCAGCAAGCCCAAGAGGCTCAGTGGTTTAGACCGCAGCGCCACTCGTGTCCCTTACCCATGAAGGTAGGTGAGGGTAATTGATGGCCCTAACCAATTACTAAAAAGCTTCCTTGGATGGGTTCTCTTTGCATCCCTAATCCCCACCTTAAAAAATTCAGCAAAGAAGGCAACTCCAGCTGGCTATTTTGCAACAATGTGGTTTCCAGATTCTTTTAGTTTTTTTGTTTTTTAAATCAAATCAGTTTACATGACAGTAATTACTACAACAGATGGGCCAGAAGCCAGAAAGTGGCATTGTACAGGCAATGGGCTCAAAATGCACCTGGGAGCTTCTGGGGGGGGGGGGAGTAGGATGGGAGGGGGGATAAAGCCAGATTGTGCGCCAGCTGAGAATCTTGCCAGGGAACATTTGCTGAGCAATCTTAGAAGTA
The DNA here is from genome assembly GCF_964106915.1 of Podarcis gaigeae. Lineage (NCBI taxonomy): Eukaryota > Metazoa > Chordata > Lepidosauria > Squamata > Lacertidae > Podarcis > Podarcis gaigeae. The sequence goes on from NC_139690.1 coordinate 33,285,125, forward strand.
TCGGGAGCAGCCACAAAGCAGGAATCTCCACTGAATCTGTGCTAAAATGACAGGGGAGTGGGAAGAAGTGAGCATCTCCGTCTGAATTTAAAACCATATTACAAAATGACACAACTGCTCCCCCTCCTCTCTTGCTTCTCTTTCACTGCAATTCAGGATTTTGTGTATGTGTATATATGTGTGGTTTTGCTCTTGGTTTCAGATCAATCATGTCAAATGTTGCATTAACTACTAGTACTCTGTAGGTTAAACCACAGAGCCTAGGACTTGCCAATCAGAAGGTCGGCGGTTCGAATCCCCGCGACGGGGTGAGCTCCCGTTGCTCGGTCCCTGCTCCTGCCTACCTAGCAGTTCGAAAGGACGTCAAACTGCAAGTAGATAAATAGGTACTGCTCCGGTGGGAAGGTAAACGGAGTTTCCATGGGCTGCTCTGGTTCGCCAGAAGCAGCTTAGTCATGCTGGCCACATGACCTGGAAGCTGTACGCCGGCTCCCTCGGCCAATAAAGCAAGATGAGCGCCGCAATCCCAGAGTCGGCCACGACTGGACCTAATGGTCAGGGGTCCCTTTACCTTTACCTTATTCAAAACATATGAAGTAAGCAACTACACACACAAAATTGTAAAAGCGTTTGTTCACTAAAGAACCTAGATAGTGGTAGATTTGAGATAGGCTACACCATATATACGTTTATCATTGTGCTCCATCATACCACTTTAAACAGTAATAGTTTCCCCAGAATAATTATGGGAACTGTAGTTTGTTGAGGGTGCTGAGAGTTGCTGGGGGAACTCAATTCCCTTCCCTGCATTACAGTTCCCAGAGTGGTTTAACGATCAATCACTATACACAGGGAACACTGGGCATTGTAACTTTATGAGCAGACAAGCGGTGCCCTAACAACTCGTAACAAACTTAACAAACTATGATTTACCAAGATTCTATTATTCTCTGGGCGAAGCGATAACTGGTATCATAGTGCTTTAAATGAATGGTATGAATGTGGCCATGCTTTCTTCTTTCCATTTACATCTATTGAACAGGACCATATGAGAAGAAGGGAGTGATATTTTTAATGGAAGGGTCAAATTAGGGTTATTGTGCTACTATTGATACCATTTTGAACTTGCATATACATCAGAATACCCAACAGTGGTCAAAGCATGGACAAGTGTTTATTTACCCATAGCACCCATTTTGAAGGATGGACATTCCGTTCAAAGTGGAAAACATTGCTGGACACACTGAGATGCTGGTGAGTGGGTGAGGCATATTCATAAATATCCATTTATTATCAAATTATGGGATCTGATATATCTATCTCCCTCCCAAAATCTCTCACTAAAATGAAGATTTACCAAAAGATGTTATACATGAGAACATATATATATATAATAATTGCAGCACTTTGGAGACCTGCTGCCTGACTTTCTTTAAAGAATGCTTTGAATTCTGGATTGCTCTGAATGAACCCAATTTGCTTCAGAGTGACCTGGGACTGCCTCAATCTGATTTCAGGCTTGGCTTCCCTCACTTTCCACCCTGTTTTGGTTCTAACATTCTGAAATCCTTTGGTTCCCTTTGCATTTCAGGAAGAGATGAAGATTTGGAGCTGCCTGTGACAGATTATGCTCATGTGTTTTTAAGAATAAAAAGAATCACAGATTATTAGTTACATTTTATTTTATTTCTGATAACAGTGAACAATGAATAACCAGGAGCAGAATCTGGCAGGAGTGTACACTGGGGCAACCTAGCCAGATGGGTGGGGTATAAATAAAATAATAATAATAATAATAATAATAATAATAATAATAATAATTATTATTATTATTATTATTATTATTATCATCATCATCCCCAACATGAACTATAAAATTCATGTGGAAACATTCTCACAAATTCTTTCAGCAACCACAGCAAAGGCATTTATTTTCTAATTAATATTGAAATCAACTGTAATTAAGCAGAACTCTTAACAGGCCGGATGAGGAGATTAAGATCAATATTCATATGAATCATGCTGCTACAGTGATTAATAGCCTTCAATTGTCAGAAGTAGTACAGTGATAATAAAGCATTTATAAAAAACCAGTGGAGATACATTATGTTATTTAGATATGAACTTTTTCATTATGGGCACATCTTTAAGGAGCACAGAGCAGGGATCAGTCGGAAGAAAGAAGTGGGGGGTGGGGAGTGTGCATCAACAGGATATTCATAACACTTTTCTGATCACCCTGCAATTAATCTTAGAAGGTCCACACATTTCTCAAATATAGCCTATTGACTCTTGCAGATCAGAACTCTGTATAAATCTCCAATACATTAATTAAACTAAGGGAAGTTAACTAATTAAAAATATCATTAACCTTTTAAAGCAAATAACCAATTTCATTGCAATGTTATACCATCCAAGAGTCCTGCTGGATCAGAGCAAAGATCCTTCTAGTCACTGTAGCCACTCAAGAGACCTGCTGAAAGCACCTCTGCCACAAGTTTACACTTTTCTCTTCGAAAGAGAAAAGTCCGAATCTAGCACCTAAGCGACATTAATGTGGGAGTCCTTGTGAGAGTGGTAAAAAAAAAAAAAAGCCACTCAATCAATTGTGAGTCTCCTAAAAATGAAATATGCTGGCAAATATGACTTGCTGATCCCTGGCACAGCCACCTGCCACATTTCACAGTGTCATGGTTGAGACAACAGGCAAAGAATCCTGGGCACTGTGGCTTGGTAAGGGTGCCGACAGCTGTCTGGACACTCCTATTTCCCTCATAGAGCTGTAATTCTTGGGCCTGTGGCAGAAGGGGTTTCCTAACAACTCTCAGACCAAAAAAAATTCCTTCCAGTAGCACCTTAAAGACCAACTAAGTCAGTTCTTGGTATGAGCTTTCGTGTGCATGCACACTTCTTCAGAAAGCTCATACCAAGAACTGACTTAGTTGGTCTTTAAGGTGCTACTGGAAGGAATTTTTTTTGTTTTGACTATGGCAGACCAACACGGCTACCTATCTGTAACTCTCAGACCCTTCACAAACTGCTCTTCTCAGGAGTCTTTGAGAGAAGCCATGGCTGTTTAAAGTGACATGCTATTGCTTTAAATGTATAGTGCAGATGGGTCCAGAGTCCATATGAATTACTGACTTGGTGCCAGTGCCAGACTAGCACCCTGCTTTATTGTCTTGGCATATATAGCAGATGGTGGTGGTAATGAAGATTTGCTGGTGTCTAGCACCTTAATTCCCACTCATTTCAATGGCAGTTCTCAAATGCCTTAGTACTCAAACAGCTTGGAACCAAACACTGCAAACCCGGAAGTAAGTGTTCCAGTTTGTGAACTTTTTTTCGGAAGCTGAACGTGCTCCATTTTGAGTGTTACGCTTCCGATTTGAGTGCCACACTTCCATTTTGAGTGTTACGCTGACATCTGTCTGTTTTTGCTATTTATTATTGCATTTTTGTTTCTGCGGCTCGTTAGATAGTAAAATTCATGTTAAATTGCTGTTTTAGTGGTTGTTTTTAAAAGTCTGGAACAGATTAATCCATTTTGCATTACTTTCCATAGGAAAGCGTGCCTTGGTTTTGGAACACTTTGGTTTTGGAACGGACTTCCAGAACGGATTAAGTTTGAGAACCAAGGCACCACTGTATTTAACTTCATACTTTCAGTTACAGATAGGTAGCCGTGTTGGTCTGCCATAGTCAAAACAAAAAAATTCCTTCCAGTAGCACCTTAAAGACCAACTAAGTTAGTTCTTGGTATGAGCTTTTGTGTGCATGCACACTTCTTCAGATGGTATCTGAAGAAGTGTGCATGCACACGAAAGCTCATACCAAGAACTAACTTAGTTGGTCTTTAAGGTGCTACTGGAAGGAATTTTTTTTTCTTCATACTTTCAGATTTTCTTAACTTTTCCTGCATTTTACTTTGTCCTGCTTCTTTGCCTCATGTGTCCTATTGGTTTTAAGCCAAAATAAAACAAAATAAAACATCACCAGCAACAGCAGCATTTGTCTTTGGAGGACAAGGTAAAACTGGTCAATACAGTGAATTATCCAGTAGCTTTACAGGTAGAAAAATGTCCCGGAGAGTGATGATGGACCCCTCACTTATGTTCAGCAGAAAGGAAGCTAGTAATTAATCAGCTCTCTTCTCCTTAATAGTATCAGTTTGCTTCAAAAGAAAAGCAGCGTAAAGCTGAACAAGGCAATTGAATGCTCTGCTAGCTGCAGAAGTGAAAGGGGCCCCATATAAATCAGGGTCTGATTGGCTTCCAGACAACTCTTTGGTTATCTGAAAGGTCTATAACAACTTTCTGTTTCAGTGAAAACCTGTGAATTATTTTTTCAGTATTCTTTCAAGACCAAGAAGAGGAATTATACAGTGTAATTTGTGGGCCTGAATTTGGATGCTGGATTCTTGTTGAATTTTTAGGTCCCTGAACTGATCCTTCTTTGAGTTCAGAGGTTAATAGGAATGTTGCCATTTTATGGCAGACAAAGGTAGACCACCTACTAATCACTGGCTGGGAGATGTTGCTCATTGGTCCAAGCATTATTCCCATCTTCTCCCCCTTATAAATCCATCCCAGTTCTGCTCAAAGAGGAACATATTGATCTACCCTGCAGGCCACCTTGAGAGAAATTCAGCAGCAGCTCTTGTGTTTCCTAAGACTTATTGACTCCAGTTATTCTGTCTTCAATTCTAGACATTCACTGTCTGCTCCTCACTCTTTGCTACTGCTGGGCTGGGCAAAAAAATATTCCTCCACCCACAAATCCTCACCCACTCTCCATCGATTAATGAGAAAATTCATTCAAAGAATTCTCAAAGAGGAGAGAATTTTTTGGTGACAATTTCATGGGTTCCATAAGTGTCCATTCTTTCATTCTGCAAATCATATCCCTGTGCTCTGCAGCCTTCCCAGGTGCTAATTCTTCAGTTAAAGCTCATGGCAAAACAATGTGAGAGAATTATCCCTATGGACATTTTTCAGATCAGAAAGCAATGACAACTGAGGAGGCTACAAAGTGCTGGATAAATGTTTACTGGGAAGAAAACACACACACCTCACAACAATAACATAGCTTAAAATCCCACACTGTCCAAAATTTCTATAATGCCCTGATACAGAAAAATAACATGAAAGCCTCTTTCTCAGGGAAAGAAACTTTTGAGAAAACGGAGGACAGGTTTTGGAACAGCAGAATGCTCTGCTTCCCAAAGTCTATACAACCATATCACTTCTGACCTACAGTAGATGTGTCCATGATTTTTTAAAAAGAAACAAGCCACAATAAAATAATATAAATCAGAGAATTGGATTTATTTATTATTAAATGAGAATGAGGATATATTGAGAACTCCCCTTGGGTTTTAGGACTATTCCAAATCAGGGGGCAAAGAAAAGATCCACCAACCTGGCCCAATTTTTCAGCCTCACACCTTAGACACAGGTACCCCAGCTGGCTGAGGCCTGATAGGCTTAATGCAAAAAGTAATTTTTTATTGAGGCAGGGAATGGGAAATAGTAGCAGATATCTGAAAACCTGTTGCTATCTGGATATTGCTGGGCTACAAAAGAACACAGGAAGTTGTCTTGTGCCATTGCTCCAACTAGCTCAATATTGTCTACAACAGTGGGGAAGCCTTGGTCCTTCAGATGTTGCTGACTACAACTCCCATCATTCATCTTAATTGGCTATGCTGGCAGAGGCTGATGGGAACTGGAGTTCAACAACATCTGGAGGGCCACAGATTCGCAATCCCTGAAAACACAGACAACAGTCATTGATAGTGCTTAATTAAGTCAAAACACAGTAGCCTGCTAAATCAGCCAATGGCCCATGCAATCCCTCATCTTGTTTTCATAGTGACCAAGCAGATGCCCTACCAAGAAGCCCGTAAGCAGGACCTGAGTGAAATTGCCCATTCTCTACTTGTGATTCCTAGCAATGGTATTCAGAGGCATAGAGGTAGAATGTAGTCATGGCTAGTGGCCATTGATGGTCTTTCTTCCGTGAAAGTTATGCTTCACTGAATAGCTTTCTACAGCTGTTGCTGTTCCGTCTCCAACCTTATTTACAGTTCTTCAGTACAAGGATGGCATTTACACATCTTAGCTTTGTGTGTATGCTTGTCTGCCTACATAGCTTTTGAAATAAAACACCTTTCAGCAACTCTCTGAACACTGTAGTCCACACAGATATGATCACAGGGTTATGGGGGACCCCTTGAGCCCAGAGGAATGCTGGCCAATTCTTCAGTAAACTGCATTCAGTGTGTTGTATTTCACTTAATAAATACCTGTAAACAAGAGTTCTGGAAAGCTGTTAATATCTGCCCCAGAGCTTGCAATGTGAAGAGACTCTCTCAAAAGCTGAGGCACATGCTGTGGAGGACTCCCCTCCCCCCTACTTTCAGTAGACACTGCCATTAGAGTGTTTTAACTTCCATTAAGTTGTCGCTTTCCCATGCCACCAACTTTCCACAAGGGACAATTCGTTCTGACAGAACCACAGGCTGTCACATACACTAAGAATTCAGTAGAAGTGAGCGGGGAAAACCCTCAAAGCTGATGGATTTATTAGTGATTAGAGCTGGCACATCCACTACCTACAAACAAAAGGTAGGATGATGAAGGCTTAGACCTTATTAATTGGATACTGACCACAATGCTTTGGTTTTGAAGGATTTGGCAGGGGGTGGGTCACAGAAAGTAAGTTAGGGAAGGGAAAGGAAGGTAATTATTTCATGGGAATATCATCATCAAGGCCATCACCATTTTGTGTGACAGTGTTTGTTCTTCCCCTAGAAAAGATCAGACATTGACACTGAGTTGTCAGCATACAGCAGACCCATCTTGTTTTACGTTACAAGTTCCTCACCTAATAGCTTTCAAGCTTCCAACATTCGGGGGGCTTTGTCTGCTGAGGAATGTGCTATCATTACGGGTGCTGGCTTCTAGGGTCAAACCCTTTTGCCCCCCCATATTTTTTGGGGTAGGAGCTACCCCCCCCAATGTCCCAAAAGTGAACAGCTGAAACACAGAGCCAAGCACGGTGTGCTGCAGAGGCCAGCTCCTTCTCTTCCTTCTCCTGCCACAGAGGGGAAGGAGAGTCAAAGCATCCTCCTGTTGGTGGCGGCACCAAGAGGAAGTGGAGGATGACCTGCCGGCCATTGAGCAGTGTAGCCATCACGTTCGGCTCCACCCCTGGCTCCTCCCGACATCCTGACATCACTCGTGCAATGCTGTCCCCCCCCCCCCCACCACCAATTGCCCTCACAAGCTGGTGCCTCTGGTCGTCATCATCATCATCATCATCATCATCACCTTCACTCTAAGGTCCCAAGGTTGGTTACAACATTAAAACACAATAATAAAAATAATTTTAAACAACTTACAATTACAGAAATAAGGTGGGTCCTAAAAAATTGCATCTCACGTGTCAAAATAGCCAGTGTCGTGTAGTGGTTAGAGTGTCAGACTAGGACCTGGGAGACCAGGGTTCTAGTCCCACTTGGCCACGAAGCTCAGTGGGTAATTTTAGGCCAGTCACAGTTCCCCAGCCTAATATACCCCGCATGGTTATTGCAAGAATACAATGCAGGGATGGAGAACTGTGTAAGCCAAACATCTTTGTTTGAAGGGAGTTGCACAATTTAGGGGTTACTACAGAGAATACCATCTTCCTTGCTAAGCCACCCCAACCTGAGCTTCTGAAGGCAGAGGAACTATTAACAGGGCCACTTCCATCAGTCTTAGCACCCAATACCAGGCCTGTGTGAAGCTTGTCTGAGGCCTGGGGCAGGAGCCTTGCACTCATATCATCCCCACATGCCAAACCCACATACCACCAGAGGCAGCATCCACAATGAGAGATAACACAGAAAGCCTCTGTCCCTGGTTCTCACCAGCTTATCAAGTTTTGCTGAAGAATGAGAGGGTGAGGCTGATATGAGTGAAGGCAGTGCTTCAGATACACTGACCACAAGTCATCTCCCTTTTGGGAAGGGCCATAGCCTAGTGTTCCTGCAATGCTTTGCATGCAGAAGGCCCCAGGTTCAGTTCCCTGCATTTACATCTAGGGCTGGAGAAAGAATCATTTCTGGGATCCTGGCATGCTGCTGCCAGTCAGTGTAGGCAATATTGAGCTGAACAGACCAATGGCCTCTCTCAGTATAAGAATACGTGTGAAAGTGTCATAAAGGAAAATGGCCAGAAGAGGGAGAAAAACTAAATAAAACTGCTAGGAGAGCTGTTTAATATTGCAAGGTATTTGTACATGAGTGAGAGAATGCATAAGAATGTACGAGAGGCCCTTCTGAATCAGGCCAATGTCCCTTCTAGTCCAGCATTCTGTTCTCACAGTGGCTAACCAGATGTTCTAGTGGGAAGCCTGCAAGCAGGACCTGAGGACAATAGCACTCTGTGAGTCCCAGCAACTGATATTCAGGGATTTAATGCCTCTAACTGTAGAATCAGAACATAGCAAGCAAGGGAAGCAGGATTCAACATATACAATCATAGAATTGTAGAGTTGGAAGGGGCCGTGTTTTACGATATGCTTGCTTGCTCCATTTACCATTTAGATTTTTAGGTGCACACTTGAAATGGGATGCCTAAAAAATAAACAGATCAACTATTACTATTTTATGGATTCCAGGTTTGGGCCCTAAGAATGGTAAACCTGAGGCCTGCTGAGCCTCAGTTGTTAGCAAACCTTGCTTAATTGGCAAGCGATTCATACAGTAGATGAAACTCAACCCCTGACAACCCCACCCCCATCCCACCCACTGCCCCAAACTTTTAACTAAGCTCATCAATTACTCTTAACAGTCTAAATAGTTGGCAGTGTTTACCCAACATCCTTCCCGATTTCCTCGGCTCGATCTTGCAGCTCATTAAAAGCATCTCTATTTATTTGCTGTGTGTTACAGCCCTTAACTTTGGCACAATGTGCGAAGAGGAAGCCAATTTTGCTTTTCCCTGTGGTGTTAATTGGTAGAGCATGCTGCCTGCCTCTTCATTAATTATGTCAATGTGTATGAAACTTCCATTTCAAGGCGGCGAATTAACAAAGCTTCTGAATGAGATGGACCAAAAAAGACAAAAAAAAAAAAAAAAAAAGACCACAGAAAAAGAAAAAGAAAAAAACCCACCCAGACCAGCTTGGAAAAGATGGGTTGCTGATGGGAGCGATTGGTGGTCAAAGCAAGAAGATCTGTTGCAAACAGAACAGAGTGTACTCCTTACCATTCTGTTTAACTCCTCAGATGTCGCTGCCAGCTTTCAGCAAAGTCATGTCAGAAGTAAACAATCAAATTTCTGGATGAAAGTAAATTGCACAGCCTCAAATAATACACATGTCAGAGACCTGATTTCAGGAGACCACTGGTGTGTTTGAATGGAATGCTTTAACTGGCTCTTTCTGGGCATTTTTCATTTGGGGAAGGGGCATAGCTCAGAGGCAGAGTATCTGCTTTCCATGCATCTCCAGGTAGCTCTGGAGAGATCCCTGCCTGAGACCCTGGAGAGCCACTGTCAATGTGTGGACATTACTGAGGCAGATGGACCAAGGGATTGACTCAGTATAAGTCACTTTCCTGTGGGCCAATATGCCATAATCTTCTAACCATTGTATGAATTTAAAAGGTAAAGGTAAAGGTAAAGGGACCCCTGACCATTAGGTCCAGTTGCGGACGACTCTGGGGTAGTGGTGCTCATCTCGCTTTATTGGCGTACAGCTTCCAGGTCATGTGGCCAGCATGACTACGCCACTTCTGGCGAACCAGAGCAGCGCATGGAAACGGTGTTTACCTTCCCGCTGGAGCGGTACCTATTTATCTACTTGCACTTTGATGTGCTTTCGAACTGCTAGGTTGGCAGGAGCAGGGACTGAGTAACGGGAGCTCACCCTGTCATGGGGATTCGAACTGCCGACCTTCTGATCGGCAAGCCCTAGGCTCTGTGGTTTAGACCACAGTGCCACCCACGTACTATACTGTATGAATTTAATATATTCTAATTGGGGGAAAATTCTGAATGGATGGGGCCAGGCTGATCTCCCTCTTGCCTATATATTTGTTTGTTTAAAGTGGGAGGAACAGTACATCAATACCAAGAACTGACTTAGTTGGTCTTTAAGGTGCTACTGGAAGGAAATTTTTTTGTTTTGACTATGGCAGACCAACACGGCTACCTATCTGTAACCAGTACATCAATAGTCCTTGATCTCTTGGACAATGGCAGAAGCCAGAGTGTGAAGGGCTGCAGTTCATTGTTTGAGCATCTGCTTTGCATGCAGAAGATCCCAAGTTCAATCCCTGACAACTTCAAATAGGGCTAAGGATGTTCCAAGCCTGAAACCCTAGAGCAGCTGCCAGTCAGAGCAGGCAGTACTGAGCTGACAATGGTCTGACTTAGTATAAGCAAGTTTTCTACATTCTTTCCTATGTTCAGAGCCCCAGTCTCTCTGTCAGTTGTTTGCTGACCAACTCTAGTCTGATACCATTGAAGCAGTTTAGCATGCCACACCAACAAAGATATGCAGGCTTTGCACTGTAAGTCCAAGTGTTTCCATACAAGTTCAAGTTTCCAAGTTTTGTTGTTTGGCCATTCTCTGGAAACCTGCCTTGGCTACCCAAGTTGAAGAACCAGGGTCAAAACATGACCAGCCTGATGCTTGGAGTTCCCATTTTGGCTTGCTTGTCATGTTTTCCTGCCAATACCATGTCCATGGGTGTCAGTGTGTCAACCAGTACCATTTATGGTGCCGGCAAAAGGTCTTAAGAATTGCACCATCAAAATGCTTGAGAGGATGCATGAGCTCATTGGAAGGACAAGCCCTCTTCAGACAACACTCTTCCAGACTTAGATGGTGGATCCACCTGGAACTGTCCGTGGATGTTCCCTGATCTAAGTATGTTTATTTTTATTGTTCAGGTATTTCTCCCCCTCTCTTGCACTGAACACATTCCCTAAAACAGACACCAACTCTATCTTTGATTCTAAACATAATAGGTGCAGAAATGGTGGGTGATGTGGGTGCTTTGTCATTTATGGTTGTGTGTGTGATGCCTGCACCATTTTGTGGTTCTGTCTCTCTTTCTTCTGTTTCAGCTGTGGTGGCCATTTTGTGCTATGTCACACATTTCAATACCCATGCTATTTTCTCAAAATCCCAAATGTCTCCATTGGCAAAATGAAACCCCCAAACACCTGGCAATCCCTGTCATGCTTCTATTTACATTGGAAAAACTTTATCTACCAACTTAGTTTGGGTTATGATATTGGAGCTTCCTTTGGCTCCCAACTCCAGTGCTGAGTCAGCATGTCCCAGCACAATTCTAGAATACATATAATAAATGGGTGGGATTTGTTCAGAGGAACACAAACCAAACTTCAATCATTCTTAGGACTTCTCCTGTCACACAACCAATTCATATGCAGCCTTAGAAACCAACAGATTAAATTATAAACTTGTATAAAATAAATAGTGAAGAGTTTGTGGGTCAATATATATGAGTCAAGATGGTCTGGAAACTAAAGAAAATCTAAATAAAGAAAATCAATATTAATTAGGGATGGATGAATCTGTCTATTTTGTCTTGCCTTCTTCCAGCTTAGGCTCGCAAGGCAGACCAGGTTGATATTGGGGCACTCACTGACAGGCAAGAGGCCACATCCCAAAGAACAGGGTCATGGCAAGGCAAGTCTAGTAGTTTAGTCAAATCCCAACCAGGGCAAGGTAAGGGGAAAAAGCAGCTTATCAGCACACTGGATTGCTCACAAAATACAGTACTTGCTAGAACTTATTCATAGAGAGGTGCTACCTCCACCTCACTTTGGGTTGTAGGAGTCTGATGAGGCCACATCTCCTGGCCTGAATGGTTTGGGACCTCATGGCTCTGCAGATGGTGACCCCATCCCTCTGAATCTGCTTCAGAGCTGGATGGAACATAAGAGCCTCCTGGACAAGGCAATGTCCATTTTGTCCAGTATCCTGTTCTCACAATAGCCAGACAGATGTTTGTGGGAAATCCACAAGCAGAACCTGAGCACAGGAGCACTGTCTCCTCCTAGCAACTGGTATTCAGAAGCTTACCTGCCTCTGTCTATGAAGGCAAATAATTGCCATCATGAAATTTTCCAGTCTTTTTTAGTCATCCATCTTGGTGGTGGTCACTATCTAGTTTAACTATGTAATATGTGAAGAACTTTCTTTTATGTGTCATGAATCTTCCAGCATTCAGCTTCAATGGATGACCACAAGTTCCGAAAGGGAGAATAAACTTTCTCTATCCAGTTTCTCCATGCCATGAATAATTTCACAAACATCTGTCTTGTCATGACTTACTTGCCTTTTCTCTAAACAAAAAAGTCCTAAATACTGCAACATTTCCTAATAGGATCACCTTGGTTGCCCTTTGCTGAACAATTTTTGAACCATGACACCATTTCAGTTTCTTTCTTCTTCTTAGTTTTCCAATCTTAAATTTGGTTCACTACATTTCTACATCCACTTGTGATTTATTTTATTTATTATAAAAATAACTCATGAAAACCCATCTGCATTTTACTGCAAATTTCTCCTAGCATATGCATATTTGCATTCAATTGTTGTCAAACACACACAATGTTGCAAGCAATTTTCAAAAGTGCAATGGATTTTTTTTTCTTGTTGTACTGAGTCATAAATGCATTTTAGTGTACACTTTCCCCTAACAGACCCGGTTTGTTGCTGTTGTAGAACTACATTACAAAACGTGGAGAAGTGTGGCTTTCAAATCTAGCTCTATTTTTGTTTGCATATTGTTTTTGGAAATATGCATTTGGTTGGTTGTATTAAATTGTGAACCAAACTAAATTTGTCCCCTGCCCCTAACATAATTACTAGGTTCTATCAAATGGCTGCACCTCTTCTTGTTGTGGGAAAAGTTTTTATTGGGCTGAGTTTATTAGATGGTGCGAAGAAAGAAAGGAATGAGGGCACAGTGATTTTAATCCCATAGGCCTCTAAGGCCAAAGCTCTTCTGTCTTTCTTTCAATTTATGTCACTTGCATCTCAGAGAGCTCAGAACAGTTTGCATATGCTTTCCCAGGTGGTCTCATGTATGGGTGGCATATAGGGGAAAACCTATTAACTTTAGCAGGAAAATTGTATTATAGCCCCTCAGGCCATTCTCTGGACCATAAACATAATCATCTCAACTAAATGAAGCTCTTTCAGAAAGCTAAGCCCTATAGAGGATGAGTGGATATGTGTATGGAGGGTGTTTGTGTTGCAATGAACCCCAGGTTCTATGCACACAGAGACATTTTGTGCACTCACATTCACCCACACAAACTGTAACAGTAAAATCCCAATCACTCTGTGTGTGGGGTGGGGTGGGGTCAGGGTTAGCCTTCATCACAGTATTGTCCTTTACTACCTGTTCCCATGCATGGAAGACAGTAAAAGGGTGACACTGAAGGATGCTGGTGTATGTTTGTGTCCTGAGTGTCCATGAAGTCATATCCACTTTCTAAGGTTCACATTATTGGCCTCAGGAGGACTCTGGTTCAGATAATGTCCCTCTCGAGGTGGAACAGTCATCACCCCTTTCTATGGTGCCCTGGGATGGAGACATCACTCTTGCATCATCAATGTGTGAGGCTGCAGTCTGCCCTCCTTCACAACCACACAGTACTATACAACTGCAAAATAGACTGATGTCCCTTTAAATATAGCATGGAAAAGAGCACAAAACTGGAAAAGTCAAGCCATCACAGCTTTTCTAAGGCTTCAGGCCACTCTGTATCTTTGCTGATGCAGCACCTGCCCAAACTCAGCTTGCAGGGTCCACCGGGAGCTGTCCACGGTCCTGATACAATTTGTCTTGATCTACCATGACCCTGACCTGCACTGGACAAGACTGGTATTCAGGACAGAATACCTGGTACCCACAGATATTTTCAATGAAATCTTCATTCAGCTCCAATATGCATACCCAATGTCAGAGCTAGTGGGAATTATATTCCAAAACATCTGGGAGATTTAGGAAGGCTGCACTAGATCAAGCCTCATCGTATCTGCATCTCCCCACGCTTTGGCCCCATTTGTTGGTCGGGCTAGAGTCTGGTGGGATGTTGAGCATAATGGAATGTTTATATACTATTGTGAATATATGTGACACTTCAGACTGAGTGCCTCAAAAGTTTGGGAGTTGGTATGAGAAAGCTGAATTTTATTGCATTCGGCTCCCATAAGTGACAGTATAATTGCAAAAACTCCATATAAAAACAACAACAACACTGTAGTGAATTTGAAAGGCCTTCTATTCTTCTTGCTTATATTACAAATATTTATGCCTTTTGAAAAATGCACAGCATAGACCTTTCCTGTCTCCTGCAAAACCTCTGAACCAGGGTGTTCATTAAATTCAATCGCATATGCACCAAAGACTCTGAAGAAGAATGGTGAACCACAGTTAGAAAGATGTAAGCAATGTTTACAGAAAACATTTTGACATTGGGAGCTGGAAAATGTTTTGTAAACATTCAGCTTTGCAATAAGTACTTCTTCTTCTTTTTAAATCACCTACATTTAAAAAAATGAAATGCAGGAGAGGCATATTTAAAAATGGAAGACCATGGTATCGACCACCAGATATAGTATTATAGGCCCCTCACATCAACTTTACTAATACCATGTACAGTAAAGATATGCAATGTCTGATAACATAGTGATTTGGGGTACTTTCTTTCCTTTCCAAGTTGAAGTGTGATGTCAGTGTACATTTCAGAAGTGCACGTTTCAGACCGTATAGTTCTATGTTTTCTCTTATCTCTGTGTTATTATTGGTCCATGGACTTGGCAAGAAGTGAGGCTGGCAAAAATGTTACCTGCAGAGAACTGAAGGAATCTGGATTTCTATAATTAGCAAGTTGTTAAAGCCCAGCATTGGAGGATTTTTAAAAAGCTTATTTTTATTTTATTTTATTTTCACCCTACACTGCTCTGCTTTAACACAAAGAAACAAATAGAAGGCATGCAGAGCTCTTCAGAATGTTATAGACAACTAGTTAGGCTCACAGTGTAAGGACTATCAGAGGCCTGTTTGTATTATGGACACAAACAAGCACCAGGAAGTTCAGTGTAAGCTGCAAAGTTTTAAAAGATGTTCAAATGCAAGCAGGCAAGCCAAGAATACACTGAGTCAGTGGAGCTTACTCCCACATAATTTAGGATTACACTCACCTTCCACAAGTCTTCAGGAATGTGAATCCAGATCTTCCCAGCCTAATTCCAGCATGCTAACAATTACACTATCCTTTACCAGCCCACTAATATATGACTGCTAGCTTATCCTAATTAATTGTATATTATGCTCTGTACTGCCTGCATTTTTGGACTTTCCTTGAGGGTGTGGCTATGGGAGCTTTAATGATGAGCTCCTACTCCAAAAGGGACCATAGTTTAGTGCCAACATCTATTACTGAGATAATCTAGGCAGTAATACTATCAGCACGGATAGTGTTGTGACTGCTATTCGGCACTTTTTTCTGTTTTTTTTTTTTAACCCACAAATCTGGAAGCTTTGCCTTTACTCTGATTTGGCTTCATGAAGATAGGGCATAGTGATGTTTAAACTCTAATAATATTTTACAGCTTAAAAAACGAAGCAAGGCACAAAGAGATCGCTGGGATCACAATCACCACAAGACCCCACAATGAGGAACAATGAAAAGGGAGTCAGGGTGTCAGCTCTGCCCCACCTTCAAGCCAAGAAAGGTCTATAAAATGTCAGTGTCGGGGGGAAATGGAAAATGAAAACTTATGAAGAAGTGAAAGAATTTGTTTATGATTGGTTGCATTACTATCAAGTTAATGAAATGTTTAAAAAAGATTGTAAAGAGTGTGGATATGAAGAAAAAGAATCAAAATTTCAAACAGAGGTACTAAACAATGAGTATAAAAATTTGTCCAAAATGTATAAAATGCTGCTGGAATGGCAGACAAAAAATGAAGAGGTTAAATCGGTAATGATACATTGGGCCAGAGATTTTGGGTATAATATACAATATGATGATTGGAAGAAATTATGGAATGAAAGGTTAAAATTTACGGCGTGTACTGCGTTGAAGGAAAATGTAATGAAAATGGTATATAGATGGTATATAACACCAGTTAAACTGGCTAAAATGTATAAAACATGTAACAAGTGTTGGAAATGTAAAGAAAAAGAAGGAACTTTCTATCACATGTGGTGGGAGTATAAAAGGGTGAAAGGCTTCTGGGAAATGATATCTAATGAACTGAAAAAGATGTTGAAATATACGTTTGTTAAGAAACCAGAGGCCTTCTTATTAGGATTGGTAGGCAATTAAATTAATATGAAAGATCATAAACTTTTCCAATACGCAGTAACAACAGCAAGAATACTTCTGGCACAAAGATGGAAGCAGGAAGAAATCCCAACAGTGGAAGAATGGAGAATGAAATTGACTGAATACGCAGAATTGGATAAACTGACAGGGAAGATTCGATACCAGAGAGACCAAAAGTTTATCGAAGACTGGGGGAGATTTACAGAATATCTGAAAAACATATGTGATGTACAGACAACGCTTGTTGGTTTTCAAGAGACTCTGTGAAAAATTAAGAAATATTGTAAAAAAGAGAGTAAGAGAGGAGAGGTGATTTTAAAGGCAATATTAAGTTTAGAAATGCGTTAACAATAGAAATTTTAACGAAAGATTGGCAGAGAAACTGAGGGAAGTCAAAAATTGATGAATGTGTGATAAAATATGAATTGATTGTATAAAAATGTTTTGAAAATGAGTAAAAACTATATATATAAAATGTCAGTGTCCATTTTGGAAAGATAGAAGATGCATTGTTGTTGGGGAAATGAGAGTTGTCTGTCATCATTTCTGTAATTCATTTGAATGGCCCAATACTTAAATGGGGGGTGGGGGGCGGGCAAAGAGGCTTGATTAAGCTACAAAGCAAATGGTATAAGAATAACTTTTGTAGCACTCATTATCATATTTGAGACTTTTGCTATTAGCATTGTTCACATCCTTACAGGAGTTCCCTGCAGTCTCTGAAACTTAAGTCAAGTGGCAAAGTTCTGAATCAGGGGTGGTGGGAACTCAGACCCAGTCCCCAAATGCAGCTCTCTAGGCCTGCTGGGGATGTTCCCTAGGCTATGCCCCATTCCCAGATCACAGTTCTCACTGGCCCTGCCCTGTTTCCTCCTTGATTACTTTTGTCAGGCTGGAATATCTTATTGAACTTGGATAATGCTTCTTGCAATGTGTTCATGTGTAGAAAACTATTATTTTTTTGTTCAGCTAGAAAGCAAGCTTTGGTACAAGAGGAAGAATCCTCCATTCTCCTGGCCTTATCCTCCTTTTGCATCTGTCCCCACCCATTACTTCTTCACAAAGGGAATGTAGCCCTCAGATTGTAAAATAGTCTCAATCCCTGGTCTAAATTGTTTCCAGAAATCTAGAAGCAGAATGGACCCCCCCAAAAAAGGGGGTTTGGACTCCCCCAGAGAGGACCCCCCCCTCTCTATATATAATACAGTGCTCCTTTTGTGGTAACTGGGTTGAGTCCACACATCCTGACTTGAAAAACAAAACAAAGAAGATCCTGTTATGCTGAAGCGGGCTATTGAGAGTTTCTGTAAAACAGATTTTCTTCCTGCCAAGAGCCCAGGGATTCTGGTTATTGAAAGGCTCACAGGAATTGCAACGGGCCTTGTGTTTGTCACTCTCTTCAAATCCTCATTCTGTGCTTGACATGATTCGGAGATCACCTCTTAAAGCTTATCTAAGTGAGGGAAAAGGCAGCCTTCAAAGCTTTAACTCTGCCACGATACGGCCAGCAGCAAATGCGGAAACATGACTGGCAGTCAAAAGTTCATTTCCTGAGGTTTCCAGACCAGGCACCACAGAAATCACACTGCTTTGATTATTCCTACCATTCAGCTTGGGGAAATATTTATTTTTCAACCTAGAAGCTTCAGGTAATACAGAATGCAGTGTCCTGCTTCTTGAAATGCCAGAGTTGGGGAAGGTACAGAAAGACAAAAGGGCAGTTGTGTCTTCCCTATGAGGAGAAGCTAAATTGATAGGGAGGGTGTATTCATTAAGAGGGGTGTATGTGTTTAAGGGGAAGGTGGTACAATAGAGGTTCATAGTGGAGAATAGGGTATTATAGCATCTGCACTGGTTCTTAGATAGCAGGGGACCTCAGGCTTGGGGGGCAAATGCATCTCCCCATACCTCTGGCCCTCAGGACTCCTCCCAAGTCGCACACACCACACCATGCACCAGGTCTGCTTTGCACCCTCCTTGAGTGTTTTTGCCTGTCCTTTAATTCTTATAATGCTTTATGCTATCCTGGATGGAAGAGAGATGATAATGCATAAGTGTAGAGTTGGAAAAGGTTCAAGAAAGGGCAACCAAAATGCTAAAGGGGATGGAACAACTCTACTGAGGGAAGGTTGCAGCATTTGGAACTTTTTAGTTTAGAGTAAAAGTGGGCAAGAGGTGACAATATAGCAGTTTATAAAATTATGCATGACATGGAGCAAGTGGAAAGAGAAATGTTTTTTTCTCCTCTCATCACAGAAGAACTCCAATGAAGCTGAATGTTGAATATTCAGGACAGATAAAAGGAAGTGCTTCTTCACATAGTGCATAGTTAAACAAGGGAACTCACTCCCACAGGAGGCAATGATGGCCACCAACTTGGATGTATTGGTGAAATAAGTCAGCTTAACAACCCATGGCTTGTTTCTAACCAACAATAGTTAGGATTAACCACGGTTTGTTGGGTTTGGAAAGCATAACAAGCTGCAGTTAAAGCTAAACTGTAATTGGGGTTCTGAGCTTATTGCAACCACATCAGAGCAGTGGAATAGAGAATGCACAAGCCAGAGGCTTGCTGTTGCTTGCTCAGATCACAATAAATGATGGTCTATTGTGATATCCAAATGCAGAACTATTTTAATTTCAATTGTTATTACAAAAACAATCACAATACAAGGTGAATGCACACATTAAAAAATCATTAAAATGAAAACAGTGCAAAAAATTGATGCCCAAGCCATTTCGCAGTTAACTCTTATAAAACGAGTAAAGGGAGGCCATGCATTCTAAAGTGTCCCAATTTCCATGTGAACATAAAGTGTGTTTTTTTGGTACAGAGTTTAATTGTTACACATCCTAACTCTTGAGGGATATGGTGCATGAACATCTTCATCCATGCTTACGGAATATATTGCAGCCTCTTGCAGCTACAATGGACATTAATGGGAAATTAGGATTTGCCACTGAAATATGGATGAAATCAGGAAATCATATTCTTGAGATTCATAAATTATTATCTACCATTTGATCTTTTTAAAGGAGGAAAGTGTCAAGCAGGTCAGCCAATTAAACAACCAATATTTACACTATCACGAGGCCATCTGGCTGATTAGCAGATCTCGTTTTAATGAGCTGGTTTGTTCATGAAAGATAAAAATTCTTCTCTGACGTCCCCCCTGCCCAAAACACAGACACACGCCGCAGAACTGTTAATAATCAAGAGATGTATAATGTTGTGAAAGGAAGACAAATGAATATTTACTACAACCCACTAAATATTTTATCGAGTACAAAAGGTCTGCTCGGTTAAAACACTCCATTATGATCTTGTGGAGGAGGAGAGCAGGGGGGTGGGGGGCTTCACTTATGCACAAGAATGTAGTTGGTGTCAAGCCACAGCCACCACCATTTTAAAATGTTGCCATGGCAACTCAAGGCAACTTAGGAAAATGCAATCCATAGTTCACATCCAGCACTTAGCCTTTAAAAAATTACTTCATTGAAAGAGAAACCTTAACCGTCTGACAATATTTCTAAACAAAGGCCCCTCAAACTGACACTAATGACTAAGAGCCAGAACCCAAGTGGCGATGAGCACCTATCTTTCCCTCTTGCGGATTTCAATGGGAGTCCTTTGTGTGTGCCCAATATAGCATCTAGGCCTCAATGATACAGTTCCTTAACTGCTTAATGGCGGCACTGCTCAGATTTCAGTCACTGCTGCCCTTTAATTAACCTCATGGAGGGCCACCATATTATTAAGGGCATACGACTCTAGATAACTGGCCGGTGTTTTAGGTCACTGTCTTTACAGTACACTAAAATACAAAGCATTCAGTCTCCACATCTGCGATCTTGCCTCTTTGCAGTGCTGGTTCTGGGAACAGTGTAGCAAGTGAGGAGAGTGTCTTGCTTTGGATTCTTAGACTTTTACAAATACGGTAGCCCAAGTTTCTGTTTCTACCAAAGTTTCTCATTCATGGATGTTACACCACTGCTGTTGCCCATGAATCTCATTTATCCTGACATTTGTTGGTTCTTGCTACTTTCCCCCAAGGTAAACAAGACACTTGGCATTTCCAAACTGGTAGTAGTGTAACACAACAACTATTGTGCTGCTCAAAGATTCCCCCCAAGATGTGCTTTCATAAATACATGTGTAAGGCTTAATGTGCACCGGCAAATAGATACATCAGCAGATCTTCTGACATCAGTTAAGCCAGGGGTGGTGATGCTGCTGAACTACAGCTCTCACTAACCCCTTCAACCTAATGCCCAGGGATGATGGGAGTTGTAGTTCAGCAACTTCTAGAGGGCCACAGTTCAGGGAAAACTTTCTGACAGTAAGAACTGTTCAACAGTGGAACGGACTCCCTCGGGAGGCTGTGGACTCTCCTTCCTTGCAGATTTTTAGCAGAGGTTGGATGGCCATCTGTCATCCAACTTTGGTTGAGATTCCTGCTTTACAGGGAGTTGAACTAGATGACCCTCAGGGTCCCTTCCAACTACTGGCAGAGGAAGGGGGTGCGGTGGATACTGTCTGCCCCGGGTGTCATCCCGGGGTGGGTGGGTGACATTACCGCCACACCACACCCCCGGGACGCTTGCCGTGGGTGGCGCCCCAATTTTACAATTCTGTGATTCACCACTTCCTGAGCTAGGCTATAAGACCCTCACTATCATTGCCCCCCAGCTACCAACTGCGTGAAAGTTGCAGCTAATAATTGTATGGTTTGTTTCAAGCCAAGCCTTTTGTCAACTCAAACCTTTCCTCGTCATCACACATAGTTCCACTGCATATATTGTAGCATTTGGTTATTGTTTTATAATATTGCCTTCCTTCATTTGGCTTGAGTAAATTTAAGTTTGGAAATAGGCCAGGCCCCTTTTCCCACTCTGCCTCACTTTGGATTCCAGTTGTTTAAAACAAACTCTTTTTACCTTTATTGGAAATGACATTGAATATGCAAAGAGCTAGTGCCCTTTTTTTCAAATTCAAGGGCCACATCCTCTCATCGACAACCTTCCAGGTGCCACATGGCAGGTGTGGAAAGGGCCAGAGGCAAAAGCCAGTGAAACATTTGACCTACATGTTTCTTTAGCACAGTAGGCTAGTTTCTACATGCATTCATACACTGCTTTCTACCCAAATTGAGGAAAACAAGAGACATTATTAGAGTCCAAAGGCACATTTCCAGCCAGGCAAAAGCACACAATGAGGGTGTGCAGTAAGGCCATGTAGCTTGTGGAGAGATGGGGAGGGTGTGTGACCTGGAGAGAGTCCTAAATGTTAGAAAGAGAGGCCTTTGGCCCCCAGGGCTGAGGTTCCCCACCTACTAAGCATAATGCAGGAAACACCAGTGCTGTGCCGCTGCACTTCTCTGCAAAACACACTTAATATGTCTGTGTAACCTTTGAGTTAAAACAAACTTCTCCCTCTCTCACATACACTCTTCTGGCCCCAGTTCAGATGTATTGGTAATGTCTCCAACACACACACACACACACACACACACACACACCTGCAATGCATGTGTATTTTACTTCCACAATTTGCACACTTGTTGCTGAAAATGCCAGCCATAACTTGCAGCACTGCCCTGGATAAGATGAATGAAGTTATAATTAAAACAAAGCCAAATCCCTGAGACAGCAAACACTGCATATATGTGTGTGTTTAAACAATTTCTCCCCTCCCTCTACCTCTAATGCAATTTACCAAGACAGTGAGAGCTCTTTAATTAATTTTAATTAGCAGTATGCATCCTACTAACTCAGGCAATCATTTAATCATTGTAAAGGTACTGTCGGGATCACTCTCTTTTCAGTTGCATGGAATTCCAGAAGGCAAAACAAGTTTTTAATCATTATAATCCTAGATTTATTTATTGTTGTGATTGCTAATAATGATGATTATTTTGAAACAACCCCCCCCCCCCACGCTCCACGTATTTTTCCCTTCAGAATAGATACTGTTTTACAGGTCTTGGCTTACTTAGTATCCCAGCACTGAGTGAGGGAATATGGAAGCTGCTGCTTTCAAAAAAGGACAATCTGTGCCAGCTATTTCAACACAGAAAGACAAAAGTTCCACTTAGGTTCCACTTTCTTCCATAAACATTTCACAGAGCTGAACAGAACATTAGGCAGAGAAGGGCAACTGACTTTGGGTAGTGACTGTTCTCTAATGTAGAAACTGAAAGTTATCTAATTTATAAAATTGGTATCAAAAACAGCAAATCCATAGAATCATAGAATTGTAGAGTTGGAAGGCACCACAGGGGTCATCTAGTCCAACCCCCTGAAATGCAGGAATCTTTTGCCCAATATGGAGCTCAAACCCACAAACCTGAGTTTAAAAGTCTTCTGCTCTACTGACTGATCTATCCCGGTTTTAGGCACTGGATTTATTACTATTATTTTATTTTTATTGTCATGCAAGAAGTGTTCCAAAATAAGTTGGCTTGCCCTGTGCACTACTCAGCTTGGGTGATATTCAAGTAAGTTTTACTCCAAGCAGACGTATGAAAATTAATGGGCCAAACAAACTCATGTTCATAGGAGCCAACTCCTAGGAGTGAAGGTCCCTTCGGCCCCTGCAATAAAACATTTGAGAGGGCTGGGCCCTCCCAAAATTAATGGACATTGCTATTCAAATGGTATGTGTGCACCATGTTATGTGATCAATTATGTGGGGTGGGGCTTACCTGCCCCCCACCAATATTTTATTCAAATTGGCATTATGCTTATGGTCATTAATTTTAGTGGGTGCACTCTAAGTTAAAGTGAGTTGACTACTACCCTTTGCAAATATGCCAGAAGTGTCTTTCAAAGAGCTCAGGGGCAAGAGCAGGAAACGTCTTCTGGGTTGTCTACATTCCCTTTCACCCTTTATGCTGCCACAGCTATATATTTCCCACTTTTGTATCTGACTACCCTCCAAGTTCAGATACAAATTTCAAGAGTTTGTGATACCTCAGAGAAGAAAATGTATGCCTGGTGAGGTATTGAATTCATTCCAGAAAACAACATCTAGCTGATCCGTTTGGGGGCAGACAGCTCTCATTAAAGCACAGGAGATCCTGTGCTGTCTTGGAAGAAGCAGAGAACTTCTTCCGCTGCCCCCAATGAGACCCGGTGTGGTGTAGTGGTTAGAGTGTGGATCAGGACCTGGGAGACAAAGGCTTAAATTCCTCCTTGGCCATGAAGCTCACTGGGGGATGTTGGGCCAGCCGGCCAGCCACTGCCTCTTAACCTAACTTACCTTACAGGGTTGTTGTGGAGAATGAATGAGGAGGGGTAGAACCATGTATACCACCTTGACCTCTGGGGTGGGGAAAAATTGGGATAAATGCAATAAATAAATAAAAACACCTAGCAGGTGGCAAACACAATCCCTGACCTATTAAGACCGGTATGTCTTCAGTGATGCCTTCCCTTTTGCCTGCACACCCCCACCCTAAAAAATAACAACGAACATTTTGCTATGTTAATTTATAGACACCATTACTCACTTTTAAAAGAAGGGAGTGCGCTTGGTAGTTAACTGCATACAGGGCCCCAACTTCCACTCTGAAAGACAGGCTTTATAGACTGCACAATATATTTTTTGTCTGTTGTTGAGATATGTCTCCTATTATTTTGTAACAGATTACCATCAGATTTCTTAAATGATAGAACAGGCAAACCTTTAAACACTCAGTGAATCCTGAATTATTAAAGATAAAAGGTACTTTGGTATATTTATTATCGTGCTGAAGGGAATCATCATTGTAGATGTCTGGATTAAGCTCTTATCTTTTTAAATGGCCCCCTCACCACTGAGGTAAATTTCAAGATCCACTGCTATAAACTTCCAAACACAGCTCCAGTTTTATAGCACTTTGTTCCCAGTATTATTAACCACCACTTTGCTGTACACAAGACTTTCTTTAACCATCGCTGTCCTGGTTATATATGAGTGTTCTTGCAGAATAATTGCAGTTGGTCTGAAGCTATCATATTATGCCAAAGAATAATGACAATAGCAATAACAGGAGCAGAATTAGAGAAATAGTACCAGCAACGTAAGTACAGCTCTACAGGGGAATGTAAGCAACAAACAAACAAGACACATACACAAACATACAGAAACCCCAGGTCTTTGTCCTAAGGAATTAAACTTTATGGCCTCATCTGCTCTATACATTTAAGGCCACTTTATATCTTTTTAAATGATTGGACGCACCCTGGGAACTGTAGTCTGTTAAGAGTACTTAAGAGGTGTTAGGAGACCCCTATTCAACACACAGAGTTCAAATTTCCAGAGTTCCCTCTGAAGATGGGTGGATCATTAAACCACTCTGGGGGTGTGTACAGAGAGGAGGGGAGAAAAGCTATGTTTGGCTTCTTCTGTTTAACATAAGAACTCATAAAAGTCATTAAAAATAATAATTAAATTTTGTTTGTCAATTTGTTTGTCAATTACTTTACAGTGGTACCTCGGGTTACATACGCTTCAGGTTACATATGCTTCAGGTTACAGACTCCGCTAACCCAGAAATAGTACCCCGGGTTAAGAACTTTGCTTCAGGATGAGAACAGAAATCGTGCTCTGGCGGCGCGGCAGCAGCAAGAGGCCCCATTAGCTAAAGTGGTGCTTCAGGTTAAGAACAGTTTCAGGTTAAGAACAGACCTCCGGAACGAATTAATTACTTAACCCAAGGTACCACTGTATCCATAAAACCATACAAAACTATTTGAGAACAATAACAGAGCAGCAACACTGTAGGAGGAACAGTCATCTCTACCCCCACCCCACCCCAATCCAATGCAATTCCCCGTTTATCACAGAGCATCTTCCCAGTAGTGACTGCTGTCCCATTTTCAAAGCTTGTTGTGTCCATGAGAACTCAGTCAAATCACAGTGGTGCTCTTTGAAGGGTGGGGAAAAAAATAAGAAAAGTGCTGAGGCCTTCAGAACATCTTGTGATGCCATTTGTAAGTTCTACTTCATCCCACCCAAATCTCTGCAGAATCCCCACCTGAAAATGACTGTGAAGGGAGGAACAACCCTAGTGGAAACAAAGCACAGATTTCATTTTAAGAAACTTTTTTTTTGTTTTTAATAGAGAAAGTCATCTGAAATTGGGGGGGGGGCTGAGAGTCTTTAAGTAGATCCCCCCCCCTTTTCTCTGTCTCAGCATTTTCACCTGCGTACATCACTGATTATTTTCTGCTGACTTTTCAAATCCTCCACTTTCCTGGAAACAGACCAGTCCTGAACCCCCTGCAAAGATGCTGTCCACCTCTTCCTCTTGTGATTAATTGCTTGGATGGGGAGATCTGCCTTCCAGTCCATTAGGGATAATTGCTTGGGGTTGACACTTTCAAGCAGGTCTCTCTCTCTCTCTCTCTCTCTCTCTCTCTCTCTCTCTCTCTCTCTCTCCTCCCTGCCCCCATCTCCCACCAACCCACACTAAGTAGCACCATGACAGCATTATGGTGGAAAAGACTGAGACAGACAAGTGCGTTCATTTTGTTTGTGTCTGTATGTCTGTGTGTATCAGTGTAAAATTTATTGCCAAATAAATTGATCTTTTATAGACTTCAATTTCTATCCAGTTTAGAAATTTTCCATCAAAAAGTGGTCCCACAAAGATATCAATACTGTTGGTAGATCAAATAACCAGCCTATTAACTTCCTTAGTGTTCAGACTAGATAGCAGGTGGAAAATGGGGGGGGGGGGGAATTAATTAATTTAGGTCGTGGGAGTGAATTTGCCCCACACTCGGGACTAATGAGGAAGCTATTCAGTTCTTCTGGAAAGCCATCAAGGCTCAGATCTTGGCAGAACTATGCTAGAATTTTCTGAGGAACAGGGCAACATCTGAATCTTCTTAATTGCCTTTCTATGAACATAAAACTTTAGTGTTCGAATGTAGCAATGAAGATTTCCCCATTGCCTACATGCTTCTGCCTGTTAGCAGAGGACATGGGTTGTAGCCCATGTTAGTAAACCCATTCAAAATAATGGGCTAACTTAGGTTCATTAATTGCAGTGGACCTACACTAGTAGAACTTAGTTGGACACAACAACCAGCACAGTTCTGTATTAGTAGTTCATAGGATAGAAATTCATTGGCCAAAGGGAAAAGAAAATACAGCAAACATTCTCCATAGCTTTCCTTGTCTTGTAGCCTGAAGCGGATTCTCACTCACCACTAGGTGAATGGAAAAATTGCTGTTTACAGCAATAAAATTATGGCTCCATCTGCACTATACATTTAAAGCGGTATCACACCACTTTAAACAGTCATGGCCTCCCCCCAAAGATTCCTGGGAAGGCTAGTTTTTTATAGGTGCTAAGAGTTGTTAGAAGACCCCTATTCCCCTCAGAGAGTTACAGTTCCCAGGGTACCTTGGGAAGAGGGACTGATGGTTAAACCACCCTGAGGAATTGTGGCTCTATGGTAGGGGTCTCCTAACAACTTTAACAGTAAAAACAAAATTCAAGTGGACTACAATATTTTCCCACCCCTTTCCAACAAATTCTTCCCTACCTGTGGAGTTTGCCCCTGGGGGACACAGGAGGGGTTACAGAATCTGTGAGGCCTTTATATATTTATATTTTCCTCTCTTCAGATGCCTTCAAAACAAGGTAGTTAACAAATCAAGAAGCAAACATCTGAACTTTCACCCTAAAAGTATCACTCATTCACGCCATCCTCAAAAGCAGCTATATATTCAATCACTTGACTTAATACACTATTTGAATAAAATATTTTTTAGGTTTTGGAAGGGAAGCTAAATGCCGCATTTAATAGCAAGCACCCGCCTGACCGGCGAAGGCACAAACTGTAATGATATGCCTAGCTTTAAAGCAAATCTAATCTACTTGCTTATTAAATTTAAATGTGTTTAAGGCTGATACGGTTTGAAAATGATATGTAAAATAACAGCTTCCATGGTGATAAACGTCAAGCCTAAAAATTATACGTAATATAATATACAAAATAAATGCTGCTACATCTTTACATTTCAGTTTGATCAATTCATTAAATGAGGTATTACGAGTGATGAGAAAATTTTACAACTCCTGAAACATAATTCGTCACAATGCGCTATAAAGCACCAAGGAAATGCTTTAGAGGATGACGGTGGTCCCCCCCGCCCACCATCAATGGGTTAGCATTTTTTACATGGGGAAAAGAGAGG
Organism: Podarcis gaigeae; assembly: GCF_964106915.1. Taxonomy (NCBI): domain Eukaryota; kingdom Metazoa; phylum Chordata; class Lepidosauria; order Squamata; family Lacertidae; genus Podarcis; species Podarcis gaigeae. Next base: position 33,312,692 of record NC_139690.1, read on the forward strand.
AAGCGTTTTGATGCTGCATGACCAGAATCATTTCCCACCGAATCTTAAAGAGATAGGTCACAGAGTTCCATAGACTTGTTGGGAATAAATCAACAATGCTCGTAATAGGTTACTTGAAACAGTTGGAGAAGGACAGGCATAAAAGCAATCTATTGTCTGTTTAGTAAATTTATATCCTGCCCTTCATCGGAAATTCACAATTTTGTAAAAAAAAATAAACAGAATTAGGAGAAAATCCACAAGCCGAATTTCCAGCATGTTTGGCTTAACAATCACTGCTTCAAGCATGATCAGTAGTAGATGGGGAAGTTACCCGTAGCTTACATACATCTCCCCCCAAAATTGGGAAATGGTTTGACTCATCTCCAAGCCAAGTCAAAATTTCAAGGCACAAACTTACTTTCTGGTGCATCCTGTTTAGATCTCCCTCTATGCACAGGGATGAGTAATCAATGGCTTTTCAAAAATTGTTGGCTACAACTTCCACCAGCACTGGCCATTTGACATGCTGGCTGTGGATGAAAGAAATTCGAGTCCAGCAGCACCAACAAAGTCCTCATCCCTATTTGATGGAATTGTTGGTGCTTACCTTTAAAGCCCTAAATGGCCTTGACCCAGTGTACCTGATGGAACGTCTCCATCCCCATTGCTCAGCCTAGACACTGAGGTTCCACCTCTGAGGGTCTTCTGGTGGTTCCCTCACTGCAAGAAGTGAAGTTACAGGAAACCAGGCAGAAGGCCTTCTCGGCAGTGTTTCCTTTTCTGTGGAATGCCCTCCCATCAGATATCAAGGAAATAAAGAACAACACAACTTCTAGAAGACATCTGAAGGCAGTCCTGCATTGAGAAGTTTTAAATGTTTGACGTTTTATTATGTTTTTATATGTACTGTAAGCTGCCCAGAGTGGCTGGGAAAACCCAGCTAGGTGTGTGGGGTAAAAATATATTTTTTTTCAGTTTTCAGTTTCAGATGGCAAATTTAGAATTTAGAGTAGAGGGACACCTCAGCCTTCCTTTTCAGCAATGTCATCAGTCACATCAAGGATTTGTGGCTCCCCTCAATTGTCTCCAGTTGTCTTGAGCAAACATGAGCCTCTGGACATTTCAAGTTTTAATACTCTGTGCTAATACTCAGGACCTTTCTCATGTAAGAAATTTTGCAAGTCTTACCAAAATTATTTTGTATTCCATCACAATGCTGCATATGTTTTGCTTGCAACAAAGCATCCAAATTCCCTTAAATTTTGGCATTTTCCAAATTTTGGTTACAAACTGTACGTATTGTAAAGTCTCCTTAAGAAGAAATGGTGATATCTCTTTCCTCAAAGTTGTTAAGGTGATCCTGCAGTAAAGACTTCCATAATAGTTCAGAATGCTATAGGCCAAGAACACTCATTTAGAGATGACAATCCTGTATGTTGGTTTATCATTTCCATACACTGTGCTTCTCAATGTTTCAAGAGGCATTAAATCTGGCTGGACTTTTACTACTCTTTTCCCCAGCCTAACATCTTCCATCTATCCAGCTATGATTTTCTGTTCCTGCAGAGGACTATCCATATTATACAGGGAATTATTAGGAAACTATATCATTTCAGGCACTCAGAGCAAGATAACCCTAATCTAGTCTTATCACTTGCAGACAAAAGCATGTGATCCAATAGGACTCTATGTAATAAATCTCTGTCAACTGCATTAAGGAAATTACCTGTCAAAAATATCATGGCCCAGATCCTGTGATTAAAAACAAACTTGGGTGGAGGAAGGGGGGCAGAGAGAAAAGGCTCAAGGATAGACTTGAAGAGCTACATAAAACTGATTTCAATTTGATTTTTACCATTATTAATTTTGTGCCCAGGAGCAAACAGGAGAGGTGGGAGGGATGGAAAGAATAATGTCATTTATCAAACAAGCGTGTTAAGTAGCCAAAGGTAACAAAAGGAAATCTTTAAAAACTATCAGCATTCCATGACGTTGCTTTTTGCCACCAGGGGCAGATATGAAAAGGTGGGATGCAGGTACTTAGGTTGAAAACTAGGGGCATGGGAATTCAAAGTTGCAACGTATCTGCAGAGAGGAGACGAATGTTACGGGAAATAGTTCTACCTTCACTTGTAGGCCTAGCCTGCAACTAGGGATGTAAGAATGCATTTATTTCTGTTATTATCTTTGTTTGTTACATTTCTATTCTGCTGCAGTTCAGCTTCGAACCAAAACTACATTATTTTATGTAGTTAGTTATGTTATTAGTATGCTTGTCCACACCATTCATTTCAATGCAAAGGAAGCACAATGGAAATGTGGTAATCAACAGTGGTAATCAAATTTGTTTTAGACTGAAAACAACAGTACCAGATAATATTCAGTGCTTCTGAATACCAGTTGCTAGAAACCACAGGTGGAGATGTTCACAGGCATCTGTTTGGCCACTGTAAGAACAGGATGCTGGACTAAATGGGCCACTGACCCAGATTCAGCAGGTTCTTCTTATGGTCTTGTCAATCTTATTTGCTGGACTGATTTATGTTGTAGACATGAGATAAATAAATGAACACCAGCAATTTCCACTCACATTTTTATCAGAATTCCTGTTATCCCTACCTACAACTTATTAAGACAAGCTTTTCCCAGGTGAGGTCCAGCAGCAGCTCTGATTAGCCCTTTCCCAAATCCACACCTTTTCAGGTGCATAGGTAAGCCTTCCTGCATCAGCTGTCCTCATGGCCAAACAATGATGGATGGGTGAGACAGGGTTGGTTCCCAAAGCAAATCCATATATGTGGATGATGATTATTATTACGTGAGCTATTTCAGAACTTGTCTGTCTGTTCACCTGTTGGGATAAACAATGGGCAACAGAAGAACATAGGCACATTTCACATCAGTATTTTTTGTACAGTTTCACACTGCCCAACCAAATTCAGCTAGGGACTCAGCAAACAGAAAGTAGTTTGCTCATAGATAAAAATGAGGCCGTGCTCAGAATGCAAAGCAGCCCTTCAATATCAATAGCTGGTCATTTGGTGGTAGGGTTGTAACTAAAGGATTGATTTGCAAATTAAACTTGCTTACCCACAAGGAGCAGCTAAATTTGCAATTGCAACTTTATAACGAAGCTGAAGCCATTTCCATCCTAAAAGAACAGTAATTTGCAGTCAACTACTCAAATTGGATTCCTCTCAGTTTCATAAAAGGAAAAGAGGAGAAAAAGCACAGATGCACAGACACAAAAGCCTTGTAGCAGTTTAGTTGGCCACTTACCCCAGTCAGTTTGACTGCCCAAAGATAAATGACCCCAAGAGTAGAGTTGCATTCTATGCTTTGGAAGTTTTATGCTGGTTATTAAAATTGACTCTTTTTGTCAGTTTCCCAGAGAGAGAGTGCTATTCTTGCATGATCTGCAAATCTGTGTAACAGACTTACGTTTCCTCAAGTTTGGATCAAAGTGAATAATTTGGCGCACCTTTCTTGCATGTATGGATATCAAGGCTTAGGCTGAGGATATCAAGGCACCTGAGGTAGACCCCAAAATGTGCCTCCCCTCCATGGAAGGGAAGAATAGGTGAGGGAACATCTACTAAGGGGAGTGAAATATTGACATTGGGAGCTACTGTCCTGGTGGATCCTGCCACCGGAGGAAGTAACCTCACCCTGCCTCATAGGTGAGCTGGCCCTGATACAGATAACTCTTTCTGAAAATATTGATTTGTGTGTGTGTGGTGGGGATGGACAAATCTGTACATTTTAGTTTCTCTTAAGATTCTCATTTTTACAATCTTAAATTCAGTTCACATTAATTCGAGGTTTTCTTTTTTAACATTATAATGAAAATTCACCAGCATTTTAGTGGGAATTTATCCTAATAGACACACTTTTGACTAATATGCACATATTTGCAAGCATTTTTGGTGTGCTATTTCACCATTGCACACATTCATATGCACACTTTCCCCTAATATATAGACTTCCACACACTTTTTTGTTGTTGTTGTTGGAGAACTGCATCAAAATATTTGGCAAAGTTTGAATTACAAAGGAGAATTATGCTTCAGTTTGAAAAAGTGTGAAACAGGAAGATTCCAATTAAAAAACAGAAAAACCCCCACCCCACCTTTGAATTTCCTTCCCATCCCTAGTATATATACCTCTCTAAGCAATGCTGCTTGTCTTATTGAAATGTTTCTTGATCCCAGCAAGACTGTTAAACATTCTCTACAAATGCACCTCTAAAAGTATTTCAAAATTTCACTTTAGAGCACTTTGGATTAGAGTGCTAGACTATGGCCTGGAAGGCCATGGTTCAAATACCCAGTCAGTCATAAAGCTAATTGGGTGACTTTGCACTAGTTTCTCAGCCCAACCTAGTTCACAGGGTTCTTATGAGCATTAAAAGGGGGAGTGGTTAAAAATGTGGAGGAGGGAACCAAGCTCCTAAAGGAAAGGTGGGATAAAAATGTAACAAACAAACAAACACACACAGTTTCCTCTCTAGTTCCAAATAGTAGGAAATCCTCGGACTTCAGAACGTTCCCATAGCTGCACCAGAATCATATCAGAATGTTAAGCACTGATTAAGAGGCAGCAGGAAACCTTAACACATCTCAATAAACGACATGCGGCAATGTTTGCCATTGGTTTTTAGCTGTGACCATTCTTGAAAGATATCACTAACATTATAAGAATTCCATTCGGCTCTCCTTGAAATCTCTCAGATGATTTGTATACTATTTTATTTATTTATTTGGCAATTTGAAGCACGCTTTTCAAAAACTGACCTTAAAGTGAATTAAAAGCTGTGTTTGTGTGTAATATCTCTGAGCAGCAGCCTCAAAAATTTACCTTGAAAGGCTGATTTAGGCCAGTGATTTTTTAAACTGTGTTCCAGAATGCCCTGGGGTTCCTTGGAAGCTTATTAAGGTTCAGTAATGGCTTTCATGAAAACTTGCCACCCTCTATCCATCTTCTCTTACAATGTGCAGCTACAGAATAGTATTATATGTGTTCTGTGTAGCTCTTAGCCAAATCCTGTCCTCAGATTTCTAGATAATATTCGTTATGTGTAAAAAAGGCTGGTCGGGTTGCTTCTTGCCAGCTCTTTCTTGGGATACTTGAGGAATTCTTGTATATTTACTAACCACAGTTCTCAAACACCATCTTTTATAATAGGGTAGGGAGCAGAAATAGGACACTGACATTAGAGGGCTAGATATCAAAAGTATGGGTTTTATGCATGGTGAAATAAACTTATGTAAAGTTGGGGATGGGGGTCAGCTTAATAATCCTTTTTACTGAAAAACAGAGTTTTCATTATGTGCTGGCGTAACACAGTTAAAGAAAATGCAGACCCACATCCATTATGTAGAAAGGTTATCTGAAACGTAATATGCATATCCTGTGCGAATGGGTATAAATAAGGACATTGTTCACATATTCATTTTTGTGACTTCTTTAACATTTAATGGGTTATTAATGTATAGTAACAGTTGTCTGTGTTTTCGATACATCAAGACCGGATTACTACAATTCTATGTATGCAGGACTTCCTTTGTGTGGAAGCTGCAGACCCTTTCAGCATGTTAACACCTGCACACAGAGATTTGCAGTGGTTGACAATTTTCTTTCAGGACAGGCTCAGGTTTTTACTATCAGTATATAAAATCCCTTAAGAGGTTAGAACCACTTTACCTGTGTCTTACCCCATATATGCCCACTCAACTGCCTTGATCTGCTGAACTGGTACTTTTACAGATGTCACATAACATTTGTTCCACATTTGAAATGTACCTTCACATTGAAACTCCTGGACTATTGACATAAGACAAGTACCTTCTCTGAACTTTTTCTTGGGACTTGCTAAAAGCATTTTTTTTTTTTTTTTAGGTCAGCCTATTTAGCCATGTAAAATGCTGACATGTATTTGAACCTGGTTTTTTAGCTCATCTGGTTTTTAGCTTATGACTTTTTTAAAAAACAACAACAACAACAAACATTTCAAACAGTTTATTTTATCTGTTTTCTGCTGATAATTTCATTGGTTTATCCTTGTTGTGAACAAGCGTTGTTGTGTCCCCCCCCTTTTACAATCAAGAAGGCTATAATTTTTTACAAAAAAATAAAAAAAATAGAGACATTATTGTGGAGTTCCATTTTACCCTACTTTGAGGTAGCCAAGGGCTATGGCTGGGTTGTTGTTTGGGGACCTTCTGCATGAAACACCTGTATTCTACCACTGAGCTATTGCTCTTTAGTGATTTTCAACACTCTACAACAATGACCGCAGGGGCAGACTTCAGTAATCTTTCATATTATGGTAGCCTGTGTGAGGCCAAAATTTGGCATTCCCAAATGGAGTTTCACAATTATGGCTCTTCTCATTTTTGCCCCCCGCCTGACTTGGCATGCTGTGCGGAGGAACTGTCCATATTGCTCTTAATCCAGTGCTGATGACTGAAATGCCTAAGGTTATCAAAGGTCAATCCTAGATCTAAGACCAGGTTCCATATCAGCTACCGTGGCTAACACTCCTTGGTAGAAACATTGTTCATGAATTCATCTATTCATTTGTTTGTACTGCCATCTAAGCTAGCAGCCGTCAACACATCTAGTGTTATTGAATTCTAGTCTCATTGACACCTTTTTTTTTTAAGGGGGGTTATTAATATGTAAAATCATGCATTCTACATGAGTTGCACTGCTTATATGCAAAGCACCTAAGCATTCAGCTTGGAAAACAGATCAGTTACCTGCCAGTTGTCTGCATTCATTACATTATATATTAAGAAAAGCCCTGAGACTGCAGCATTTTTTCAGTGAACAAAGTAATTGAAATAATTAAGTAGTCTCCGTTTGGCACAACCTTGCATGAAATTTGGTATCTAGTAAATCAGTTCAAGAAATAACAGCTTATTTATTCCCCCATTTTTTTCCTTATTCAGAAAATAAGGATGTAATGAAGACATTCTAGAATTTCCAACAGATCAAGTAGCAGCACTTGCAATCAGGCTTGGCACCAGTGGCCTGCCATATTGGTCACTGGCTACTTGGCATCAGTGGCCTGCCATATTGGTTACTGACTAAGGTTCTCAAGGACTTGGAAGGCCCCTCAACAAACCAGTCACACTCCCATTCTCCACTGGCCCCCCTGATGCTTTTCTGTGGCTGGGACTGGTGCTCCTTTTGAATGGCATTCAAGCTCAGCTTCCATTTGCAGTGGCCACCCATGCAAAAATAAAATAAAATAATCAAAGAGACCTATGACATTTATTGACTGCATAGATGCACAGTTCAATTACAGTGGGGTGTATAGATTTTAAAACCAATTGTAAGACAATCTCTGCTGGTTCAGGCCAAAAGCCCATCATGGCCAACATTCTGTTCTCACAGTGGTCAACCAGATACCCATGGAAATCAAGAAAGAAGGCTCTAAGCACAACAGCAGTCTGTCCCCATTTGTGATTCACAACAACTGGCATTCATCAGTCTCTGCTGCAAGACTTTTGGGTAACTTCAGATGGTGGCCAGATGGGAAATAAATTTAGCTCCTATTCAAAAGCACCACCACTCATCCCCAGTGGAGAGCATCCAGGTGGAGTGGTCATGGCAGCACCAGAGGAAAACAGGTAGTACAGGATGTGGGGGGGGTTTATCACTAGCACTATCCCAGCCCCCAAAATATGCTGGTAAGATCAACAGAACAACTTAGCCTTGGAACATTTTGCAAAAGGGTACATACGATTGTATCCAACGTTTTGTGAGCTAACACAAGATACAATCCTAAAAAAGGATCTTGGGCACTCCAGAGACCCGGATGCCCTCTATTTACAGATTTTCTCCCATCCCTATATTAAACAGAGAGTTCAGGAAAACTGGGGAGGATGGGAGGATTGACCATATTGTTCTCAATGTTGTTGCTGCTGCTTTTGTTAAAAGAGCCTCTCTACCATGCTTGTGTGTGTTTTTTCTTAATGAAAAACTAAAGAAGACTGCTTCCAAATAACATTCACAGCTCCAAATGCACCATGCCACAGAGGAATCCCAGACAGAAAACATTTTTGAACCCTGCATATTAATTATGCTTCAGACGAAGGAAACAGTCATAAAAACATAAAAGCGGACCTGTGGTCCATTTGGCAGTTTTATTAGTTAGTTTATCACCCGCCATATGGGCTGCCAAGGAAAATCATAATAGCCTACCGCTGCTAACGATAAACCAAGACTCTGAATTATTATTTATAGTCTTGTTATCCAAATTAGTAAACTCAGAAGAACTGGGTCATGGTGGTAGGGAGTCGGGTTGGGGATTTCACAAAGCATCTCTTACCAATAAGTGTGTTGATGTAGCCTTGAGGCATCTGCAGATTTAGGCCCTGCTAGGAAACCAGTCCTCATGTCTCCCATCTGTCATGATAGCCTGCTCCAGTAACAAGCTGAAAGGTTGCTTACTGCTCTCATACCTTAACATACTACATAACTGTGCCTATTTCTAGGTGGCTGGCCATGTGTCCTATATTCAAAGGGGGCAGTCCTCTATTGTAATGACTGTCATGGGAAAGTTGGAGGAACCTCCACAGCAGATTTGTGGTGGGCAGGCGCTGGAGGGGTTGGGGGGGTGTTTCTAAGTGGCCACACTGCTTGAAAGGGAGGGAGAGTTTATCAGATCTAGAGACAGGAAATGCCAATGACCAATTATAGAGGGAAGAGACAAAGCAAAGGAAGCAGGAAGAACAGCTCCTTGACTCTTTGAGTGTCTGTGAGAAGTGGGGGGAACCTTTGGCCCTCCAGAAGTTGCTGAATTAGAATTCCTATAATCCCTGATCATAGGCCATTTTTGTTAGGGTTGAAGGGAGCTATAGTTCAGCAACATTTGGAGGGTTAGATGTTCCCCACACATGGTCTATGGCATGGGTAGGCAAACTAAGACCCAGGGGCCAAATATGGCCCAATCGCCTTCTAAATCCGGCCCATGGGCGGTCCAAGAATCAGCAGGGGTTGAGCCTTGGAACTCTGGCCAACGCCAATGCCAGAGGCAAAAGGTGTGTCAGTGGCATTAACTGAACTTGTTCATTCACAGACTGCGGTGGATATTAAGGGTCTTGCTCCACAATCCTCTCCCAAGACTGGGGTGGTGTTCAGATGTTACAATACCCCCCCCCCATATTTTCTCACCTAAAGTACTATACTGACAAAAAGGGAAGAAACCTCTGAAATGCTCACACCAAACGCATGAGGCAATTCCCTCTACTAAGGAAGCAAATTTATTTTCATTTTGCTTAAAATAAAGGAAAAGCAAATATGGCCCAATCGCCTTCTAAATCCGGCCCATGGACGGTCCAAGAATCAGCGTGTTTTTACATGAGTAGAATGTGTGCTTTTATTTAAAATGCATCTCTGGGTTATTTGTGGGGCATAGGAATTCGTTCGTTGTTTTTTCAAAATATAGTCTGACCCCCCCCCAACAAGGTCTGAGGGACAGTAGACCGGCCCCGTTGAAAAAGTTTGCTGACCCCTGGTCTATGGTTTCCAAAAGGTATATAATTCTTTGAGGAGTGAGCCTCCAGGTCAGATCCTGGAAGGCTCAGAGTTCAAGCCCACTGGTAGCTCTGACAGTTACATTAATTCAAATCAGCTTTGAGTTCTAGTTGGTAACTTTTCAAAGAGAATAAAGACCAATAACCAAACGGAGTTTTGCCCAACTCTCTTATCCCATTGGAGATGTGTCCAGCTGTGACTGAGTCAGTGCTGGGTATCTAATGGTTGCCATTTTTAAAATTCTATTTCTTATTTCTCTGCACTTCCAATATATTTCCCCAGCACTTTGGGCATCAGAGATGGAACACAAGCCAATTCTAATCTAATCCAGTAGGTACAGAATCAGGTTTGGTGTTTAGTTCTTGCCAGAATGCATTAAATAAGTGCATTTCAAAAGCAATGGAATTTGTGTATTCCCCACTGAAAATGGAATGAAATATTTATAGAGGTTTTGTCCGCACCTCCACTCTCCCTTTTAGCATGGGCCACATACTAGAAATTGGGTTTTTTTGTTTTGCTGGTTTCTTTTTAATATAAAGTCTATCTGAAACTGAAAATGACACATCTGAAAATTCACTTTCATTTTACTTGAATTAAATGGTGAGATGCAGTATGCTGCATTTTTAACTCCAAGGGTAGCCCACGTTGTGGCCTTCAGATATTTTGCATCCACATTTGCCACCATCCCTGAACATTTGGCCATGGTGACTGGATCTGATGGGGGTTAGATCCCACAACATATGGATGGTATCTCATCCACTAACCCTGTTTTACTCTAACACATTCAGTTCACACTTTTTTACTTTATGGGTGCAACTTCACATTACAAAAAACATGGGACAAAAAAATTAGAAAAAAACATGGCTATGAAAACCATAGCCCTTGACAAACTCTCCTTTCCTAGAATGTGTGATGCAGGGGCAGCCAATGTGGTACCATCCAGATGTTTGGGAGAGAAACTCCCACCATCCTTGACTACTGGCCATGCTGACTGGAGCTGATGGAAATTTTTCTCCAACAACATCTAGAAGACAACACATTGGCTGCCAACACATTGGATAACATTGTTGTAGTGAAACATATCCTGTTGATGCCATATTGTGTAGAGATTTCTCCATGTTAAGGGAGAATCAAAGTGATCTGGGGTATACCTTCCATTTGCTCTCCCGAGCTGCTTACTAAATTATACACCTCTATCATTCATCATTCATAAAAAAAATATGTAAGAACAGCTCTTCTGGATCAAGCCAGTGGCCTATTTACTCCTCTACTCCAGCATCCTGGAGGGAGAACAGGATCCTCCAGCATATCTCTACACTTGCAGCGACCCTGAGGAAATGGATCTGGACATCCTGCCCCAGAACTGGAGGCCCCTGCACCAGCCACCTGGGTTGCTGAGCAGCTCTCAGAATGCTCCCTCCCCACAAGAATGGCACAATAACATTTTTTCCCCCTTTTAATTTCCCCCCTTCATTTTTAAAAGCATTTTTAAATGTGTCACATTTAAATTTTAAATAAATAATGTAAAAGCAACACCCCATCTTCATTTTAGAAGCCTTTTTTGGCATTACGCAGTTTATAAATAATCACCTGAGCATCCAGGCTTAGAGTTGCATCCAATGCTAGTCCTACCCTGAGTATGCCCATTGAAATGGATGGACACAATTAACTTTGGTTGATTAATTAATTTCAGTAGGTCTAACTCTGAGTAGTACTTAATTGCACTAACATACCTAGTGGTGAGCCCAGGACTACACCCTAACTGTGAACTCTAGTTTCCAAGGAACAAATTTCCCATCCAAGACTGATTGAACTCCTATTTTCAAATTAACCATTTGACTGACCAGAAAATACTCTTTATTGCCTGGATTCATGTTAGGAATACAAGAAGATGCCTTATACCAAGTCAGGTAATTGGTTCATCTACCTCACTGTTGTCTAAACATGGGTAGGCAAACTAAGGCCTGGGGACCCAATCCAGCGCAATTGCCTTCTAAATTCGGCCTGCGGATGGTCCAGGAATCAGCATGCTTTTTACATGAGTAGAATGTATCCTTTTATTTAAAATGCATCTCTGGGTTATTTGTGGGGCATAGGAATTCGTTCATCCCCCCCCAAAAAAAATATAGTCTGGCCCCACACAAGGTCTGAGGGACAGTAGACTGGCCCCCTGCTGAAAATGTTTGCTGACTCCTGGAACACTGACTCTACCTGGAGATGCCAGGGATTGAACCTGGGGCATTTTGCATGCTCTACCACTGATCTGTGGTCCTTCTCATTAGGCATATATGAGACTGCCTTACACGTAATCAGACTATTGGTCCATTTGGCTCAGTAGTGTCAACACTGGCTGGCAGCAGCACTCCATAGTTTCAGGAAGGAGTCTTTCCTAACCTTATCTGTAGATTCCAGGGTATGAGATACTGGGAGTTTCAGCAGACAGAGCCAATAATTTACCACTGAGCTTCCCCCAACCATTCATTTTGTTTTCCCTAATCCAGTCCTTTGACAGTCAGACAACTCCTAGGATTCTGTGATGGAATGAAGGTGATATATAGAAAGCTAAGAAATAACAGTAGTCAACAGCACATGCTCTCATGCCGCTGATGTTTATTTCCATGGAGCACGTTCTGGAGAACTTACCATTTGATTGCTCATGTAGCCTCTGCATAACAAATTATTATGTAAGCCTTACAGATGATAATACACAGACTGAGAGCTCTTAAATAATTATGTTGGATGGGAAAACCGAGACAGAATCTTGGGATTCCCTAACCTCATCAACAGCTTATCGCTCTTCACAAATTAAGACCCAGCTGCTTAAAATGTATTGCTCTAAAATACTTTCAAATCATATGAAGGAACATTTCTCTCTCTCACCTCACCCACCCACCCACCTCCGGCATCTCCCACTTCACCAAAAATAGAATGTTACTTTGTGCCGCACTTTATGTGACTCACTGAACAAGCTGGCAATCCAAAAAAATAAAATAAAATAAATCAGAATTGCTGAGCACCACATTCTTAGTCAATTCTGCCACCTAGCTCATATTGAAAAAGCTAACTCCTCCTACAGCTAAGCTGGGGAAATTCAATCTTCACCTCATTTGGAATTCATATTCACAAATAAACCCACACAAGATGCCTACCTCATTTCATTAAACACAGGTAACACAGTAAACACACACACACACTCAATAGCAAAGGTAGTAAAAGTTGCTATGCATTTTTTAAATAATAAAAAAACAACCACCACCCAACTGCCATCTGTAAATGAAATTTAATTCTGATTGATTCAGCACACAGTAAACCATTTCATTTCATTTACTCCTTTAAACATAGTTAATGCTTTAAGATATTCCAAGGGATTTTATTCCTCCTGTAGGAAGCAGAGCAAGTTGTGTTTGCTTTTCCTTTATTTTAAGCAAAATGAAAATAAATTTGCTTCCTTAGTAGAGGGAATTGCCTCATATGTTTGGTGTGAGCATTTCAGAGGTTTCTTCCCTTTTTGTAAGTATAGTACTTTAGGTGAGAAAATATGGGGGGGGGGATATTGTAACATCTGAACACCACCCCAGTCTTGGGAGAGGATTGTGGAGCAAGACCCTTAATATCGACCACAGTCTGTGAATGAACAAGTTCAGTTAATGCCACAAATGCCTATTGACACGCCTTTTGCCTCTGGCATTGGAGTTGGCAAGAGTTCCAAGGCTCAACCCCTGCTGACCAAGGGCAGGGTGGATAAACTTCTCCAGCTTAAGGACTGCATTCATTTTGGTTCAGCCTTCTGAGAGAGACATGCCACTAGTAGGCAGGGACAGAGGCAAAAGTGCAATTAATGTACATTTTACCTTTGTATAGTAAGCTGGTTGCTCTCCCTACACACAGCTCTATCCACCATCCTGTCAAACAAGAGGTTAATAATAAGTTCCAGCTGGGCAAAGCCTTTTTTTTTTTAATTAAGAAAAATGAATCACATCAACATTTTCAAGTGTCCCTTCTATGGAAGTCATCAGCCCTTCTAAGCCAATGGGCACAGGAGAAATGTTGAGAGAAAGTGCTGTAAGCACCATTCAAAATGCCTGCTCTGCGAGGTGCAATGCCTCACAAGATGGCCGCCGCAAGGATGTGTCACAATGGCTGACATATCTAATGGAGCAGAAAAAGAGAAAGAGCCATAAAATGGTGCAGACATGTCCTCCTTCTCATCAATTGGGGGTGGGGGTGGGAGAAGCACCCACATCAGCTTGCTCACTAGAAAGAAGCTATTGCCACCTCCAATCTGTTTTGAATGGAAAAGAGGGAGGGTAGGCATCCAAACCTGAGATCCAATGAAATATGGGCCTGTTTAAGGGGGAATATTCAAACCTCTGATGGGCTGAGCCACTGCAAACAGGATCTGAGCAGACAGAACAAGTAGTCTCTAGTCTATCATAGGTTGTTTCTCAGGTGAGGGGAGTATTTACCAAGACCTTTCATGGGCAAGGTAGGAGAAACTGGTGGTCAGATACCATGTTGGCAACCTCTGGCCCAGCACCTACAAGGGTAGGCATTTCTCAGTAGTAGGGTCCAGTCTTTGGAATTCTTCATCTCAGGGAAGCTGATTCCCTCTCAAAAAACAACAGTGCTCAACTCTGCAATATTTTCAGTAGAGTGTTTTGTTAGGTTTTCTGGGAATATAAGAACATCAGAAGAGTCTGCTGGGTCAGGTCAATGGTCCATCTATTTCAGCAATCTGTTCTCAGAGTGGCCAACCAGATGCCTGTGAGAAACTCGCAAACAGGATCTGAGCATTCTCCCCTCCTGCAGTTTCCAACAATTGGTATTCAGAAGCATTGCTGCCTCCAGCTTTGGGGAGAACATGACATACATTTCCTTATTTATTCTTCTCATTGATGTTGGTATGACAGTTCTTATTATTTAACCTTTTAATCAGTATTGTGTTCATGATGGTCATCCACTGCCTTGAGAATCTCAGAAAGGCAGGGATAGTTTTATAAATAAATTAGCACTTTAAAATGGAACTCCTTGCTCTTTATCTGTTTTGTAAGCAGGTAAATAAGTGTGTCTGCAAACACACACATACACATTGAACAGCTGCTGTTTGTTTTCTTTGTGTGAAGGGAAACTGTAAATGCAATCAAAAGAAATTATAATGATGGAAATACGTATTTATATGCAACCTCTTTCTTTAGCAAATGAGTGGTTTCAGTCATTGTTGAGCAACTTCATCATTGCTGCTTTGTGATAGGCAAGAAAGAGAAAATAAAGCAACAAAGATCTATAATTTGGCAGGTCCTTAATCATAACAGAACATAAATTGTACTCACTCAAAGTCACTGAAGTCAATGGGGATTTGCAAATATAACCTGTGCAACTGTAATGATAAAGGATAAGGAGGGAAAGGTACGCACACCAGTGTTTTTCTGAAGATTCCCCTGGCTTTGTAAGACAATGTTCCCATGAGAGAGATGTTTAAAGGGAAGCCTTAATGTGTGAAATAATGCAAACGACTTGAAAATTTTGATTCCAGGGAATCAAATTAGTGTTTGGATAGTGCATGGCATACATTAATTCCTTTGCACACCCACCATTCCTACAGGGCAGGTCATTGTTATCAACTCTATGTGGCACATGGTGCCTCAGATCATTCCATCAGTTACTCTCAAATGTCAGATTTGAACCAGGGGTTTTCTGCTACAGTAAACAACAGTGGTACAGAGTAGGGATGGGGGAGAAATCCAATGCAGTTCTCATGTAAAGGTGAACTTACAAAAATTGCACATTTCAAAAGAACGCACAAAATAAAACACATCCATCCTTTGGAATTTGTTCTCTGAACATTGCAATGCTTTTCTCCAGCAATTGATAACTTGGGTTTAAAACAGATTCTTCCTCCATCCCTGGTCAGTAGGCCCTGTGCTGATATCAAGGAGGATAATCTCTTTTAACTTTCCTTCTCAAGTGGCTCAATATAGGACAGGAGAAAACAGATCAGGAGGTCTCTGGTACTAATCCACATTGATCCTGACATCTTTCAGAAGAGTGTAGCAGGGCGACTAAAGAAACAAATCTTTACACACAGTCCTCCAAAATTTAAATATACAGAGCATGTCCAAGTTGATTTCTATCCCCAGCCTATCTGGAGAAGTGCCTTGAAATCCCAGGCCTCTACCCAATCAATTCTGGAAGGCCTGATTTACAAGAGTTCAGCTCCGTTGCAAACATCTCACTGACACTACAAGATAGATTCACAAATGTAAGCTACAGTAAATGCCAGCACTATTCGGGGGAGGGGGTGTTCAGCTTGCCTTAAATAAGTTCTGCACCACTTCATGTATCCCCAACAAATTCAGTGCGGAAAGCCCCAGAAACTATCAACCTGCTCAAATAAAAATTGATCACTTTGCTAAAACATGTCTTACTGCTAATAAATGGGGTGGTGGTGGTGGAGGGAATCCTTGGACAGCAGCTGGGACCCAGCACCTTGGAATGGCAGCCTACTCTTTGCTGCCACTAAGTACATTTATTCATTTATTTAATAGACCATGTCCCACAAGCCATCTCAAAGTGATTTACAAGATAATGACAAAGTATGGAACAGTTGCAGCTATAAACAGTTAAAAAAAACACCTGCAGATAAAAACCTTATAAAAACCCTATACATGAAACCATTTCATATTCTGGACAGGTGCCCAATTGGGGTAGAGATTTCAGAAGGTATGTTGGAAGAGGAACATCTGTACCCTAAGGACAACATAACATAAGAAAAACATGGATGGATCAGAACAAGGGACCATAGAGTCTGGCATCCTGTTCTCATAGTGGCCAACCAGATGCCTGTGGGAAGCCCACAAGCAGGGCCTGAGGGCAAGAGAACTCTCTTCACCTGTGATTCCCAACAGCAGTGAGAACCCAGTGGCCATGGGTTATGCAAGACGCCTGCAGCTTAACCTGAAAGCTGCCATTAAAAGCACACACACAAAAACAACCCACTATCTTACTGAAGGACATTGCTCACCGATCCTGCTCACTAGATGCACTAAATGGATTTGAATGATAGAACTGTAGAGTTGGAAGGGAATACAAGGGAAGGGAATCTAGTCCAACCCTCAGCAATGCAGGAATCCCTTATCCAACATGGGACTTGAAGCTACAACCCTGAAATTAAGAGTCTCGTGCTTTTATGCTTCTGGGAAGCATAAAAAAATCCAGAGCTGCCTTATGCTGAGTCACACCACTGGCCCTTCTAGCTCAGTACTGTCTGCACTATCTGGCAGCGACTCTCCCAGGTTTGAGACGGGATATTCCTAGCCCTTGGAAATACTAGAGATTGAACGTGAGACCTTCTGTATGCAAAGGAGATGCTCCATCACTGAACCATGGACCTACCCATACAAGGAGGTCAAACCCTCAGCATCTAACATACAGTGCTTTACTCCACCTGAAGAAATAAATTCCATGTAGCCACCAAGAACAACAACTCTTGATGGATCTATAATGGAATCAATTCCACGTTTATGTGGGACAAGTTGACAATGTTGCCAAGGCTATCCCAGCTCTCCAGGGAGACAATGGCAGCCTCAGAGTTAACTGCTACAGCCAAAAATATTATCTAATTCAAGGGTGAGGGAACTTTTTAGGCTCATTCCCTCATAGGCAAGCTTCCATGGCTGTGATTAGCACATTTGAATTTGAATTTTCCAGTGGGAAATCCCATCAGCCCGCACGACAGGCTGACAATGACGCCAGTCGACCATATGGGAAGAAGACTTCCCCCTCCCAGCTCCCCCATGGCTGCACCACGTCAAAAACAGCAAACAGACTTTGATCATCCATACCTCTGCCCAGTGAAACCGTAACTTTAAAAATTGGCCAAACAACAACAGATACCCAGTAGATCTCTGGGCCAGTGTCTTGGAACAAGACTTTTCTTGTAATTTTATAGTTCCAATGAGAGTAGCAAAGTTTTATGCTCCCCCCCCACCTTTTTCTTTCATTTGCAGGTATTATCAAGTGAATAAATTCACACATAACAATTTTATTTCCTTGCAACTATCTTTGTCATGAAAATATAGTGTTAAAATTGCCTGCGGTACTCTCAAAATAAATCAGCAACCTTACTTGCTACTCAGGTCCCACTAAAGTGCTATAAATGGTCAGCCCACAAGCCCATTTCCCCCTTTCTCTAATTCATTTTTATTTTACCAGTGCAATGATGTATGTCAACTACGGGGAATAACAAAAAACAAATCAAAATTGGGAATCATCAATATGTCTGACTATTACAACTCATTCATGTACTTCACAGCCTAAACTGGACAATAAAATTCTAATAGCAATTGTGGAAGACAAATAATTTTAATGAGGACAGAAAGCTGTTTGAAAACCCATGAATCCTTTCTTGGGCTTCAGGTTTTATACTTTCAGTGTTGCATTTGCCCCAATGCAAGACCTTCTTTATGACTTCAAAGGTGTGTAATTTTATATATATATAGAGAGAGAGAGAGAGAGAGAAAGAGAGAAAGAGAGAGAGAAAGAAAGAAAGAAAGAAAGAAAGAAAGAAAGAAAGAAAGAAAGAAAGAAAGAAAGAAAGAAATGTTCTGTTTCTGATGCTGCTGGTGAAGCCTTTTGCAGTGACCAATCAAGCTGTGTGCCAGTTACAGATGGGTTGGAAAGTCTGAAGGGCCACTAACTGTCACTTCAGGAATCCATTTTTCTGTTCTGCCCTGTGTTTGCCATATGCAACTGTGTTCCCACTCTACTGTGATTCCTCTTCCAGGAAAAACTGGGTTATTCACCTCACTGTTGAATATGGAGAAATTACTTAACTTACGTTATTTATGCAATTAATTACATAAATTATGCAAATTACACTGGCATTATGATATTCTGCACCTTTCATTTCAATGCAAAGGAAACACAATGCAAATGGGAGTTTGTAATGAATTCCATATTGTTTGTAGACTAAAAGCGACCACTACAAATACTGGATTGATTTTTGTTATGGACACAGAATAAATAAGTGAACACGGGCAATTTCTGCTCCCGTTTCTTTCAGAATTCTCCAACATCCATAGCTGTGTGTGTTACTCTTCGCCTAAACAGCCTGCACTAAGTATGCTTGGGGAATTCAATTTTAGCAAATGCCAATGGGCAGAGCCAGCCCACCAATGAGGAAAGGTGAGGAGATTGCCTCAGCCAGTAGAATCCATTGGGATGGTAGTCCCCTTTGTACATCTTTATTCCTCACCTTCACTCATCCCTTCTTATCTGGCTAGGGAAGTGTCATTTTGTGGCTTGCCTCAGGTACCAAAATGTATTGAGCTATCCCTGCCAATGGGAACAGGCATTGATCCACACCTCCCAGCCAAATATGTGAAGTAGGATTGGCTTCCACACTTCCAAAGTTTTCAGAGGCAGTTCTGGGTTCAAAAACATCAGCTCAAAAGACTGATCCCTCCCTGTGGAGATGGCAGTACTGAATCAGTGGCACATGCCCTTTTGGCTTGCACTCTTTATAAAGACCTGAGGAATGAGATTATCACCCCTCTTTTATTGTCCATTCCAGGTCGCCCAACCATTGCCACAGTGTCCTTTCTATTGGCAGAACAAGATGAGCAGGTGATAGCAAAGGTTGCAAGGTTTTTAGCTGGGGAAATCAGAATAAGATCCACTATTTGACTATTGATTCAAAACCCTAAAATGTATTTTATATAACTGACTTATTATTTCTATTCTTTGTATATCGTATTGTTGTTTTATTGCTATGGCCGATGGCTGATGCAAATAAAGATTCATTCATTAATTCATTCATCTGCTCAAAAGTGCAGATACTCAAAGAACATTTTATATCAAGGAAAGCCTGTGTGCTTAAGGAAGTTTTAATCCAACCTTCCAAGGACCACATCACATGCCGGGGTCAGGAACAATGAATGTAAATTTTACCTTTGTACAGGAGGCTAGTTTCTACAAACAGCCACACATCGCTCTTTATATTTCTTTCTTTGAAGCAAGGAACATTATCAGAGTTCAAAAATACATTCCAGCCATGCAAAAAACATTCAAGGAGGTTGCAGAGCAGGGCTGGTGATGGATGTGGCCTCATGAGAAGTGCTGTGGGTCCTGAGGGTTGGATAGAGAGGCCTGGAGGACCAGATTCAGCACCCAGGCCTGAGGTGCAACAATGTTACCAGGGCAGTGTGACCCACAAATTTACATAATTACATAATTCTAAAATTATTTACATGCTCCTAACTCATATAAAACATCAAGGCAGTGGACAAATGAATACTATGAAAACAATACAAATAACTTTTAAAATGACTGGCTGATTTCTAAACAAACAAAACAAAAATATGCTACTGTGGGCATTGAAAGGTCTTAAAGAAATTCCTGAAAGTCAATAGGGAGGTTTTTTGCTGAGTCCACAGCAAATGGGACTCGCAAATGTGAGAGAAATCTGATGAAAACCTTTGCCAAATCACCCTGATTCCCTTCCTAATTCAGAGTACACAAGAGAGTCGGTGTGCAAATAAAATAGGGTGTGGGAGAAGCATGGTAAAGTATTTTCAATAGTCAGGACAACATGGCTGAACCAGCCATTCAGAAAACCACAACCAAATATTAACTCTGCATGTGTGTTTAGATCATTAACTTCTTGCCACCAATTTTGAGCTGCCTTCTTTTGAGCCTCAAGACCTCTATGCAATTTGCATTCATCACCTGGGAACTGGATGCCCGGCTAGATTTGGATTCATTCAAATTCAGATGCCCCCCACTTCCTATCCCCATGAAAATGCAATATACCAACATTCCAAAATAGAACATTATTATTCACCAAGTTTGCATAATTCCTTTTGACTGCATAGCAGCAACACAGCATCCCCAGCGATGCATTGTATGTTGGGCTACAACCTTCTGTTTGCCCTAAATGCATTTTCAAATTGAAATTGTATCTTGTACTACACATTCTATCAGTGATGGAGTTTGTCCTAGGAATTCATTAAGAAACCAGGGGGATGTGGGCTACCTTCCTATCCTGAAAGCCTGGCCTCTTTTGCAGCACTGTCGCTCTGTGCATATGCATGAGGAAAAGCTGCCGAAGAAATGATCAGATGAGTTTCCTTCTATTAACCTACGCTGATGAGAACACCACGGCCCATGTCATCTCACTTAGATCCACTTAATGATGCTGAAGCCTGGGAATATTTAGTGACATAATCGACTGTAATAGGGGCAGGCACAATGGAATCTCTCCCGTCCTTGTAAAACCTCACAGCCAAGGCATAAGGAACCTGTACAATGGAGAAATGGGAACCATCAAAAGAGATACAGATAACTGCTTATATTTGAAAAGCAAGAACAACTAGTTTTTAAAAGGAGTGAGCACTGAAGTCACACCTAAAGTTTCCACAACTATAAATGAAATAGAACATGTGCAGAGGAGGGCAATCAAGATTATAAAGGGTCTGGAAATCAAGCCTTATAGGACTGGTTAAGAGAGTTTGGTTTATTTGGCCTGAAGAAGAGAAGCCTGAGAGATGACATGATAGTCATATTCAAATAACTAAAGGGATGTCACAAGGACAAAGGAGCAAGCTTGTTTTCTGCTACTCCAGAAGTTAGGATTGAAATGACAAGAAAGGAGATTCTGACTAAATATTAGGAAGAACTTTCTGATGGTAATAATTTGAACTGTGGAATTGACTACCTCAGAAGGTGGTGGACTTTCCTTCATAGGAGGTTTTTAAACAGAGGTTGAATGGCCATCTGTCAGGGATTATTTAGCTGTGATCCATGCATTGTGTTTGGCACGTGGGTGGTGCTGTGGGTTAAACCACAGAGCCTAGGACTTGCTGATCAGAAGGTTGGCGGTTTGAGTCCCCGCGACAGGGTGAGCTCCCATTGCTTCGTCCCTGCTCCTGCCAACCTAGCAGTTTGAAAGCACATCAAAGTGCAAGTAGATAAATAGGTACCACTCTGGTGGGAAGGTAAATGGTGTTTTCATGTGCTGCTTTGGTTCGCCAGAAGTGGCTTAGTCATACTGGCCACATGACCCAGAAGCTGTATGCCGGCTCCCTCTGCCAATAAAGCGAGATGAGTGCCGCAACCCCAGAGTCATCCACAACTAGACCTAACAGTCAGGGGTCCCTTTACCCTTACCGTGCATTGTAGGGAGTTGTACTAGATGACTCTTGGTGTTCTTTGCCACTCTGCAATTTAATGATTGTATTGTTCTAGTTAAGCAAAGGTAGACAATGTGGTGCCCTGCAGAGGTTGCGGACTACCATCTTCAAGCACTGACCATGCTTGCTAGGACTGATGGAAACTGTACTTCAAAGCATCAGGAGCATTCCCCAGAATCTATATGACAGCCTGCACCAACCTTTCGCTCTGCAGACATTTTGGGCTGCAACTCCCATCAGCCCCTGACTGATATGTGATGGTCACTTGGTTGATGAAGATTGATTTCAGCAAGCACTGTACAGTATCTTCTTCCTTCCCCCCCTTTTCTAATTTCTTTAATTAATCCAAACCATCAAGATAATAAAAAAGAAAGTTTTCCCCCTTGTCCCACAGAGCTTTACAGAACATTTAAGCTAATGAAAAAAGAGAAAAGAAGTATGTCTTCGTTAATTTCATAGAAAGCAACAGAAGAAAAGCAGTAGGTAGGAAAAAGAGCCCTCATTTGTACATTTTAATGTAGTTAACCATCTTTTCTACCACCTACTCATTTCTGAGCTGAGAGAGTTAGAACTCCCCTGCCGGTGTCAGGCAATGGCCACCTTTAAATCTCCTATCCAATTCCCTTAAAGGATAATGTGAAGTTACATGGAATGGGGGATGATAAGCTTTTACTCCATGGCGTTGATCGCCTCTAAATACAAACTTATTATTTGTTTTAAAAACAGCAACAGCAGCTACTGGACAAATGCACCACAAACTGAGATAAGTTCCAGTTCCTGAGGATTTCCCCCAATAATTAGTGACCATCAGCATGAGCCCACCATTTCCATGTGACATTCAGAGGGTAACAATGAGTCTTTTCAGTAGAGGCCTTTTTCTCTATCTACTTTCACCATGTCATGCATAGTTTTACACATTTCTACTACGTGGCCTCTTGCATTTTCTTTATCCAGAAAGCCCCTAATGCTGTAACCTTTCATCACAGAGGAGTTTCTAGCTCTAGAACCTCATTTTTTCACAACAGCTTCAAACATATGAGTATATACATGGCCTTAAATAAACAAGTGAACAAACAAATCAATGAATACATTTCTGCTTTGGCTATTGGTGAGGCTGATCTACCTGGGAATACATTAATGGTTTGCTGTATTTCTGCATTGGTTTGTGTACCAAATAAGAAAGCTCATAACCACCAAGAACCATGCATTTAGTGCTGTGGACCCAATCAGCACTGTTTCTGTTCTGCTACCATTTAGCTTCTGTTGAATGGTAGCTTATCTACTATGGTCATATTTAACATTAGCAATTATAGAATTAATTTCAATGAAAGGGATATGTCAAAAACAATGCAGAAAATTGCATAACTCCTTATTTAACATCCTCAAACTAAACAACAACAACAACACAAAATTCTTCTTTACTTCAGACATAATCCAAGGTCATTGCTAAACCTCATCCTGAGTCCTGAACATCTGTACCATAATAATATATGGATCCTTGCAATAAAAAAGCATTTTGAATCATTTTATTATTCTCACCTTAGCAAAGTTTCACAGTTCCTTAAAGCCCCCCTCCAAGTGCTAATCTTGATTTAATAAAGGTTGGGATTCATTCCAGTTGCTGCTAAGTGGCAGTCTATAGCAAAAAGGGATTGCCTTTACAAAGAAGCTTATTAGCACAAAGGAACCCCCCCCCCCAGCACCAGTTGCCCAGCTCTTTCTTCTGACTTTTCAGATATAGTATTAAACTATCAAGGGCAGAAGGGTCCAATAAGCTGTTGGAATCCAACATTAGTAGGAACGATACATTCACTCTGTACAGCAGAACAGGGCAAATACCATCAAAGCACATTTCATGTAGGATAGAGGGACCAACAGAATAGAAAGTTTATAGATGGCAGTATTGATGACAAAAACATGGGGATGGCACAGACTAAGAAATCAACTATTAGTCAACAATGCATTTGTTTTTGTCTCTTTTTCTGTTGGTTCCGCACCACACCTAACTGTTATATATTGGAAATCAGTAAAACTATATTTATTTGACAACAACAAAAACAACAACAGTGCATTACCATTAAAATTGTACAGAAAGTCCCATTCCTTCACGAATGATGGCCAAATTGGTTCTGACCCACATCTGAAGAGGCATATTTGTAAAATGAAAGATGCAATCTTCCAATAATATATGCAAGCAGAACAAATATATGCACGCCCAAATGGCAAACACACAATTTAAGGCTTCTTAAAAGAAAATCTCAGAGACAAACTACATATGATATTAAAGTCATAACCACAGAGTTAATGATCCCTCCCAATAAATAGCTGCCGTGTGTGTGTGTGTGTGTGTGTGTGTGTGTGTGTAACAGCTGGATCAGGACTGTGGCATGGAGGAAGAGGGACTTTGACACCCCCCCACACACACCTCATGATCCTGATTCCAATGAGGCAAGCATGCTTTCTGCTTGCAAGCATTTATTCTAGCACCATTTGCTGATAGCCAAGTTGTGATCCCATTAGGAGAGGAATAGGCTGGATTTATCTGATGATATGGAAACCTCCAGGTTTGACTGCTGCAATGTATTCTACAAGGGGATGCCAGATGGTATGAAAACTAAAGCTAGTGGAGAATGTGGTGGCTAAATCTTGTATGTTTGGCTCCCATAGCAGGGGGGGCATGTGTTCAAATCTAGGCTGAAGAAAGGGATGGTATTTAAACCTTGGATTCTACTGAGGTCTCAGTCCATAGTGGTAGGGCGGGGGTTTGGTGGGAATCTCTATTAATATTCTTTGCTCCACTGGAAAACTTCCATTGAGGGGAAAAAACACAGCTTGCCTCCTAGGGCAGTTCCTTCCATGCTCCCCCAGTGCATATTGGAACAGCAGTGAAGCAAAGTGTTTAAGTCCCCTCTTCTCCCCCACGCTGTGGTCTCAATTCTACAAGAAAGTGCTTCTTCACACAGCAAATAATTAAACTCTGAAGTTTGCTCCCACAAGATGTAGTGATGGCCACCAAGCTGGAGGGCTTCAAAAGAAGACTAGACAAACACATGGAGGCTAGGGCTGTCCATGGCTGCTAGTCATTAGGGCTATGTTCTGCCTCTACTCTCAGAGGCAGTTTGCCTCTGTCTGAATGCCAGTTTCTGGAAACGGTAGGAGAGGAAATTGCTTCTGTGTTCAAGTCCTGCTTGGGGGTTTCTACTGGACATCTATTTGGCCACTTTTTAGCCTGATCCAGCAGGGCTTTTCTTCTGTTCTTACAAACCAGTGAGGGAGGTAGCGACAGTGAAATTTATTTAATAAACAGGACAAGTTGGACTCTACCAATGAGCTGCAGTGTCTTTCTCCTGATGGCAGGATGATGGGGTAGTCATACACATGCAAACTTCCCCTATGTGGCCCTGCTTGCTTGACCTGCCCCAGGTACTAGATTTAAATGAAAAGCAAGAGTTGGAAATCTAAGGAATCATTGCTGCAAATGAAAATTGTAGCACAGGGGGTAGGGAAGAAAGTTCAAGCACACCCTGGGATTATCCACTGCCACTGACCATAAGTCCAGCTCAAATTCATCAATATTTCAACTGGTAGCATGGAGGAGAGGTTTTTATTATCTGGCTGTCATATTAAGCTGATGCAGCAGGAAGCATCAACTGCGAGATGCTTTTCTCCCTTTGCTTGCTTATGAAAGCATTAGGAATTACTCATGCCGCAGACTGGCTGGCTCCCGAAGAGCTGACAAAGGACGATGCTGCACTTAAGCTTTTGACTTAAACGTCTCTGGTGCTTTTCATCTATGGAACCTGAAAACCGAAGCGGCTTACTTTGTAAGGCACTTTGTAACCAACCCACAAATCACTCAGACACGACTCCTCTGTTCTGAAGCTCTTTACTGCAGATTGTTTTCTGCCTGACCACCAGTATTGACTTAGCCCGGTCTACTAGAGGTAGAAAAAACAGTAGATATTTGGACGAAGCAGGAGAAATAGCACTCCTCCTTGCCTTGTTTTAGTGTCATGTGTCCTTGCATAACCACCATTGCTGTGACCAACCCAGCTAATGTCTCACTGCTACCATTTCCAGGTGAGAGCTGTGGAGATCTCCCACCATCCAGATCTCTATGCAATCTGAGATTTGATGCGAGAATGGTTTGGAGCACGGGTGTCAAACACAAGGCCCGCAGGCCAAATCTGGCCCGCCAGACCTCGTTATGTGGCCCGTGTAGCCAGCAATTCCTAGTGTCCGTAAGGGCCGCCCCTCCCCCCGCAAGCCCTTTTATCAGTGACAAAGGCAGGAACGCTCCTTCTGCGCCTGTCTGGCTCTGCAAAAGGCAACCCTTTCACACGCTTGATTTGCAACCCAACCCAGACGTCTGGTGCCCTTTCGGGTTTCTCCCTCTCCTCCTCGCCAAGCCCCGAATTGAGCCCGCCCTCCACTGTCAAAGCCTGTCTGGCTCGCAGTACCCATTGCGGCACTTGCTTCTATGAAATGCGGACTGCTTCCCAGCTCTCCGCCCTCGCTTTGCCCACTTGGACGGAGCAAAGCACATGACACCGGCTGCGCCATCGCGGGGTCCATGCGTGTAAGAGCTGCCGCTGCGCATGAGGCTAGGGATCCTTCTCTCTCTCCCTCCCTCGGTTCACCTTTGGCCCTGATTGGAGAGGCCTGATCCTGGACCATCGCTCGCTCTCCCCTCTTGCATGGGTGACTCACCCGCCGCCACCTCCTCCTCCTCCTCCTCTCCTCCCAGAAAGGCAGGCTGGATGCGGGAGGGTCGCTGCACCTTTAAAGTCCTGCACATTTTCTGCAGTGTGTACAAACACCGAGGTCTAGCCGCAAAGTTAGCAAGCCTAGGCCCTTGTTAAGGTGGGCTTGAGGAGGGTTGGCTCGGAAAGCCGTGCGGGTCGCTCTGTGCGCGCCCCCACCAAGCAACCCACGTGCGACGGGTGCTGGCTGAGCAAGGTCGCTGCTGCAAAAAAATAAAGAGAGCATGAAAGCAAAAACCCCGTGCCAGGGGAAGCTTGGCCGGAGGAAGCCGAGCGGCGTCGGCGTCGGCGTCTCACTCTGCTGGAGAGATGGCAGCCGAAGTTGTGTCACCTGCTGCTGCTGCTGGCCCGTGCCACCTTAAGGGCCGGTTGTTGGTGCTGTGGAGTGGGAGGTTGTCAGCAAGCACATGGGGATATTAAAGCAGCCTGTGCTTTTCCTTTGCAGGCTTGGCACAGCCCAGCCTGGTCCCTGGGGTGCGGGGCCGTAAGAGATGGAGGCAGGCTGGGCCCTCTCCCTCCTGGGTGAAGCACCTGCCGGAAGCCTCGTGGCAATCGTCCCCCCCCCCCCGGGCACACACAACAGACACTGGGGCCAACAGAGCGTGGTGGGTTAGGGTGGCAAACGCCTCTCTGAGCTCCGCAGAAAAGCTGAACTTGCACCAGAGCTGCCTCTGACCCACATAATGGGCTATTGCCAGCTTGTATTTTAGGGAGCTGGTTTCTTGTTTTCAGCCTTGCAGCAGCAGTACCTGACTGCGCACACTTAATGTGATCTCACAACAATCCTAGGAGTTGGGCCATGGTTATTCCCATTGTAGAAGAGAGGAGAAACGGAGTGATATAATGCCAGCAGTAGTATAAATATGTCCCCATACATGCACCATACAAATAAAGAGTGGACACATAGTCCTACAGATACAAGCGGCCCTTTGAGGGAGACCAAACTGCTGATGCGGCCCCCGATGAATTTGAGTTTGACACCCCAGGTTTGGAGGGTTCGACCATCTCCCTGCCAGCACTGCTACAGATGTAGTTTCAGCATCTACACTGGTTTTCTCATGAGATCTTGAAGAGATCTGGCCAGAAACAGACACTGGTGCAGGTGACGCTTCTCCATTGGCAGCAGCGGTGGACAGGTGCCCGTGGTTGTGCACCCTGGAGGCTTCTGTCACCCAAGGCACCTGCTTCACCCCACATGCATGGGCCAAGCCTATGTGGACCACAAGTGGTCTGTGACATGTCTGTGAATAAAGCTTACAATCTGAAAACCATATAGCATGTTGAACACAACATTATGATTGCTACCACAGGCAGAAAAAAACAAGTTATCCCCCAAGGGCCTCATCAGTTTTCAAGTTGTCTGTGTTTGTGAGGGGGAGAGTTTAGGAACCACTGGCAAAGAGGATACGGAGCTAGACGAACCAGTGGTCTGACTCAGCATAAGGCAGCTCCTATTTAAATCAGTCCTTCATTTAAACCACGAGGACTAGGATCTTAACCCTGTGGGTAGAGCAGGAGAAGAGAAGCGGCAGGTTGGCAGGGCAATGGGCAATCACCCTCTTGTTGTGAGTGAAGCCTTATAATTCAATAGTCAGGGAACCTGTTCTGCCAGTGGAGCCAATCTGAACAAGGCAGTTCTGTACCTCTTTAATTTCAAAGCCCCAAAGCTGTCTTTTGGCTTTGCAACTCCACCCCCAGTTGGCCTTCAACATTATCTTTTGTTTTATGCTCTTTGTTATATTCCTCAATCAACTTGCTAGAGTACATGCCACACTCAACTATCTACCTGTTGTCAAAATGTGTTCACCTTTAGATGCTCTTGTGCATGCCCTAAGGTGCAATTTTAATGAGGCCTGGGCAAAAGCAGCATTCCAAAATTTTGATGCTATGTATTAGTTGCAAAAATGGGGGTGATGGGTCCACTGAATATTCTCCAGCGGAGGGCTGAGATTCTCCAACAATTCAGGCAGAGCTCAAAACAAAGTTACAATTTCAAAACATTCGTCCCGAAATATCATACTCATGAATTCAGATCTGCTATAATGTTAATACCTTTATAATATTAATAATAATACATGCAATGTTATTGAAAAAATGCATCCAAAAGAACAAGGAAAAAGCACTTCTAAAGCAAAATGTTTCAGATAAAAATATCTGGGTCTTTCCACACTAGAGAGAGAATTAAATGAAATGCTAACAAAGCCTCTCTTTCTCCTCTCACTCTCACTTTGTTTTTCTGTATCTGCCAGGCAGCAAATTATACAGACCTCCTGTCCATTAAGCCAAGACATTAGATCGGCTGCCCATTAGACAAGCGGTGGGCTTTTGTTTTGCTTTCTTTTAAATTACCATAAACATCTGTTAATGAGTCTTTCCAGTTACCTGCTACTGGATTATTCACTAGCAAGTCAGGGAACCCTCTGAACATCATATAACTAAGACCACGGGGAAGCCATTTAGGCAATACCCTGGAAACCTAACAAAAGATTTCGGAAGAGCAAACTTTTATATTGCGGATAGACCTGAACGCTGCTAGACTGTAAATGCAAAACCATTTAATTGACTTGTTATTTAGCAAAGCAACTATGGGATCTGCAAGAATATGCAACATTTGTCTGCCCATTCCAAAGTGCTGAACAGAGGGATAGGGGAATGTGGCAATTTCATTTTTTATCAGTTTTTTCATGTTTCCAACCTTATGTTCAGTTCCCCACATTTCCACATAAGTTTGTGACTTTAAACAAAAAGCCTTGTTAAAATTCATCACCAGTTTAGTGTGTATTTCTCTTGATATAATATGTTTGCATGCAATTTTGCCTAATAAAGTACATATTTGTATGCATGCATTTTTTATCCTCCAAAATATGTGCTTTTTACATACATTGCTCATTTGGAGAACTGCATTGCAAAATCTGGGGTAGTGTGGATTTTGCAGGATAGCTGCATTCCAGTTGGTATATTGTTTCAGAAACGTGAATTAGGTATGTTCACATTAATGAGTCTAATTTCTGCCCCATCCCTAGTAGAACACAAAAAGTCTCTTCATTGTAAGAAAAACATTCAATGTTCTTTTTTTAAAAGTGCATTACTTAACTATTTGATGTAGCTTTCTGTTGGTTAAGTGTATTTATTTGTTTGAATATAAATCAGTCAACAAAGCAACTCCACCCAGAGCAATGGTTCCTTTTCCTTCATGGGCTGCTTGAAAATTCCTGATGGTCTTGAATACCACTTAATTATTTTTGGTCTGTTGTAGCAATTGCAGTGCACTGTGCTAGGCACTGCATGGTTTCTAATTCTACCTTTACTGCTTTTTAATTTCTTATGTTGCATTTTATTTCATTGCAATTCACATTCCATAGAATTTCAGGTGTAATACAAGAAAATGCAATACAAAAAAAAAGCAATAAAATAGGCAATACAAATCAATGTGAATATTTAACGTGGGCATGCCTATAACCACCTGAACAAAGCTTGTGATCCATTGGTGCTCCACAATTACAGTTTGGGAACCCTTGACCTAGGTATTGTTCCTGCAACTGAATTGGAAAGTGGATTGGGAAAATCATAAATGGGAAGGAGCCACCCAAAGTGTTTGGAGGACCCCCTTCTCAACTTCTGCTTCAGGGCACAGCATGAAGAGGAAAGAGAGAAAGGAATAAGGAGGAGTTTGGTTGGGAAGTTGAAGAGTATAATGACAGGTGAACAAAAGCGGAAGACAGAAGGACTGCAATGTAGAAGAAGCTACTATCTTTCAGGGAGGGAGACGAGTTGAGGCTGATATGAGTTTGCTCAGTTTAGGATGATTCAGCAGAACAGGTGGTGCAGACCAAAGAAACAAGATGAGGGGTGGAAGGGCAAAAGTATGCAGAGGCTGAAGACTAGTAATGTCACAAATGCCAAGGAATTTCATATGCCCTTAACAGGGTTCTCAACACATTGCTTCCTAGCTAGGAGGTGGACAAAGGAGGCCAGAAAGGCAATGAAATAGTCACCTTCATAATACAGAAATGGCACCTCCGTGATACTGAAATGGCAGCTCACTCAATTGCTATTTGAGAGTGGCATCCCAACATTTCTGCCCCTACCAACCTGTTGCCCTCCTGATGTTTAGGGCTACAACTTCCACTAACCCCAGCCAGCACAGCTGTGAAAGGTGGGGATGTTGGATATTGTAGTTCAAGACATCTGGAAGGCACCAGGTTTGCAAAGACTGGCATGTGTTATACTCTTATTTTACTGACTGACACAGATACGGCTTCATTATCTCAGAGTGTAACACTGTATTGTATTGTGCCTGTACCTTCCTTGTGAACTGGAAAAAAAATAATCAGTGGAGCCTTCTGAAATAAATAAAAGGGGAACAATTGCTCCTTTCAAGGAAGTAAGGCCCTGCTGGTGAGCATCAGAGTCCTCAACTAGCCACTCATGTAATAGCCCCAAATGGTGTCACTCTTATTAATTTACTTATTTATTTTTTAAAAAATACTGTTTTAGGTTACCAATATTTCTTTCATTCATCTGTCAAAATTAATTAAGTAAGAAATCAAAGTCTTTGTAAAAAGAGTGTTTCCTCGCCTTAAAAATAAGTGCTGTAGAAAATAAATATATAACTCTTATTTTCCCTTGCTCCTGAAGGAAACACTATTGCATTACATCAGTTAACCTGAATAATCTCTGTCAGAACTTGTACAAAAGAAAACACAAAAAGGCTACAGATGTAATAAGAGTTTTCCTGAAAAAGAAAGAGAAATTTTATGATTGTATATCAACATGTTTAATGGACAGTAAAGAATTTTAAAAACAATTTCCCCATTTTTAAATACCTGAAGAGGACATACAAGACACGTGAAAACAGACTATAAGCAAGAAGGCCTTTGGAATAATTATGTGTTGTTAATTGAAAAAATGTTAATCATGTCTTATTAGGAGGCAGACAGGGTTAAATTGGTAAAATTTCAATTCACTTAGGCCTTATCTCTTGTCGAAATGAACCAGATGATTAATCCTTAATATTCTTCAGGGACACAGCGAACATCAGCAATTAAATTAACAACTACAAAGTTTATGCTCGGAGATTCAAAAAATGAAAGACAGAAACACTTTAATTTTTCACAAGTTGTTACCTTAATTATCTTCTTATTGCCTCTGTCTCTTCTCCCTCATTACAAAAACACACCCCTTAGTATTCACGGATCTATTTAATTTGCTGCAGCTCGGCAAGTATGTGGGAAATGTCATCCAAGCGGCAAAAGTCATAAATCTTACTTTGTGCATGCTCATTGAAAATAAATTGTTCCACTGTACCTAGTCCCAGTGTTCATACTGGAAAGCGCTGACAAATTTCTATTTCCCTACAAACAATCAGTAATGTCTATCAAATCTGAAAATGGAAAATGCATTTTCTCCATCTCCCAGCACATAAAGACAGTGTAAAACTTCCGTTTGAAATGAAGGGCTAGCCCACCCATTGGGCAATAGGGGCAGTTGCTCTCAGGCCAACAATGGCTCTTGAGAGACTGCTGGGGAGACAGTCATTCAGCTATTCCACACCCCGGATCCAATGAAGATAATTTTGCTAATCGTGTTGGCAGGGGGGAGAGAAGATTGGACTGTAAGTGATTTGTGTGACTTCTCCAAACAATCTTTCATTATAATACCATATTAAGCCACAAAATATTAAGCTATTCAATTTTCATAATAACATTGAATTAACAGAGCAA
Source organism: Podarcis gaigeae (assembly GCF_964106915.1). Taxonomy (NCBI): domain Eukaryota; kingdom Metazoa; phylum Chordata; class Lepidosauria; order Squamata; family Lacertidae; genus Podarcis; species Podarcis gaigeae. The sequence continues at coordinate 33,344,894 of NC_139690.1, forward strand.
TTCTTATGCATGATTACACAGAAGTAAGTCCCACATAGTTCAATGGGGCATACTGCCAGGTAAGAGAGTACAGCATTGCAACCTAAGACATCTAAATATTAAAAATAAAAATTGACAACTGAGACGTAAAATAAGGTTGACAGAGAGTCTTTCCTGATAAAGAAGCAATGTGCATTCATACTTGTTTAAGTTATTATTATTATTATTTTGCCATTGAGGAAAGCAGGAAAAGAGACAGAGACAAAATGCAAAGCCTCAGCCAAATAATGTGATTAAAATTACGAAGCATTCATGTTGATTATCTGTAGGAGAGGAAACATTATTTGATATTTAAATAAAGGCTGGGAATAAAAGCAACAATTAAGGCACAGTGCTAGAAGGATACTCGAAATAATCTGCTGCAAATTGTACATGCCGGGCGGATTATGCAACAGAATTCTCAAACACTCGTTATCAGTAATTGGCGCCCATGCAGGCGGCCCAATCTGCAACACCTGCACAGAGAGACAAAACATTGGCAGGGCTCCCAAACAGCCTCCCTGTACCTCTGCTGAATCCCAGTTCAGGAACCAGGACAGGTGTTTGAAGAAAACCAGATTCCAAACCCTTTTGGAGTATAGCCAAACACTCAAATGAACTGCCTGGTGCTATTTATTTTCTTACATTTATATTGTGCCTTTCCTCCACCAAGGAACCCAAAATGGTGTACATGTTGCTTCCCTGTTTGCCTAAGAAGATAGAAGAAATTAATGGAAGATCAAGGGCTAGTATGTCTGTGTTCTCTCTCCACTGTGGAAGGCAGTATGCCTCTGAATATCGGTTGCTGGGGAGAGTGCTGTTGCACTCAGGTCTTGCTTGTGGGCTTCCTACAGATTGGTCACTTTGAGAACAGGGTGTTGGATTACATGAGTCAGTGGCGAGATGGCAAAGGGCTTTTCTTATCTTCTCCTGAGCCTCTGCCAGTCAGCGCAGACAATACTGAGCTAGATAGATTATTTTTCTGACTCAGATAACCACCCATCTATGCAGTAACCTAGCCCAGGCCTGCTTAGCTTCCAGAGGTTGCTGTTGACTTCTCTCAATGAGCAGACCAAAAGGAAAAGGGGACTGGTTTTATTTAAGTCATTCATTCCATGTCTTTTGAAACAACTTTACAGCACCAGGTGACATCAGAGTGATTTCCAGAAGATCGAGGGGAAACAATATCATAACAATTTCACAGAGCACAGTTAAATCATTGAATGCAAAATAAAACAGACTCAAGGCTCAAAGTAGTACTACCACAGCTCTCAACATATGGGGGGGGGGGACAAATACAAATGAGTTTTCACCTAGTGGTGAAACCCCATCAGTGGCATGGCAAGCTAGGGAACAGGAGGCGTTAATGGACTGCAAAATTATTGGGTCACAATAGGCCTATACAAAAAAAAAAAAGGTTGATGATGCATCACATTATCAACAGTCCTAGTTTGAAACTACTGAAAGGTGTTGTTGTTTTTAAGTATAATCATGTCATCTTCCTAGATGATGCCCTCACAACCAATGATTAAGCAATGCCTATTGATCTTCTTCAGCCAAATGGTGTGTGAGTGAGACTGCATGGCTGTGTTGATGCTTTTGTGCATGAGAAAGAAGGAAGAGAATTCTCAATAAATTTCATCTAGCCCTTTTCTGGAGCAGCAAAATGCATTACCATCCCCACTTCGACTGACCACAATTTTTATTATCGCTATTGGATTTGCAGGGAAGTCAGTTTTATACAGCGTAATAAACTGCCGAGTGCTAAAGTGGTTTCCTCTATTACTGAGGCCCATGTATTAGATTTAGTGAAGCGCAATATCGGACTTCAGATATTGCAAGGTTGAGAATCAAATGTCGCTGGGCTTAATGTCGTCAACCTGACAAAGACATTGACCGATTAAGTAGCAGTCACTTATTCAGATGTGGAGCGAGGTTTGGGCTTGTCTCGCTGTGTTTTCCTATTCAGAAAACTACCCAACTAGTTCTGTGTGAAAATTACTTTAGGCTCGAGTTTCTCAAACACTCCCATCATGTCACACCCATCCCTGTGCCAAGTAGCAAAGTGCATCTGAAGTCAAGGAACAATTTCCTCGGCTGCCTGGGATAATGGTGCAAAACTGTGCCCTTTGCTGAATCTCACCTGACACATTTATTTATTATAACATTTCCATACTACCTACTCCACTTGTCTCAATATGTTTGACAACTCCAGAAAAAATAGAAACAGAAAATGACCATTTTTTTTTTTAAAAAGAATAATATATAACATGCCCTGTCACATATTAAGCAGGCACTATCTCTTCTTTTTGGTGTTTACCAAACACCCTCCCCTTCCAACAAGCCATTTCAGTGGATATTTTCCTATTATAAAATCCCATTCTGTATTGGGACCATGTAATAACCATTTTTGTGGAGATTTGGAGAAGGGTGTGGCTGGGAAAGTATATTCATGTGGAAACCAAACAGAATAATATTACGGGTTAAAAACACACACAGACATGCAAATGTGTGTGTGCGGAAAACATGCAAATGGGGTAGAGCAGCTGCCTGAGACTTTGTAAAGCTAGATGAACTCGATGGTCACTCTTAGTATAAAATAGCTTCCTATAGCCATACATTGTGTCTAAATGCCATAAACATCTCATTTTCTGGGCCAGCCATTCTGGCAGATGGTTTCTGCCCTCGCTGCAACTGTAAATTCAGTTGCTGTGCTTTACTTTACCTCATAGGAACAAAAAAAGAAGCCATCATTTAAATGCATCTTGGCTGTGATAGTGCCCAGGTTTTTAGACAGGGGGCATCTTCACCCTAGCCCTATGCTGGAGATGCTAGATATTGAACCTGGGACCTTCTGCAACCAAAGCAGGCACCTTATCCATGAGCCTTTGCCCTAACTTAATCCACAGTGACATCAACTACTGATAATCTAGTCTGCTGTGGGGAATCGGTGGCAGCTCTTTCAGTACCCTGGACAGAGCCCAAGGAGCAGACAATTGGCTCTGATAAGAGCTCCTCTTCCCCCCTCCCCTTTTCCTCCCCTTTTTCAACTGAGCGCTTTCATACTCCCTGAGACAACTCTGTGTCCTGGATCTTGGAAGTGATGATCCTGGTCCCTTAATGGAAGGTGGCTTGGGAACTACAGTCTCTGCAGGTTGAGGCTGGGGTGTGTGTATCAAACTTGATTACCAAAGGATCCCTAACTGTTAGGCTTGAGCTGAAGGCGGGGGTTGAGCCCTGTGCACAACTGGCACATCATCCTCTTTAAGTATGTTACGTGGCAATGAAATATTTATATTCACAGACAAAAATTTACCAATGCACAACCTGACAACAGCAAACGTAGAACACTGAGAGCACTTTCAGCAGTTGTGGGCAGTAGACAATTTCACTTCTAGACTCTAAGAAGTGATAGAATGTTTCTTCAAATTGTAAGCTCTTTAGGACAGACTTGGCATTTACTTTTTTTGCTCTGTAATCTGCCATGTCCACTGATGGTGCAATCATCAGCATCTTCAACATGATCAGATGCTGCTAATGTTTTTGTAGGGAAATACCAAAATAAAAAATAATAAAATAATAAAAATCCAGACACGCAATTTAGTTTCCTATATCTGTTTCAAAAGTTTTGTTGATTTTATCTTTTAAATAAATAATTAGGATGATTTCATGTATATACTTGTAGTTGGTTTGAAGCTTTTAGGCATGTTTTATCTATAGTGTGATTGATACACAGCTTGGATAATTTTTTGCTCAAGCTGTTTATAAATCAACAGCAGCATCAACATCACCATCAACAATTATTATTGGAGAGAAAATAATGGGGAAATAAACAGGTTTTTAGAACACTGAGCATTAGTTTTTTATGTTTTGGAATAATATTTTTCAGGATATTACACATCCATGTAATTTATTCATGTTACTGCCATGTACCATATTACATACCTATGTAAGCATGAGTTGTTTTAAGTAAGATATTATTAAAAGCATAACAACCATAATAGCTATACCAATAATAGTAATCATTTCAAAGTCACTTTCTAGCCAATGTCCAAATATTCCTGCAGAAGTCATATGAAGGACGCACAGCCCTAGAAATATTAAGTTCACCATGCCTCTTTACTAAATACTTGCACACAGGAAATGAAACTGTGACAAATGAATCTATAGAATCCAAAGGCAGAAAGTTCTTTGTTTTACTAATCCTTAACTAAGCATCCTTCAAGTCTGGCTGCTCCATCCACCTTAGATGTTAGCAGCGGAAAGCAGCTTAATGAATCATTTAATTGCCAGTACCTTGGCATCCCTCCAAACAACATATATCACTTCACCCACCCCCCTTCATACACATATGATTTGAGCTCATTTTTAAAAGTAATTTTCAACTTGTAATAGTCCATGGTTCAAATCTGGAGCCCAACAACCTACGTTCCATTCTTTAGGGAGCCTACATTTCTGTTATTCCCACTAAGAACTATGGGGAACAACCTTGAAGAAGTGGAGAGCATGTCTTCATAGTAAGCCTACTTTGCCATTAAGCCCCATGATACAGTCCACCCCAAATAAAACACAGGAATCTGACTTACACTGACTCAGACCAGTGTTCCAACTAGCTCAGTATTATCTCTGCTGATTGACAACAGCTCTCCAGGATTTCAGGTACGCAGTCTGTCCCAGCCCTATCTGGAGATGCTATTGGGGATTTAACCTGGGACTCTCTGTTTGCAAAACATACACTCTACCTATAGCCTCTGCTCACATAGCCCTATAACAATTCCTATTTCCAAATTCAGCACCAACTCAATGGAACACCACTCCAAGTACCATTATGCTCCAAACCTGCTGGTTGTTCCATCACCAAGGAAGATCCAATTAGCTGAAATCCAGAGCATTATATTCCCCCCCTTTTTTTTTGCAATTGCACCTGGGCCTTAAAATTAGTGCCCCCCACCCCCCCAACTCAGGCAGGCTTCTATGATAGATGCATGGCGCATTTTTATTTCATCAAGGTTATGGGAAGTAGCAGTGGAGATATGTTGATTAAGGATAGGGTTGTCAGTGGCAGTGCTGGATTTATGTATAAGCTAAACAAGCAATAGCTTAGGGCCCCACTCTCTTGACCCCCCCCCCCCAATATACTTCTTCTTAACTGTATTTCACTATTAATACACTTCTTCTGCTCTGGTTCGCCAGAAGTGGCTTAGTCATGCTGGCCACATGACCCGGAAGCTGTACTGGCTCCCTCGGCCAATAAAGCGAGATGAGCACCGCAACCCCAGAGTCTGTCATGACTGGACCTAATGGTCAGGGGTCCCTTTACCTTTACTTTAATTGTATCTCAGTTCAACAATTACTTTGATAAAATACATATTTTGTTAAGTGTAAATCGCTTTAGATACCTATTAGGTCCATAAATTACCATATAGCATATATTCAACACAAAAAACAACAATTTGTTGTTAACAAGGGACAGCTGGACATAAAAAGGGCCTCATTACCTTCAGTAGCTTAGGGCCTCATCAAATCTAAATCCAGCCCTGGTCAGTGGTTATGTTTTACCTCCATTGTCAGAGTAAGCATGCCTATGGATGTCTGATGCCAGGGAGTACATGCAGGGAGAGTGCTCTCATGTGCTGGTCCTGCTTGTGCATTTCCCACAGACATATGGCTGTCCACTGTGATAAATGGATGCTGGACTACATGGCAGTTTGGTCGGATCCAGCAGGGTCTTCTTATGTTCTTATGTTTTAAAGGAGACTCTTTCTTCCTGTTCATCTTCAAAGCTGCCAGAAACCCGACACACTCTTACATGGGTCTTTATCAAATGCAGCAAAAAAACCAAAAAAACCCCCAAAACTAGGGATGCTTAAAATAGTCTCTGCCTGCTTGAAATAAATGCCCATGTTAGCTATGCCACTGGCATGTTGCCCAAAGCAAAATTCAGTATGTTCTTGTAGATTCACCCTTAAGGAAATCCTCAGAGGAATTCTAAGGGAAGTCAAAGGAACTAAAAAAATAAAATAAAAACAGTAGAGTAAGTTCTCTCAGGGTGAGTTCTGCACAATGCTGGCTGAGCAAGAGGTTTGGGCTAATGCTTAATTCAATGAAACTTGCTTCAAGTTCCTTGAGCAACAGAGTCCCAGGAATTTAAAAGGAAGACAAAAAGAACTCCACAAAGACTAGCATAATATTTTATGGAAGATTCTCACATTCCCTAGTCTAGCCTTCATCAGACTGGTATATTCCATATCTTTTGCACTACAATTCCCATAAGCCTCAGCTAGCATGGATGTCCTCAGTGCCGGGTTTACATATAAGCCGAACAAGCTATAGCTTAGGGCCCCACTCTCTTGGGGGTCCCCAAAAAAATTAAAGGGGGGGGGAAACCTGTGGATGTACATTTCCAAATTATAAGATAAAAAACAAATAAAATAAAACCTACATACAACAACAGTGTTTTGTGTTGTGTAGGCTCCTATCTGTTATGTGGAAATGACTTTAGATACCTATTATATTCAACACACAAAAAAGAGACAATTCATTGTTGACAAAGGACAGCCGGACATATAAAGGGCCCCATTACCTTCAGTAGCTTAGGGCCTCATCAAATCTAAATCCAGCCCTGGGTGTCCTGTATGGGGCTAGAGAACTGAATGACAACTTGTGGAGAAGCGTAGCTTTCAGTGGATGCCTGTGTTTTTGTTTGTGTATTTATTTTGAAAGTATGAATTAGGAAGGTTTGTTTTTAAATGTGAACTGAATCAAATTTCTCCCTCCATTGCTAGTTCTAGCCCAAATTATTTGCAGGTTACGAGGTATGCTCCCCCTTAGAAAAACTAAATCTGGAACTCTGGAAATCTGGAAAAAAATAAATCTGGAAGTATATCATTGTTCCTATCTAAACAGGACTATAATCATATAGAAGTCTTCTCTGTTTTGTGGTGCCTTGATTGTGGAATGTCCTCTAGCCACAAATATGAGTGGTGCCAACACTGTTGTCATTCTCGCACCAGGTTGAAAAGGAATTTATCTGCCCCTCCATTTTAAGCTGATGGCAATTTTGTGTTGTTCTTAGGCATTTTATTTGTTTTGAATAATGTATTTTATCCTTTTTTGTTGTGTATTTTATGATTTGATTTATGTTCAGTACCCAGGCATGTTATCTGTGCAGGTGAAAGAACAGATATAAATACTTTAAATAAATAAGAACCCACAAGAAGAAGGCTTTGAAAACGTGTGCCTGGATGCACAAACAGGACCCCAAATCTAAGAATCACAGCTATAATGGCAGAGCCTCCGTCTTCCTCTCAGAAATAGTATCAATCACCTGTTGCATAGAAGCATGAGAGGGCCTGGATCTTGCCCTTTGCTTCCTTGCCCACCTCCAAACATGGCTGGGAGAATCGGCATGTATATCACTATGCCTTTGGATGGTATTTTTATGGGAAACAAGGATTTGAACTTTTGCTTTTTAAAAAATGCACATTGAGAGTTTAGGGGGACTAAGAATTTTGTAGTTACGAATAAGTACAACTCTTGAAATGGAAGAGCTCATTTTAAAGCAGAGAGAGGACTTCAAGCCTGAAATTTCATCAGCGACACTTGTTCTGCTCTCCCTCCCTCTCAAGAGCAAAGGTATCAGGGGAACAGACATTTACAATATACATGTGGAACTCAATTGAAATACATGCAGCTGGGTTTGAATGGGGGGGGGGGCAGAATCCTCCTGAAAATTAGGCTGTGTTTTCTAATCTCCCAAAAGTTGCTGCTTGGACAGTTTTCATTTTTGCAAAATGACAAGTGATACTTCATTTTTAGCAAAAGGTTAATGCTAAGTCTCCCAACTTTTATAAATTGCCCTCTTTCCATAAAATAAACTCTTGCATGCTGGTGTGTAAGATTAGAGAAAAATGTTCAGGCTGCTAAAAATGGATGGATTTTGCATTTCAAGGTGACAAGTACAATGTCAGGCACAATCAATCGATCACTGCATAATTATTATTGCAAATGATCCATATCCATGCTGCAAATCTTAAGGAGAATTTAATGAAGCAGTAAGCACATCAATAATAAGATCTACTTGGTCTCTGTTAAATCTATCTATCCATCTATCTGTCTATCATCTATCTATCATCTATCTATCTATCTATCTATCTATCTATCTATCTATCTATCTACACACACGTGCAAACACACACACACACAAACCACACACATACATACACACACACACAGAGAGAGAGAGAGTGAGAGAGAGAGAGAGAGAGAGAGAGAGAGAGAGAGAGAGAGAGAGAGTATACATAGACATAGAAATCCTGTGCAAATATTTAAGAAGGAAAATGATGTAGAAATCTTTAGTACTTATGATGTGATCCATCCAAAGATAATCACTTGAAGCCCTCTCCTTTAGAAATCAATAGGACTTAAAAGAACTCAGTTTTGGCTAAACCATTTCCGTCTCCCATGTTTTTTGTTCCATTCTCCTCCCCTCTGTATTGATACAATGAGAAACTCAATAAACCTTTGCAAGCATAAAGTTCTTTCTTTCTTTCTTTCTTTCTTTCTTTCTTTCTTTCTTTCTTTCTTTCTTTCTTTCTCTTTCTTTCTTTCTTTCTTTCTTTCGTTCTCTTTCTTTCTTTCTGTATTTTTATACAATCCTCTCACAAAATATCAAGGTGATGCACAGCAATATAAAAACCTTCCACAAACAATTGAAAGCCGTATGCAACCATCATTCAAATGAATGGCTACCCAAGAAAATCTCAAACAACTGCATAAGCCTGACAGCATAGTAAAAATTTCAGGAGATGCCTGAGAGTTAAAAACCAGGATGCCTGCCAAATCTACTGGAATAGTGTTTCACAAGACAGAACCAGTGACACAAAATGCCCAACTTATAGTTGAAGCCAGTCAGGGAACAGCTGACATACCAATACAGTAAAAGGCTGCCCATATTCAGAGTAGGCTACCCACTCTGGTTATGCATGATGTGCTGTTTTATGCATGATTCATCTGTGCCTGCAGCATTTAGTTGCATCTGTGAGCATCAGAAGGGACTGGATGATCCAAACACACACAGTGTATGGAAAAATGACCTGCACTACTCATCCTTTATGGAGACTGAATGGAAGGTGTCAGGGCCATCTTTATTTGGGAGTGTAAGGGGTGCAGGGCACCCGGGCGCCAAATTCTGGGGGGCGCCAGGCACCCGCTGCTGAAGCCGCCTAAGCTCTTTTTTAAAAAAATAAGATATTTATTAAAGATTTTCTTAATACAATAAAAAACCAACAAAGTAACATATAACATTATAATAACCATATTTTCTTCGCTTCTTTGGACTTCCTCACATCTCGCGTTCCTGCGTTCCAAGTTTATCAAACTTTAACCAGCAATTTATCACCTTGTTTCAATTCTTGTTTTATAATTTTCCAATATTGTGTCCCTGATTTTAGATATTTTTACCCAAACCTTAAAAGCTTAATTTTAACATAATATTTATCCAAAATTTATCTTTTCTTAGATTTTCACTTATCTTCATATTCCTTTCAACTAACTTAATGGTGCCATATTATTTATAATCTTACATCTTTCTTAACACTAATACAATTTACAATATTTTTGTAAATAGTCCTTAAATTTCTTCCAGTCCTCCTCCACTGCCTCTTCTCCCAGGTCTCGGATTCTGCCGGTCATTTCTGCTAGTTCCATATAGTCTATCAGTTGCATCTGCCATTCTTCCAGTGTGGGCAAATCTTGGGTTTTCCAGTGCTTGGCGACAAGTATCCTTGCTGCTGTTGTTGCATACATAGAAAATGTTCGGTCCTTCTTTAACACCCTCTGGCCAACGATGCCTAAAAGAAAGGCCTCTGGTTTCTTAGGGAAGGTATACTTAAATACCTTTTTCAACTCATTATATATCATTTCCCAGAAAGCCTTAACTCTAGGGCAGGTCCACCAGAGGTGAAAGAACATTCCTTCAGTTTCTTTACATTTCCAACATTTATTGTCAGACAAATGATATATTTTTGCGAGCTTGACTGGAGTCATGTACCACCTATATATCATTTTCATAATATTTTCTTTCAAGGCATTACATGCCGTGAATTTCAGACCGGTGGTCCATAACCTTTCCCAGTCAGCAAACATGATATTGTACCCAGTGTCCTGTGCCCATTTTATCATAGCCAATTTGACCGTTTCATCTTGTGTATTCCATTTTAACAGCAAGTTATACATTATTGAAAGTACCTTAGTCTTAGGTTCTAGCAATTCCGTTTCCAACTTTGATTTTTCCACCTGGAATCCTAACTGAAGCTGCCTAAGCTCTTAACTATCTACCTGTTATGAAATAATAAATAATTTTGATCAAGCTAGAAAAACTATATATATATATATATATATATATATATATATATAGTTACACACATATATATATATACACACACACACCTAGGTATTACCAAAACATATACCTACTGTTTCACTTTGAAATGAGGACTTTGTGCGCTCATTTACCAAAGATGTGCCGCACCAGCGGCAGCACTTGTCATTCACAATAGCGGCACTAAAAGAGCAAATAAAAGTTTGTCTCTTTTTCCTCCCTTCTTTCGTAAACAAGAGATAAGGTGTAAGTGTGGTGTCTGACATAAACATAATAAAAGTTAATTTGGGGACTAAACTAAATTTTGGGGTGCTGGGTGGATCTTTGCACCCCAGTGGCGCATATGCTAAAGATGGCACTGGAATGTGTAGTCACAAATCACAAAGGGGTGTATGATGCAGACTCCTGTTAGGAATCTCTGCTATCTGTTTACATCATGAAGTGCTTCAACAGGCCCATGCAGGTAGCATATAGAATTATCTGCAGTTATCAGAGACAGACACAAAGGCAACATCAGAGTAGATGATCCTGCAGAACTGCAGCAGACAGACTCCTTCCTGGGCAAGCCCTTTAAACCCAGGCAAATGGTTTGTGAGTTTCTGCATTGTCCTGCAACAAGGACCATGAAGAAACTCAATGTAGTTTATGTCTCCCCAAAGCTACAACTATGGAAAAGTAGTTTAAAACTGAGAGGCTGATACAGGATTTTTCATTGCCAGTTTCTAGGAAAATTCACTTAGGATGCATGCTTCAGGGAGTTTCAACCACTGAAGAATTGGGCGGCAGCAATGGAGGGGCAGAGGAGAGAAAGGATCTTGATTTTGACTCCAGGGCTTACCATTTACTGCACTCTGCTTTGGGAACCCCTAAGTCTATCTGTATTGGAAGGATCAGTAACACATGTCCTGCCCTTTGGCTGTGCATAAAAAGCGGTGAATCAGATATGTGCACACACAGGCACAGAAAAAGACAAAGACACACACACACACACACACACACAGTCCAACTGCAGTCTGCCAGCCTGAAGCAAATGCAGAGGTGAGTTTTTGGAAAGGCACTTCAGTGCTGTGTCTTTTTTTGTGTGTCTTTGTTAAAAAGTTTCTTATCTAATTCACACCTCCTAAAACAATACAGAAGCTTTCCTTCAAATTACAGAGTTCTGCTTCAAAATTCACACTTCTCTGATGGGGTTCTCCAACCAACCCCCCCCCCCCTAGAATATATGCATGAAAATGCATATATTAGTGAAAATAAATATACAAAAAGAATGCACCCTATTTGGGTAAACAGTTAGAGCAGGCAAAATTCCATACAAAAATGTGTATATTAGGGAAATTGTTTGCTTAAAAAAAAACAACTGGAAGAACTGCCCCAGGACTTTAAAAATCAAGTGTCTTGAGCAGAACTGATGGAGGGAATAATGAGAAATGGAGGGAAATCAAAAGTGACAAATTTGTTCATCCTTAATTTTGATGAATGGCTGTGCAAAGAAAAGGGGTCCTATCAGGCTTCATCATATTTCCATTTTTCTTTCCACATTTCATTGTATCATGGGGAAATTCAACTGCACCAGTTGAATCACTGCCTGCTGTACAGATCTTAAACTGAACGCTGGCAGGGAAACAAAACAGACAACCAGTCATTTTAAAGGCAGTCTCTGGCTATGAATTGGCCCTGCACTGGCTTAGTCTACACAACTACAGGTCAGTTTCAAATATTACAAAGACTACCTACTGGGAAAGCTTTAGAATCCTCTGTTAGCTAATTGTGGTTTCATCTTCATTCAGCTTGCGCCTTTTCAATTGGACCTTTCATTCCCAGCCCCAAGATTGCTCCTTTGAATTCAGACTTGCTCCATTATTCAGCGTTATTGAGTCAAATGCCCTTGAAGATGCTTGAAATTCATATGTGTTCCCAATTATTAAACTGTTCTGCTTTCTCTCCCCCCCCCCCCATGTAAATAGCAAAAGACACATATTATTAAACCACTGTGGTCATGCCGTCAGCTACGAAACAAGAAGCTTTTTCATGCCCTTTCTGTAAAGTCTTACCCAATAGTTGTGAGAACTTGAGAAGCGTTGGCAATTTCCAACTAATATGTTTGATACCTTTTAACTGTGCACTGAGTTCAGACAACTACATAACCACTCACACATTTATTTTGAAAGAAAGGGAGAGAGAGAGGAAGGAAGGAAGGAAGGAAGGAAGGAAGGAAGGAAGGAAGGAAGGAAGGAAAATGCAATGTGGAATTGCTCAGCCAGGGCACATTTTTCAAAAGATGTAAACACTTTTGTGAAATGAGGGGTCCCATCTCAGAAAAAGAAGCTAAGGCTGCATGGAATTCCCTATGCATCCTCCTTAAATGTCTGACACTCTTCAATACAACATACGGTAAATATTGCCATTTTCAAATTGGGAGGAAAACAAATCAAATCTTGGACCTGTGTTTCCAGGAGTGAACCAAAAAGAGAAATCATCTCTGGATACTTGCTAACTAAACTACAATGGTTCAGTGTCCTTTTCCATGGCTGAACAGAGTTTTAATTTCAGAGGGGAATAAGCTTCTGCATTAGCATGTGAATGAATTCACTGAAGGACCAGAACTACCAAACACAGGAGATGTAGCTTCAAAACTGCATGGGTCACAAAGCTATCATTTGATCACAGGAAACTGCCTAAACTGGAGTTAGACCATTGATTTGCCCAGTAATGTCTACAATGATTCGCAACAGCTCTCAATGGATTCAGGGTGGAAGCATTCCCAGCTCAACCTGGAGATTTTAGGGACCAAACATGGGATCCTCTGCATGCAGAATATATGATCTACCTATAGCCCTCCCTCAATATTTATTAGACATTAGGCTTATGTATGCAGTGTGTTCCAAAACTAATTCAGTGGTATGGGTGTATAGGTCTAGAACTAAAGGCTTTCCTCTTGAAGTGTCTTGACTTATTTCAATTTTCTAGAAATAGCTAAGTGGAGATGGGTGGATCTGCCTTTCTGCAGCTCATGCCAGTTTTGCATTGTATTCATAAGTTTGCCATATCCCATTTTAACATTAATTGTTGGGTCTTTAAAAAAAAAAAAAAAGTATTTGAATATGTATTTTTTTACAGAATAAAAATGTAAACATATATTTTTTTTATCTCAATGCATACAATTCCAAATGTAATTTATCCTACATTATACTTTCACAATGCATTTTGATTAGGGATAGGTGAATTTGTCATTTTTTTGGTCATTTTTCAAGTCAAATTCAGTTCTCCACATTTTTGTCTCAGCATAGGTTCCACAACATTAAAGACCCAATTCCTATTATTGTGCAGAGTGGACTTCCTGATAAGCCAGCTTCAGTGGTGAATTGGGTATATGATGGGTGAGATTATTTTTTCAATGTATCCCAGTCCCAAGCTAGAACCAGCACTTGGACTTAGCCCAATATGTAACTGGCAAGCAGGACAATTCTTTCAGCAATGGCATAACATGGTGGTGATAATTTATGTGGTTTTATTGGATGGGGTACCTCTGTTAAGTATATTTTTTTCTATTGCACCCCCCCCCCAATCCTTCCAACCCCTTCTCCCCTGAGCTGCTGGAAAGCTAATTGGTGCCCCTTGAATCAAAGTGTCTTCATATTGCCAATACCAAACACGAAGTTCAACAATAGTGGCTACTGATGTGAGAGAAGCATGAGATAAAATGACCTGAAAATGAATTTTTTGAGATAATAGCCGGGTTTTAAGAGGCTTCTGAATGGTCTTCCCCAATCTGTTAGAAGGGCTTTCAAAGAATATAGTACTTTTTTTTTTTTTTTAAAGCAATACTTCTTTTATTAAGATGCTCAGGGTAATTTCATCACCCCCTTCACAAACACAGATTATTTACTATTAAAATTTGTTTATGGATTAAATTTATTTCCTTCCCTTCCTTCCCAAAGGAGACCAGGGCAGCAAACACACAAGTGACAAAACAGCCATCTGTAGTTCGCCTTCTCCCCTGGCTATATAATATGTAGCAGCAGGGCTGTGATTGAAGCAGCAGCCCTGCTAGGTTAAAGGAGGATTTCGGATTGTCACAATCCTAATGATGCAATTCTGACTCAAATGTTTAATGTGGCAGCACCTACACTTTGGAATTCCCTGCCTATTGATATCAGGCAGACATGTTCACTGCATTCTTTTCTGTGCCTGCTAAAAACAGTCTTACTTAGAAAAGCCTACCCAGATGTTTAAAAAGTGATGCAAGTTTTAATCTGGGTTGTTGTTTTTTTGTCTACTGATATTTTTAACTTCTTGAATTTTAAAAATTCTTCTTAATTTTTCTTATTGATTTTTCTTATTGTTTTAGCTTTTTCAGTAAACAGATTTGAGGGTTGCTGTCTTTAGCAATCAAAAAGTATATACATTTTATGAAATTAATAAATCTGGTTTCGCTAGGAATAAGTCCCATTAAATCCAGCAGAATTTACTTCTGAGTCAGTAGATGTCATTTGGATTGCAGTGCATGGTTGGTAACCTCTGGTCTCAGGTTGCTACACCCAATAGAGGAAAGGACCCATCGGAAGACACATTCTAAATCCTCATCAAATCTGGAACAAGCCTTATCCTCAACTTTACAGCTCTGTGTGTATCAGATGAAGCCACTGGAGATCCAATGGCTTCCAAATTTGTCTTCTGGAGCACTGAGAAATAATTCAGCTGACTCTGTGCATCTCCTTCAAAAGTTTGCAACTCCCTTCCCCAAATACCTCCATAGCTGAGATGAGTGCCCCTGGAATTTGAGCACAAGGTTCTTCCTAATGTACCTTTAATAGCTGAGAGTGGCCTGTCAGCTGATAACTGAGGATAACTCATGAAGCCACCAATGATGGTCCCTGCTTTGCCTGAAAGGCTGTGAAAGAAATTATTGTCCAAGGAGTGGAAATTGTAGGATAGCTGAGATCCTTATGCCGTGCCATATTGTGAAATGGAGCATGCTGAGGGAAATATTTGCAAATATGTCAAGTTGTCTCCAGATTAAGAAAACTGTCATGTGAAATTTTAAATTGGGGATGAATGCCCAGCTTCTGTAAAATGAAACTGCATTCATTACCTGCACACACTTGCATAGGGATAGATCCCACTGATCACAGTGGAACTTACTTTCAAGTAAACAAAGGTCTGTGTTGCTAGTCTTGCTAGCATATCACATGGGGGTTTTTTTTTGGTGTGAGGGGGTAACAAATATGAAAAAATATAAGCTGCCAAATATCAGAAACCACATAGCATTGTATGTCCTGTATACAGAAGTATAAATTGCTAAATACCATTGCACAGCTCTTATGAAACACAGTCAAATGTTAAAGATGCCAGGCCAACTGTCAAGCATTGTAAACAAGCACCAGTGTGCAATTCCAAAACAACGAAGTCAAGTATAATCAGATGTCAGGAGCAGATATCATGCATCTGATGACTGTTCATCAAGTATATTAACATTTTGAAATTTGGTTCTGGCCCCACCCCTGCTCTTACTGGTGGGGTGGGTTTAGCCATAAGGGAATGTGGTCCTTGGGTTTTGTCTTAAACAGAGATCTTTCCCAAACATGTTGCCTAAGATCCTTTTAGTTACGGATGTGGCTGAACTACCTGTCCCATCAACTCTGGCCATTGGCTATGCTTGCTGGCACTGAACACCTGGAAGGTCAAAGGTTCTCCACCTTAGCTGCAAACAGTCTGCAGTAGTAGCAGTAGTAGGTGTGTGTGTGTTTGCTATGCATTTGGACATTTCTTATAATATTGTAACCAAATTTTGTACGCTAGTTCATGAGATCAAAGTGCAGGTTTTCATCTGTGTTTGCATATAATTTCACATAATTCTGAATCAAGATGGCAGACTTTTCAAAATTGCAGTGTTGCTGACCAAATCGTGCATGACGGTGACTGAGATCAATGAGCAGGTATTTGTTTATGTTTGGATAAGGCTGGATGCTATTTTCTATCAGAATGGTGAACTGAACCTTTCAAAACTTAACTGTTTTAGCCACTTTTTTTAAAAAAATGGTTCCTTAGAACACTGACTACAAGGCTACTAATTTTATATATAAAAGCCCGTGTATAAACCAATCAAAATAAGCTTCACCCAGTGATAAGTGGCACACCAACCACTTTCCCCTATAGTAAGGCCTCAATTTTCATTTTTAAAACTAAAACTGCTCAGTCTGAGGCATGACAATGCTGATGGCAACAGTGGCAGAGACAGCAAGTGGGAAAGTGATTAAAAACCAAAGCCACCCCTGGACTCTGTCTCATGGACTCTGAAAGCTAGATGTGTCATTCCATGCACCAAAGTCCACATTGAGGTAACTATATATTGCTCTTCGAACGCAGAGTTATCTGTTTCCATCTAAAGATGGGCTAGCTTCCTCAAGTCCAATTTGTTAGTAATTACAGATAAATGGATATAGGATGTGCCATAGATTGGAATGGAGTAGAGATTTGATGCAGTTTGCATTTAAAAGCAAATTCTAGTAATCCGCACTTTCTGAAACAATCAAAGAACTGAAATGCAGCCATCCTTTGGAATTTGCACTTCTCTGGATTTTGCAACCTTCAGGCAAGTAGCTTGTTCAATGGTGCATTGACTAAGGTGAAGTGTGCATAAAAGCATGTATATTAGTGGAAACATCATGCAAAAATACACTATGTCCTGGGAAACGAGTAAATTAGGCAAAACCTCATATAAAAATATGTATATTGGGAGGAATTTGCATGGAAATGCTGATGAACTTTCCTGAGGACTTAAAACAAAATCACAAACTGAAATATGGAGAACTAAGCTTAGCAGTGGAAAAAAGAGAGAGAAAACCAAAATTGACAGATTCACCCACAGACAGCTCAAAATTAAGACAGATCCTTCCCGTGCCACAGAGACCTATCCTCAAACTCACTCTTTTTGCTGGGGGTGTGAGAGACCATAGCACCACCAGGGAACATGCAAGTCTTTTGCACTCAAATTGAGCAGCCAGAGAATCAAAACTTAAAACTGATATCACACATTAAATGGCTATGTATAAGGAAAAACAGGCTCATATGTGTCAACACTGGGGGTTGTGGGGGTGGGATAATGTTGATCCTTTGGAGGGACCCTATGTTATATACACAGAGGGTCTTTCAGACCCTATAATGAAAAAGTGGTTTTCAGGCCCTGATCTGAGATCAGACCCTGAATTTTAATTTCTCTACCTGTTGAAGGACTTCATATTGGCTTTATGTGCTGTGTGAAATAAATCAACTTCCTGTATGAAGAGTCACTGTGCCTATGCCATTGGACAGCATAAAAAAGATGTTTATGCAGCTAGCGATCACTCTCATTACTATTATTTTTGAGAGGAGTGTTACAGAAATCAATTTTATTGCTAGAATATGGCCCAGTTTTGAACTCTGCACATGCCCAGATCTGAATTCTGATGAGAAAATGAGCATTAGAGCAGACTATAAGACTGAAGATCTCTAAAACTGACTTCTTGTCTGCATCGTCTGGATTTTGCCCAACCATAAGAATTCTATCTACATATCTACATTCACTTGCATGGGGATATTGCACAAAACAGCTTAAAAACATACACAGGATTAACAACTTCCTCACACACACAATGTTTCCCAAAATTCAACCCTTCATTCGTTCTGGAGATGCCACACTGTCAATGTACACTAGAGGAAGCGATATTCTTGGAGAGTGAGGGAATTCTGAGTTCCAAATAGGAGACCTTCATAGCCTGAGAAAAACTTCACTGACTGCAAAAAAAGTTAATGCATCCACTATGTACATAATAAGAGGCAACACACCACCACTATCAAGTGATTTCCTGTTTGCATTACTAATGGAAGCAAAGAGTGAAATACCACTAAGAGAACCAACTTAATTTTCACACGGGCTATGCACTCCAAATAATATTCATATTATTGGCTAGCAGAGGCATAATTATATGAAATACTGATGTTAGTGTCAACATGGAGTCCTCTCACATCAGACTGTTTCAGGGATTTCCACATTTTATTTCCAAGACACAAGATCTCTGTTCACTGAAAGAATTTAAACACCTAGAGAGAGAGAGACTCGAAGATCTATATATTAGATGTCTGTGAGTCTTAAAACTACTACTATGCAAAATAAATAAATAATGCAATTAGATTCTAATTATAAGCTGCTTGTGGGATATTTTCTTATTTCTGGGAGCAACAGCATCTGAGGATAATGAAAGCACTTAATTCCCAGCGTGAAGCCAACTAATCTGATTTTGAGATTTTATTTTTTTTTTTTTTAAATAGTGGCTGATACACCCGCATAGCCAAATTAATATTGGAAAATGGTGCTGAGTACCTGGCTTGGATGGTGGGGGAGGGTGTTTGCGGGGTGATATATATTTAAAGAGAGCAACCCTCTTCACACTGATGAATGTTGCTAATAAAAATCTGAACTGCTGTAAAATACTGGTCAAAAAGAAGAAAATAGAAATTGAAAGACTTGGCTTTTAAAGGTCAAAGATTAATTACTAAGAAAGCAGGTCAGTGAGTTTTCTGAACCCAGGAGAGCATGCTGTAGAAACCTATGTGTTATTGTGCATTGGGTTATAACAAACAGAAGGTACTAGGAATGGCTAGGGAGAAAAAGTTCATAAATAATATGAATTACACCTCTTCATCTCTCCTCTGCAGATAATGAAAGGCTGAAATGCTACCTGTAATTAAACTTTTTTTTTAAAAAAAGTTTTCTAATCAGCAAAGCTTTATGTAGCCAAAAGTCACATGCAGGCATAACACACACTCACATACACACCACAGGCCAGAAGGTACTAATATTGTGTTTTAATCAATTCCATCCATATGCAATGCAAATGTGGAACTACCAGTGGCCTCGTGACTTTTATTTCTTTGCCCCAATAAATCTGTCTGTTATATTCTAAGTGAAAGCTGAGGGACGGGGATGGGGGAAGGAGAGAAAGAGAAAGGGGCAGGATCCAATTTCACAGAGTTTGCAAATGCAAAATTGTGAGGATTTGTTAAAGGAAGAATGTATATATGCATGCTTCTGACGGCCAGCTGATATCAAAGTCGCCAATGAAAAGCATAGTCAGTGACTGGATTTCTTTTTCTTTTTTAATGAAGAGAAAAAAGAATGGGGTTAGCAAAATAAAGAAGTCACAATTCACAGCGTGCCTCCGTTTGGGAACTGCATGAATAGATATTACTGAGGGGAACTAAGCTGGACAGAGTCTGCCGTGTAAAAGGGACCGTCAGAAATAATCAGACTTGCTGATTGGTGAAGCTTTTGAAAGCACCGCACAGGTCAAGGAACATAAATAAGTCGTGTAAATGCCGAAACACGATGCCTTTTGTACATCTGTGACAAGTTAAAACAATTTATCACAGGGTCAACAGAAATGAGAAAGCTGGGCGGGAGGTGGGAGTCCAGGACTCCCAACCAAGAGCAGCTTGCAAAGAAAAGCAGAAAATTCACAAGGAAAAGTCGTAAGGCATTTTTGCTACATATTTAGCCATTTACAACGCGAACGAACGGTACCCATGAAAAGTCTTTCCCCAAAGATTGCACTCTTTTGATTGTAGAGCAGGAGCACATCTGCATTGCTTACAAATGACTCTGCTTGTGTGCTTAAGCACAGCCACATGATTTATCACACTAATTCGTTCCCGTATTTGACCACATCCCTTTGCACACATTGCAACCTTATTCTAGTTCCTTACACTTTCTAAGAGAATTGAATCCAAGGGGGTGTTACAGACGGGGGGTGGGTGGGATGACAACAACAGGACAGTGCTGAACATACAACTGCATAGGGTTGCTTTCCTGCACATTTATAGTTGTCATTTACCTGAAGCAACCTAGGATAAGCGACAAGATTACAGCTATCACTGACATCCGGTTTCAGGAGTGCAATTCAGAAGTTCTAATCAGCCTCTCGGCATGAACAGCCCTTGGTTAAAAAAAGAGAGAGCAAATTCTGTGTGCCCACAAGTGAAGAATCATGCGTTTTCCGTTTTTGTTTTATTGGCATCCCCTGAAAAATCTCAAACGCATACTGTTTGGAAATGTGTTTCAAAAAACCCAAGCACATGCACACACACTCACACTGACACCCAGCAACATTTTACTACAAAGGCTGCGTATTCAAAATGAGCATAGTGCAATATTTCAGAAAGCAGCTTGATTATAAAAACCACTCCACACAAACCTGGCTGGACAACTCTCCTACCACACAACCGGCATTTAGACACATTTAAAAGATATGCATCACTCCCAACAAACTCAATATAATAGAAACAACAACAAACAACAGCAAACAATGAGAATGACATGGAAAGAAACTACCTACCCATAAATACATCATCATCTTGAAAGGGGGGAAAATCAAGGACTCTGCCAGCAAAAACGGAAGTCTCCTTTACTTCACTAAGTATGTCGGAAAGGAAAGAGAGGAGAAAAAAGAGAGAGAAAGAAAGAACTGTGCCCAGTGGGTAGTTAAAAAAAAATCTTGCCTTTTTCTGTCAAGTCTTTACAGTTTTCTTCTTTTTCTTATACAAGTCTGTTTGTTTGTATGATTATGAGAATAGCACACACTCGTTCAACGTTTCAGTCGCTTTTCCCCTCCTGTGGGAGAAGTGATTGCTTCAGGCTGCTTCCCCCCTCCTCGTTTTCCTCTTCCGTTTTTTTCCTTCTTCCTTTCTTCCCTCTCTTCCTCCCTAACTCTGGCTGTCCTTTCTTGACTGTCAAGCTTCCTTAGGTAACAATTCTTGGTGTGTCTGTTTAATGAGCAGATCCGTGCACTAAAAGGCAGCCAACTACAGTAGTAGAATCAAGAGAGTGAGAGAGACTGTGTGTGTGAGAGAGAGAGAGAGTGAGAGAGAGGGGGAAAATATTATTATTAAATAACTAAGGAAGACTCCACGCAATGGACTGAAGGAATGTTACATAAAAGATATAAAAATCCTTAAAACGTCTTGAAGAACAGAAAGAAAAAGAGTAAAGCAAAGCAAGAGATCCTAATGGCTCTCAAGCCATCGCCTCTTTTTTTCCTGCAAAGGGAACCTGTTTCCTTTTTTTATTATTAAAATAATGATAAAATCTCACATTTCAGAACCCCCTCCCTTTAACTCAAAGTGATGATCCCATGGAAGAGAAAGTATTCTCCCTGCATCCCCTCTTTATCTCTTTAAATGTACTTCAGATAAAAGCAGCTGCTAGACAGGTCAAGGCCTTACCAATCTTATTACTCTAACACAAGAGTGTTCAACATACTTTTCTACAGCCATCTACTGACTTTACGGTGCTATTGCCACTGCTGTTTAAGCCCTGCTGAGAGATACCCAAGTATATGTGGAGCAGGGAAATGTTCGTTTTCGTTCTCTCTCTCTCTCTCTCTCTCTCTCTCTCTCTCTCTCCACCCCCTTCTCATTTCTTAAAATATATATATCTGAAGATGGCTGGGAGACTCATGGTTAGAGTGGTTAGAGGACGAAGAAACCCTTCAAGTATAAAATGCAATCCCCCCCCCCTTTTTTTAAATCAAGGCAAGTTTCTCAATAGTTTTCAATAGAAGGCAGATTATTCATCATATCAAAACAGGCTTTGCACACACAGAAACACACACATGTGGTTCAAAAGGGCACCACTTTCTTGGGATTCTGCGGTGTAGAATTTAAACTTGTCCAGCTCAGAAAACAAACAAACATATTTTAACTGTTATATCAAAACTATAATTTGTGAAATTGCATGAATCACTACCAAAAGACGCAGTGTGCAATGCGAATATACAATGTTGGGCTCATTTATCCTGGACAACACCAACAAAGTGTGTGTTTTTAGAAAATAATAAATTAATAAAATACTACTCCACATCCTGGGGCAGGGGCATGAAAGAACAACAACATAAGTGATCGTTGTAACAGGAGGATATGAAATAATCAAAACCAGTGACAATTATTGGTTAAACTTTTGCAATACATGCATTTGGAAAGAAGTGACCAGGCAGTAGATTGTGCAACGTTTCATAGATTAAAACAAACTGTTCTGGAAGTGGTCCTGTCATCTTTCTGAGCATAACACACATATGTGGCATACTTGGGTGCATGTGTGTCCTACTTTAGAGAGGACAGTCCTCTTTCTTAATCTGCATCTATGCATGCATATTAGCATATGCAAATCAACCTCTTTTGCAGGGTGCCACATTTCTCCATTTTGAGGGGTGCATAAGTGGTCCCCCAGTATGTGGGCAAACACTATTGTTTCACATTGCTGAAGGCTCTTCTTGACCTGTGATACACAGTGCACACTTCCTTTGCAATGGCCTACTTAAAACCAATTTACAAGCAGAAAAAATGGGGGGGCTGTTTGTTTATTTTTGGTTAAAAATAGAGTGGGGAAATTACAATTGTTGTAAAGCCTATTATCACCCTTAACAGCTGAGCATAAACTTCACCAACTGCAGTCTGGGAAATGGCAAGCTATGCATAACAGGTAGATGTTAAAACTCATGCCCATGAACTGACATGTGTGTGACATGTGCTTTAAAGAAAATATGCACTCAGAGATTTAACTTCCATAGAGCTGGAGGAAGGGGGCAGAACCTGCAGAATGACACTTACAGTAAAGCCACAATAATAACATCAAAAACTAAATTGAGAAAAGGCATCCTCACCAAAACACATGGGGGGAGGAGTAATTAATGAGGAGCAGATAACAAAAAATATGTCTCTATTTGCCAAAATATTTAAAAAAATCACTGAAATAAGTAAAAGACCATCTGACTTTTCCCAGGTTCTGAAGTTCTACAATGCCTGGCCTTTTTTTCTGAAGTGAAACAGAATCATTTGGCCTTTTCCAATGTTCTGCTTTATATAGCTGGATTTAGTACAGAGCTCTGTGTGAGCTCACTTTGCTGCAGCTGAGTTCCTTTGTACCTTTTCCCCTTGTTTTACCAGTGCAGACATGCACTAATTAAAAACACAGCAAAAGGGGGACAGAGAGGAGTTTTTTATGTGATTGTACATTTGGTCACATCAAACTTGTTCCCCCTTTGGAGTTTCACGAATGTGCCACATCAAATGTGGGCATCAGCAAAAACACCACAGCAGAAGAATATTGAGGCAATCATAGGTGTAATCACATCAATATTTCTTCATCGGGGCACATGTGAAGATCAGTAGCATGGGGGTGAAGAGGGGCATATAAATTAACTGAAGCAAATGAAAGCAATAGTACTCTGCACATGTTCCATTTCCAGAACATTTGCTGCATTTGAAAATATCTGTCAGGAAGCAGGAAAGAGTGGTCTCAGGGTCTGTGCCCGCAACCCCAAGTCATACAACTCCTGCCCCTGCTGCTGCTATCATTACTGGGGGTAGGCAGAGATCTTTTGAATGCACAGAGGTTCATCACATAATTTATAACATTTATGGTCCACACATTGCAGAAGCCTTCATGCATAGTGAAGTGGTCTCAAGTTAAATGGGGATTCAAAAGAATTGGAATCCAGGGCAGAGTGAACATGGGGAACATTAAATGCAGGGAATGAGGCTCACCCTTAGGAAACACACTTCTAAAGCAAAACTGGGACATGCAACAAAATGTTAAAGTGCAAAATGCTGCTGTTCAGAATACCAATGACATCAACCACTCCCTCTTCTCCCTCGGTATCTGCTCCCTCCCAAACATTAATCAGCATCCAGTGGCCTCTGAGCATACTGTTGCGTGTGTAGGTCCCCAGGCCACCCCTCAAATAACTTCACACATAACACGTAATTTTAGTTTTGGTTTTTGGGCACTATTTTGGCCACAACTTTATTAAAATACAAAATCAGTGAGTGGTTGTTTAGACATTGGTTATGACTATCTGTCCCCCCGCCTGGGACAGAACTGACATCCCGAGGTCCGATCGGTAGCCAGTAGAAGAGAAAGTCAAACTGGGGGTCATTTGAGCTAAGCGTCGGACCCACGCCGCTCACCCCAGCAGCTCCCCGAAAGCTTGCCTGCCCGGTCCTATAACAAGGATTCCCATAACAGGGATTGGGCGGCCCTGGTCCCATAACAGGGATTGGACGAAATCATGGCAAGCCCCAGGATTCCTTTAACGGAATTCCCTTCAGTGCAATAGGAGGGGCAGGCACCGCCTGAACCCCTCCACCACCAGCATATTATAACCAATGCCTAACCGCAACCTTACAAGTTGTGACGAATTGCTGAGTAGTAGGCAAAAACCAAATGGCACAGCCAATCACCAAATGGCAAAATTCCTACTAGGCCCCTGCTCCAAGGCAGACGACCCCATGACAGGCAAAGCAAGGTCAACCGGAAAGAGGGCGGGCGGGCGGGTGATCCGATGCACTCTGCAAAGAGAAAGAGAAACCAGAGTGCACCAATATTTAAAGACTATGGTCCCTCCCACCCAATTTGCAACATACAATTTGCCCCAGCAACCCGGTTACCCAATCATGATGCCAGGCAACAATTATAACCTGCCTGGCAACAAGAGGCCTGGCCTGGTGGCCCACACTGCAACACGTGCTCTCATTTATTGGAGAACACGCTTTCTCCTAGGCTGATTTTGGGGTTCCCCCCTTCCTTTGTTTTTCTTTCTAAATATTTTGTGTACACCTGCAAACTTTGAAGTTCCTCTAGGCTTATAAATGTCTCCTCCTTATAAGACTGGGGAAGGCATTCCATTCAGTTCACATTTAAAGATGAACATAACTAACCCACACTTCTGGAATGATATGAAAACCAAAACACTATCCATCGAAATGCATGTTTTTCCAAATTTTATAATGCAGTTTTCCAGCCAGGGGGAAATAACATTTGGGGGGGGGGTGCTTGCTAAATTGTATCTATTAGGCAAAAATTAATGCAAACATGTATTAGCAAATATTGAATTGAAATGCTGATGGATTTTTGAGAATTGTTTTATTTAAAATAAGTTGCACACTGATGGAGAAACTGAACCTAAGAGAAACCAAAGTGAACAGATTCTCCCATCTTTCTATATATGGGCAGTGCAGTTTTGGTGACATAATGAATCGTACTCACAGCCTGTATATGAGAAATAAGGGAAGAGATACATACTGAAAGAACTGGTTCCTAATTCAGACCTTCCTTTAATTTAAGGGGGAAATGTAGTTATATTTGTGGGTGCTCAGTCAACCAGTGACAAAGTCCTGCCTTAAATGAAGTCCCTAGGAACCTACATCTCCAGCTTAATCATACAGGGCAAAATATTGTGTAAATAATTTAAACACATCAGCTAAATCGTTGAATCATTCAGTGTGCCGTGGCCATTGGCAAATGGAGTGGGACTTGCTAAAGCAGCCCACAATGAGGTTCGCTGTGAGATATGATCGCAAGGGGTGTTTGGGAGCACAAACTAAAATCTTGATGATGAAGTGAACAGCAGTTGAGAGATCTTTAAAGACCGTGGCATCTGGAAGCATTTCAGTGTGCCACCCTAGGATGCTCATATAAAACTATGCTTCCCTGAGACCAACTAAATACCACTTCCTTGCGCAACAAAATCATGTTTCAAGTTCTTGTTCATTTGGAGATTTAAGGAACCCTTCAGCAAGCAAAGCATGGGTTCCGAGACTTAGCTATTCTCCTTCCTACTCAAGGCCTCCATGTGTTTGTTTATTCACCTTTTCAAATACTTCTAAGTCTATATCCGGCATTGTGGTCCTTAAGTTAATTACTGTGCATTGTGTGCTGTTTAATGTCTCTTCTGAATCCACAGCAAATTAATTTAATTGACCCAGTCCTAGTATTATGAGAAAAAGGACCAAAAATAGAATAAAGTGAACCTATCCATTCACTCTGTCCATCCCATTCAGGCTCATCAAGATGCATACAAAGCCTAGCCACAAAACCCAGAATGCCTTTTATGGTTTATTTGATGGAGATGGCAGAACTAGAAGCGTATTCGTGCAGAGGCTGCACATGGGCAAATGGTTGGGGATCAGGTATAGAACTGCCACTTCCTGCCATCAGTCCACTGAGATCTTCATTTGGTGAACTCTGGTGCCCTCAGCTGGCTATCAGGGGGAAGACCTTTTCAGTGGTGGCCCCTCTTCTCTGGAAAAACCTCCCCAAACTTCTGGAAGGTACTTTTACCTTTAAGTGTCAGGTTAAAACTCCCCCCCCTTTTTTATAAAGACTCTTGGCTGACAACTTTTTGATGACATTGTTTACTATTTTATGGACTTTTAGATTTTAACATAGTTTAACAATTTCCCTGTGGCAGACAGTTCTGTTCTTCTTTATTTGCAGATCTTCCTGTTGCTTAATTTTATTCACACCGTTGTACATGAGGTACATCGTCAAAACAAAAAGTGACTAATAAATGTCATAGATAAATCCTACAGAAGCATCTCAGCGCCAGCAACTGCCTTAATATAAGGACATTTGAAAATAGGCTTCTTTCCCATATATGTAATTTATCTGAATATGTGATTCTTGAATCAAAGACTTGAATAAGCACAGCATACACAGGGGGGCAAGGAAGGAAAAGGCAGAGTCTTTAGACTGGGTTGTGTGGGGAGGGTGCTTTTCTGGTTGGTGGACCAGATTTTTATCTCGCCACCCCTGGTGATGTCAGGGGATGCTCTACTTTGAAGCTAGTTTAGAGTCTTGCAGGTATCACAGTGTGAATCACTCTTCATAAGAAGTTGCCCTATGGCATCGCACTATGTGGAGGGCACTAGTTAGATGAGTCCATACATGTGGTCTGAATTTTGATTCCTCTTCACCCAGGATGAAAATGAATGCAAGGCAATTTGAGAAACAATAACAATAATAATATCTCAGAACAATGTATCATGGCTTATTTTAAAACAGGCAAAGAGGACCCTAGACCACAATCCCTATAGTTTAGGTGTCTCAATGAAAACAGTGTGTGTTCCCTAGCCCTCAGCACACTTCTGCTGGCAAAACGACCATGAGCAGGGTCCCAGACAAACAGCAGATCTTAAGGAGATTTGAGGAAGAGATTCCTGAAAAGTGGAAAAGCTCATTTCAAGGCCAAAGCCAGCACCTTGAATTGACCCCAGAAAAAAAGGGAGCCAACAAAGTTCGCATAAAGTTGTCCTAATAGGGCTCATTCTGCAAACCCCCAGAGACAAAGCTGACTAGAGCATTCCAAACCAACTGAAGAGATATGCAGTTTTCACAAAGCAGTTCAGAATTATCTCACATGATTGAGACGCCTACTGTCAAAGATACGCACAGAACAGTTCTGAATTGCTGTTGTTTGCTGCATGTATCTTAATGTTCCCAAACATTCATTGTACTTGTCACACAGAAGCAAGGGGGGTGGGAATCACAGTTTTGAATCCGTGTTTTCTGTCACATGTACAACTGGCTTCCCTCTGAACTATACAGGCTAAATGCATTAGCACATTTTACAAGGAATGGTGCTTAATATATGAAACAGCTTGCGTGTTGAGGTCCCCAATCCACCCCCCAAAATAACTCACAATGGACACGTAATTTTTGTTTAAGATTTTTGGCATGATTTTGGCCACAACTTTATTAAAATACAAACTGTGAGTGGTTGTTTAGGCATTGGTTAAGACTATCTGTCCCCCCGCCTGGGGACAGAACTGACTTCTGGGCACCACCGAAAGACAGTGCGGGGGAAAGCAAGTCGGGGAAGAATTGGAGCTGAGACACAGACCCTAAACTCTCACCCACCTGCTCCCCGAAGGCTTGCCGGCCCTAGTCCCATTCCAGGGATTGGACGAAAAGATGGCAAGCCCCAGAATTCCTTTAACGGAATTCCCTTTCCGCAGCAACCATGGAGGGGCAGGCCCAGCCTATCCTGAACCCCTCCATGGAGGCGTAGGCCTAACCCCTCCTCCACCAGATTTATAACCAATGCCTAACCACAACCTTACAAGTTGTGACGATTTGCTACGCAGTAGGCAAAAACCACCCAGCCAGCCAATTTGCCAGGTGGAAAAATTCCTACCAGGCCCCTGCTCAAAGGCAGACGACCCCATGACAGGCATAGCAAGGTCAACGCAACAAACCCCTTATTCTAGGGCGGGTGGGCGGGTGATCCGTTGCACGCAGCAAAAGAGAAAGTACAAGGCTGCGTGCAGAGTATTTAAACCTTTTACCCCTCCCACCAAAATTGCAACATAACTTTTGCCCCAGCAACTCGGCAATCCAATCAATGCCCCCTGGCCATCTTGGAGAACTTACCCAGCAACAAAGGGGTGGCTCAGTAGACCCCACACCGCAACACGTGCTCTCCCTGAAGGAGAACACGCTTTGTGCAATTAAGCTGCCACCGACCCCACCCCTACACACACATGCATTTAAATTTGCTAACTTTTACCTATTCCACACAGTTCTCTGCAAGACTGAATAGGTGGTTATATATTCAGAAGCAGGGAAACACACAGTGCCTCTGTAACATCTCTCCCTTCTCTCTAAGTGAATAGAGACTCAATGGGCAAATCAGTCTATATTTTCCTGGGCTCTGACCACCTTTGCCTGAGTTCACCCCTAAATTTATTCCTTCCCATTTCTGCAACAATCTGCAAAGAAATAATATTTTGCATGAAAATTCACATTTAAAAGGGAATTCAAATATGCGTTTCTAAATGCATTCCCTCTCCAAACGCACATACTGAAATACATTATGTCTCCAAATACATGTAGAATATATGTGCTTTGTTTCTGCCTTTAATCGAGAACCATATAGAACATTCAATAAATGTGGAAGCTGGTAAATAAACAGGTTCCAAGTGAAACTTTAGTATGGGAGGTGTGGAGCAGCTTTGGTCATATTGGCATTCAAATATTAAATCCCCACCCCCATTCATCTCTAGTCTGAGAGTTCCAGAAGTATCAACAAAAACCCTAAGGGTTTACTAAGAAGCCATATATGGTGGTATAAGTGACTAGGGAAGAAGAGTCTCGAGCTACTACAGCTCAGGTTTATGTTGTAGTAATATATAGTAAATATCTTATCCAAACCTAATCATTGCACTGCATTTTGTCAGGAGGTCTATTTCAGAAAGGGACTTAATGTAGTACCACCTCCCATTTGGAACTGTCTCCCATTACACAACACTCAGGTATCATATCAATGGTCTTCTCTCCTCTTTCGACAAACCCTCTCAGTGGAGATTTTTAGACCAGTTGGTATTTGCATCAAATAAATCTGTTTTAATATAATGGTTTCAACTGTTATAATAGTAATTGTGTTATATAGGTTTTATCGCATTGTGAAATCACTTCGAGGCGTTTCATAGGGAGAAAATTATAAAGAAAAGAATTTAAAATAACAATAATACTTAT
Source organism: Podarcis gaigeae (assembly GCF_964106915.1). Classification (NCBI taxonomy): domain Eukaryota; kingdom Metazoa; phylum Chordata; class Lepidosauria; order Squamata; family Lacertidae; genus Podarcis; species Podarcis gaigeae. The sequence goes on from NC_139690.1 coordinate 33,374,638, forward strand.
CCTTTCCTATTTTGACTCAGCATAAAACTTCTCTAAATGCAGCTACCACACAACTGTCAGCAATGAGGACATCTGAAATCAACACCCAGTTAGACCAACCTGTTCACTTTTAATAATGATCCCTCAACTCAGTGTGGCTGCTGTGCCATATATTAGATTACTTCATATTAACTTAGATAATAATGCATTTTCAAATATCACATTAGAAGGAATTAGATTCCAGTGGTTAAACTGAAAATAAAATTTCGGATAGTGCTTTAGTGAATCTGATTCTGTAAGCCTCAGGAGTACGGAAGAGGCTCCAGAAGTTTCGAAAGGGCGGTTAAAGATGTTATTAATACGATAAAGGAGTATGCACAGTTACAGCACATGAATCATTTTTACATCACAATTTCCCTGTTTTTGGAGCAGAGGCGCTCCACAGACAGCATATAAAAGTTCTCTGAACTGTGCCTCGGGGCTGTGTCAACTAATTATTTCTGTATTTGAAATTCTGTTCATTATGAAATTGATTACTCCAATCAATTTTTCCCCATCTTTTTTCCCTGAAACAAGTCAAATGGCACTCTCTGGTTCTCCCATTCAAGGAAAGTACAGAGCTTTCCTTTTGAGACTATGAAGCATAGTTTTAGACAGGAAATTATTTTTTCTACACTGAATTGGACTCAGAGCTGAAGCATGCCAATCAGAACCTTCTAGTACAGCCCCTCTAGGGTACCCTACTTCAAGGCAGGAACTGCATCATTGGGTGATCTCCTGCATCAAAATACTAATACTGATAATCCCCGCACACAGAAAATTAGCATGTGTTAATAAGAAGAGGTCTAAGCTATTCATATTCCTGATATGTTAGCTTTGTTCATGTGGGGGGGGGGGGAGAGAGAACAACAACAAAATAAGGGGAAACATTCCAACGTGTGATCTCTAACCATTAATTAGAAATTAAGACATCAGTACATTTCCCACTGTTATGTTTTAAGGTTCAAGGATAAGCATAATCAGGAAGACATCTGGAAAGAAAAGGGGGGGGGGCTATTTTATTTGCCCTTCTTTGGGGACCAGGCCTCCAAACACACAGCCCACCCTCAGGTATGTGACAGAGACCCATCTACTGGACGTTTGCTATCAGAAATGAATGAAAGGTTTTTTGGGGGGGCACATGGAGGGAAGACAAGAGCTCCTTGTAAGTAGCATAGGCCCTAAACGGTAGGTCCTGAGAAGAGTTTGACAAACACCAGTAGTAACCATATGGTCCAACTGTAGATTCTTAATAAGTACAAATACCATTCACCTCAATTACCTTACTCATCTACTGTCACGCTTAACTGAATTCCACATGTTTTCAGGTTGCTTTGTTTCACTTTCTATTAGCTTGCTGAGTGTACAATCAAGTTTGCTAGCATTCACTGAGCTAAGAGTTTCTGCAAGCTGTAACATTTACATTTGTGACACAATTGTGGGGAGTCGGGGAGGAACCCAGGTTGGAAAAGATGGTACAGTGGGATCCAAACCATTGACTCATAACTGAGAGGCCAGTTGCCATTGGCAAGGGATATGAAATTCAACCAGATCTTTGGAAGAGGGGTGGAAATGAAGAGGTCTAATTTGGTTCCATAAAGGGAAGCCAAATAAATGGTTGTGGGAGTTGGAGACATGGACAAAAATGTAATTTGTCACAGTTTTTCTTCTTTCCAAACTTAAGTTTGTTACATTTCATAATCAGTCTGCCATCAAAAACTATCATGCACCTTTCTCCTTACACATTTTAATGCAATTTTGCATAATATGCAGCGCTTTCCAAGCAATGCCTGCCAATCCAATATAATGCAATTTTGTATGTTATACATACTTTCCCCTAAAACTTTCCTAATACTGGAAAATTGTATTGTAGAATCCAAAAAGTACATATTTCAGCCTCCCTGAGATCTAGTGATGAAGGGTGGTATATAAATCTGATAAAATAAATACAAATAAAATACAAAGTTAGCTGTGTTTCAGTTCTTGTGTTGTTTTGCAAAGAACAAAGTACCGTATGTTTTAATTTTAATGCAAGCCTACTTTGTTTGCAACTTTCCTGAATTAGTTTGCACTTTCCAAATTAATCAGCCTTGAATTTCTCCCTTATCCCTAGTTGGGACAAGTCAAACAATTATTCCGGCAATCTATTTAGTCACTGGTGATTGGGCCTGTTACTCAAAGCACAGAGCCCCTGTTGCAGAGCTGCTCAATATGGGTTTGGAATTATAGTGGAGAGTGGGGGGGGGAATGAATAAAAAACTGCAGTTCTAACTGCAGCTTAATTTGCAGGTTTCCCTGGTGGGCTGGCTGTAAAGATCTATTTTGTTCCTTTTGAGCCGATTTGAATAAGAGGCCATCGTGGGATACTGCTTGGAGGTCAGCGCCGAAATACTGCAAATGGCTTCATTTGTTTTGGAAAGAGTTCTTTTGATGCCCAGTCAGCCACCTCTGTGAAGGATATTCCAGAAGAGTACTTTAAGGAGAATTGATGTCAACCAAGCTTTAAAGCAGCCATCGAACCCAACTGCTGCTCACTGGCTCATGAACACCCTGGCCACTTCATGTCAGCTCTGTTTTTGTCTGTGTTAATCGATTCTAGCCTATATAATTAGTTTCCCGTTTTACCTTTTACAGTGCTTGGGCAGCTGAGGGGAAATGAAACAAAAGCAAGGAGGTGTGGGCAAACTGGGGGGGGGTGGGGGTGGAGAAGAAAGATTTCTCGACCTGGAGAGTTGGGAAGGAATATTCAGAAAAGAGTTCTGACCAAGTTCTGAAGTAGAGATGGAGAACTATTTTCAGTCTTTGGCTGAGTTGCTTCTTAAAAGCCCTTGGGTACCAGTTGCAGGGAAGTGTAAGTGGGGAGAGCTGCTGTGTGCTCAGGTCCTACTTGCAGAGGCATCCAGTTGGCAGCTGGCAGAAGAGGATGCTGATGGTCTGGTCCACTGGCCTGATCTAGCATGCCTTTTTTCCTACTCTTACGCTTAAGCTTAATGTGAAGGAAGGAATAGTGAAGATCTTATTAGTCAATTATTGCAAGCCAAAAACAGTTGCATTGCTTGACATGGAAGAGATGTAATTGGTGCCTCTGTAGTGTCCTGGTGTACAATTTGGCTTGGAATATGGCCCAATTTGGGAAAATTGACCTGTAAAGTTGGAATTTTGAGGCATCAAAATAAGACTGATAAATGTATTTCTGTGTGGTGTGACTTTATAACATACAGAAATACAGAGGAACATGGATAACCTCCACTGCCACAATATAAATAGGTTTGGTTGATCTGAACATTTTTCCTCTTCTATAAATGAACAAAACTGCTGTTAAATGAAGGTCTTGTTAATATTTTGGATTCAATGTAAGAACACCTGCAGATATACTTACCTGGTACATCATGACAAAATATCACATGATTTGAATTTAAATTATACTTTTATTCTTTGATAGATGTTTGCGTCTTTTTTATATATGATTTTGCTTTCTACTCTGGACAATAGTATCTTTCTCAAATTTAGTGATATCTGTATATTTCCGTTTTTTTACTAATGAATATAATAAACATAAATATAGGAACAATATGGGAGAGGGTGTGGCTGGTCAGCAGAAACCTGAACAGGCACGCCCCTTCTATCAAACCAGCACATGCTTCAACTTTCTGCTGCAGGTCCTACTTTGGGTATATGTGACAAGAATGCAATTAAATCCATAGGTGGGTTACATATCATGTGAAGTGAAGAAGTGCCTCCTTTGATTCGTCTAAAACCAGCTGCTTTCTTATTGTTCAGGCAGTATATGATGGCTTTTTATATCTTGGTAGAAATGCTAACTTTTTAAAATACGAAAAGCACAAGACATTTTCAAAGAGATTTGTCTTGAGGTCCAAGCCAAGCACGGCATGCGTGGAATGCCCATGCATTCCATCATGTCTTCACAAAGAGCATTCTGTAGACATTCTACAGTGGGACATCATTAGTGTCTCCACTGAAAGACAGGGCTGTTCTCCAGTTCCTCTTGTTTCCTTGACCTAACAAGTATTTTGTTTTCATCCACCGTTTCCCTCTGAGAAAGGCGAGTTTCCAAGCATGAGCTGTCTTTCAATCACATGCCAGGGGAGCCCTCCTAGTCCAGTGAATGAGAGTGAAGATGTTAAGGGTGATGCACAGGGATTCGGGAAGGTTTCATTGCCAACTCCTTTAGGCTGTTATTTCGCTTTTAATGGGCTCGCCTCCCTCCAGCCCACACTTAGCAAACCAGTTGTTGTCATGTGCCTGGCTGAAGATGTATCCGCAAAGTTAACTTGACGCAGGAAACTTCTTTTCCTTCCATCTTGACATAGCAGCAAACAAAGGAAGGCATGCCAAGTGACAAAAGCCTGCTGGGGACCTCTCCTCTCTTTTGAAGATCCATTTCACACCCTGTATTCTGGTGGGCATGGCACATTTCCCGCACCGTATCTTGCAGAAACGCACCATTGTGCAAAAGATAACTCTCCCTCATAATTGGTTTGCTGAAATTTGTTCAAGTTCCAACAATGCCACTGGAAAAAAAGACACTACGTCATGGTATTTTTATGGGGGTGGGGGGCGTGTTTTGAATTGGCAGCCTGCTGGCCACTGATCACCACCATTGTTATGGCAACAGAGCAAGAGAGTTAAAACTACAAAAAACATTGTTTTTTATGAGGAAAAACTTTCTGCATCCAAGAATTCAAAATATTTTCTTCCAGCTCTTTCAAAAAATTTCATTTCTTTCCACCATTTATGAAACCCACTCAGTGTCGGATTTACATATAAGCTAAACAAGCTATAGCTTAGGGCCCCACTCTCTTGGGAGGGGGGCGCAAAAAAAAACAAGAAAAAAACCTGGATGTACATTTCCAAAATATAAGATAAAAAACAAATAAAACCTACATACTGCAACAGTGTTTTGTGTTGTGTAGGCTCCTATGATGTAAGTAATGGGCCCTGCCTGCTCCCTAAAATATTATGGTCCATAAATTACCATATAGTGTATATTCAACACAAAAAACAGCAACAATTTGTTGTTGAAAAAGGAGAGCTGGACATATAAAGGGCCCCATTACCTTCAGTAGCTTAGGGCCTCATCAAACCTAAATCCAGCCCTGAACCAACTGGTGGACCTTGGGCCATGTACTACTTCTTAGCCTAACTTACCTTACAGGGTTATTTTGATGATAAAACATGAAAAGGGTGAACCATAGTCCCAGCTAAAAGAACAGTAACCTGTAAGCTAGAGGAGATGGACTTGCAGCAGAAAATGATTTTGGGCAATGGTACCTGCTCACCTCTAAATCTTGGTTTATTACCCCTCTTAAGGCTCCCAAACTATTTGAATTCCTTAACTTCCTCAGCTCATAGATATGCCTTTGTAAAGGCAAGATTCGACACCTTCCCATCGAACGTGCTGAGAAATAGATTCTCCAATGGACAGATATCGCTCTTATGTGATTGTAATTGTGGGGCACCGGAATCGTTGCATCACATAATTTTTGACTGTGCTTTTCACTTACCAGCCAGGAGCAAGTTTCTTGCTCAATTGCCGATGATACAATTGAAGCCAAACTGAGATATCTACTAATTGATGATGACCCCCTAAAATCACTCATGGTTGCCAGATTCCTGATCAGCGTCCTATCCCTAAAGAAGAGAAACGGTCTCCTGTGTGATTCGGATAACCCCTTTAAACCATGACCTATGTTTTAGGTGATATCACCATTGTTTTAAACCATGATCTATGTTTTAGGCGATATAACCATTGATATCCTTGATTAATTTATGAGCAGAGGGCGATGTATAGGTTACAAATTTATTGTAATGTATGATGGTGGTTTTTGCTTTTGTTTTGCTTCGGTTACTGTTTGTCTTTTGTAAGTTTTGGCGATTTTAAATTCAGAGGTTTAAGTAAAAAAAAGTTGGTATGGGAAACTGTCGTGTAACGGGCCAATGGCCGTAATAAAGATCAATCCAAAAAAGGGTGAACCAGATACATGACCTTGAGTTCCTTGGAGAAAGGGGTGGGATATAAATGTAATGAAATAATTATAATATTTTTTATTAAAAACAAACAAACCACACACAGGTAGTAGGTGTGCACAACTACCCCAAAGGGAGATAAAATTTCCTTGTTTGCATTTTAAGGCATATTTACAAAATTTGCACTTCTCAAATCAATACACAAACCTAAACATAACTTCCCTTCAAAATCTGCACTTCTCCATGTTTTACAATACAGTTCTCCAACTGAATAATGTGTATAAGAATGTATATATTAGTGAAAAGAACGTGTGTATGTGTGTGTGTGTGTGTGTCTGTGTGAGAGAGAGAGAAACATACAAAAATGTATTCTATTACCTGAAAATAATTTGAAAAAAAATGCATATATTGGGCAAAATTACATACAAAATATACTAAGAAAAATGTGAATCTAAATGTATTTGAATTTTTATGTAGACCTATTTTTATTTCTAAAAACAAAGATATGCAGAAGTAGAGCAAACTGAATCCAACATGAAAAACAGAGGGTCACCAGAATTGACAGAGACATCTATCCCTTCTATTCATCCTCCTCACAGACACACAGACAGAGCCCCTTATAGATTTCCTCTCTGTTACTTTTCTTCTCAGTAAAGCAAGCTCCAACACTGGAAGTAAGCTGAGAGATAAGCACTCTGGGAAAGAGGCTGCAAGGAGGAAAGTGGGAGTATTTGGGGAGGGTCTTTCTCCCTTCACCCATTTGCACCTTTGGGAGCACCACTTCAGTGTTTACCTGCTCAGACTCTGGCCCCTTCCATCTTCTCCCGAGGTCTTTCTGCCGGTGCCCTTCCCGAGCGAGGTTCAGAGGGCAATGATAAAGGACAGGGCCTTTTCAGCAGTGGCTCCCCACACATACTATGTTCTTTCCAGAGAGGTCCACCGGGCACCATCAATGTCACCTTTCTGGCTCCAAGTAAAGGCTTTCCCCAGCCATTGTGCTGTTGGTTGACAATACTGTATTTTTTTCCTGCTGTTTTATTTGGTTTGTTTTTCCTGCATGGTTTTTATCCTTATGCACTGTTCATTTTTCTTTTTTATTATTATTCTAGCATATGGTTCTTTTTCTGTTTTTCAGTTATGCTTATTGTTTCTAAAAGTTTGCATATCACTTGGATATACGTTATGTGGCAATTGGCCAATAAATTGACTTTTTTATTGCATCTAACTAACATTTTACTTGATGTAGACCCATTGAAATTAGTCTATCAAAGTTAGCCATGTCCATTGATTCCAACAGGTCTACTCTGTATAAGATGAAAATTAGATGCAAACCATAATTATCAATTTATAGTTAAAACTGAGCACCTTTTTTTCTACATAATTGAGAGTGTTCTATGTTGAAGGCAGGAGTTCTCAGCTAGGTGGCTCTTTTAAGCCACCACACACTCAAAATGACTCTTGAACAAAGGAAGATTGCATTTTCTATAAAACTGCTCAAGGATCTCTGTGTCCCCCCCCCCCCCCCGGCTGTGGCAGGGACCTAATGGGCTATTGTGGAATTACTGTTCATGCTATGGCCCCCTCTTCAGGCAGAGAAAGGAATAGCAGCGTGTAACATCAGCCCTTGAGATTGTCTTGGCAGTATGAAGCTTCAGTGTTGGCAAGGCCTGGTGTAAGCAATGGGAGCCTTGCTGATTGGTGTTCCAACTTTCAGCTCAAGTCATGGACCTCAGGAGCTCCAGGGGCTCAGGAACGTTTCCTCCAGAACTAGCTTCTGGAGCTAACAAATGAACCCAAATGTGATCAGACTTAATACAGCTGCTCTTACTTCCCAGCATTAAAAAATAAATAAATAAATAAATCCTTGGCTTTGTTTGCTATGCTAATGCTCACATTGCCAATTCCGCTGCCATTTATTCACTGATGCAGTTAAGAGGATGGATTGGCAAGCAAAACACTTTTTAAAAGATTATTTTAGAAACAGTTATTTTATGTGGGGTGAGGGGGTGGGGGGGAGAGAATTAGCATAACAGAGTCAAGATACTGCTGAGTAAAGCTTCCCTGCTTTAAATATAGCTGCAGACCTATCTTGACGTAGAGAGAGGGTCGAGAGACTGAGATCTATGTGCTTTAATCATCTGTTTCAGAGAGCCGATGAGAATGTGCTAATCATGCAGTTTTAAGCCAGGGAACATGGCTGCACTTCCATCATGGTTCTCTGCGGTTCCCCAAATGTACTTTGACTCCTGCCTTTAATACAGGGTTTAGGACATTCTGCCAAAATGTAAACAGACACAGATGTCTCCCCAGAGCACCTATTATTATTATTATTATTATTATTATTATTATTATTATTACAGTGGTACCTCGGGTTACAGACGCTTCAGGTTACAGATGCTTCAGGTTACAGACTCTGCTAACCCAGAAATATTACCTCGGGTTAAGAACTTTGCTTTGGGATGAGAACAGAAATTGTGCTCTGGCAGCACACTGGCAGCGGGAGGCCCCATTAGCTAAAGTGGTTCTTCAGGTTAAGAACAGTTTCAGGTTAAGAACGGACCTCCAGAACGAATTAAGTACTTAACCGAGGTACCACTGTATTATTATATCACATATTATTATTATTACTGTCATCCATCTCTGGGACATCAATGTTCCTTCTCTTTTCCAAAAGTGGAACTGGAAAGAGCCTGCCATTTGGGTGGGGTACAGAGAATGTAACTAATTTCGCACCCCTCTTTTGCCACATCTTAATCTTACACTTGTGACAATCTTACAGCTGTTGATCTGCAGCTGGAGAGCAGCAGATGAATACTTATCTGGAGATGTCAAGATTTTCCTCCGTTCCTCTTCATGTTGTTCAGTGTTTTGTATGTGCCCTTACAATATCGAAGCACAGAAATACGAACACCGTGATCTGCACTTTACATCAACTCTGATGGCTCTGTTTTGATCACAGTACCCTGTGCTGGTAATGTGCCATTTATTATTTACTGGAAGGAGCCAGTGATGGAAACTCAAGGATGTAGAAAAATAAGAGCTGTGGGAAACCTCCAATGTTTCTTGGGGTTCTGCAGATGCAATTGCTATGCTAGCAGATACTTGGAAAAGAGGGAGTTAAAACAACAAAGAGAAAAAAAAAAGCATTTATAGATACATCATCATCGTCATCATCAGTAGTAGTATTTATTAATTCCTACTACCACAAAAGTCACATGTTTACTATTATTAATTAGTATTATAATTTTAGTGCTACTACTACAAAAAAGAGAAAGACTTATAGAAATGTGCAATTTATTATTATCATTACTGCTTCCTACTACTGCTGCAAAAGTAGGGAAAGCCATATGGATATGTTGTTGTTACTACTATGACTATTGTTATTATTACCATTGCTACTACTATTTCTATAAAAAGAAAGGAAAGTCATAAACAGATGCTGAGGAAGAAGAGGATTTGCATCAACTGTGGTCGCCTAACTAAGATGAATTTTTGTTTTGAACAAAAAATCCTCTGTGGTAGCTTGATGAATGCTCAGCATCCATAGATGAAAACAAATGATAAACTGACCCTAACACCAGCCAATTAAGAAATTACTGGGCTGAGATGCTAATTTGTTTTTTTGGGGGGGCTGGAATCCTGGAACAAATGAAAATATTCAAGAATGGGAATTCTCGGCGGCCATCACACATTACAGTTAAACATGTACACCTAAAGGTGTGGAGTGCAGATAGGGATGGTTTCACGCACTTCCAACTCACAAGGGCAGTGAGTGACTGCACACTCCACAAAATGCCTCAGCTAATCACAGCTCTTCTAAGAACCCCACTGGATCAAACCATGAATGCTGGAAGACACACAAAAGAAAGTACTTATTTACACAGCACATAGTTTATCTACGGAACTCACTCCCACAAGGGGCAGTGATGGCCACCAACTTGGATGGCTTTAAAAAAGGACTAGTCAAATTTATGAAGTCGATTGATGGCTACAAGCCATGATGGCTAAAGCTCTGCCTCCACGACTGCAGGCAATGTTTATGAATACCACTTGCTGGATATTACAGGGCGAGAGAGCATTCTTGTGCAGAATATAGAAGGATATGTAAATATACGTAGGAATTATTTTTCCTGCCCAAACATCAACATTACAGTTTTTACTCTGCCCTCATTTGCTTCTGCCACCACACCCTCCAGCATATAGGCTTCAGAAGGTTGCCCAAAAGGAAATGGTGCCCTCAGGCTGAATTCACTTCCCCTCCATATCATAGTTACAGGATCTCATGAGTACTTGGGCTGAGGCCATACCTCAGTCTGAAATCTTGGGAGCTGGTGCAAGTTGAGGCAGATGGAACTTGTCTAGATAGACCAACAATCCAAATCCATCGACCCAAGTGAAGTGATTTCATCATTTTAAACAAGAACATTACAGCTGTGACAAAGCCAAGGCTTTTGGTTAAAAAGTCTCAGCCTTTCAGGGAGTCGAAACACAAGCTGAAGACAGGCTTCTGGGGCTGTCATTGTGCTTTTTATAGCTTTATGAATTACAGCTTATTTCTACCTAAGGCTGTGATCCTAAGCTGCTTCACAGCCTTAAATAAGCGGGTATGATTCATGTTTCAAAGTCTGGGCTCCCCCCCCCCCATCCTCAGCCACAATGTGAAATGAAATAGGAAGAACACACAACCACACAAACACACACACACACAGAGAGAGAGAGAGAGAGAGAGAGAGAGAGAGAGAGAGAGAGAGAGATTGTGTGTTTCCTCCGGCATTTTCTAGGTGCTGCAGCATAGGGCACTGAATTCAGTGCCACAAGACCCCTCCATAAAACAAGGAAGCAAGATGAGATTCAGAGGATGGGGGGAAATAAAACATGCCAGCGAGAAATGTTTTTTTAAAGCACATCTTGGGACTAGATGCAGAAGATATAAAATGGAAGTGGGGAGAGGGTGATTTGGAATAACATCACTTGCAGTAGGGGTGAGTATAATAGGAAGAAGGGAGCTCAGGGTATAGATGAAAGGGAAGGGCTTATTCAAAGGAGGAATCTCAACAAGGCTCTTTTTTAGCTGGTCTTCATCTGAAAATCTTTGCCTTTTATTACCTGACTCTCAGTCCAGCATGGCAGAGCGCAATACAGGGGGAATTACATTTGCGAAAGGAAGCCTTCACCAAGAATTGTTGCTAGCAAACATGAGTGAAATAGCAAGTGGGGATGTATACTATTCAAAGCATGGGGATGTATACAACCAAGTTATACTCAGAATAGACCTCTGGAATTTATGAACCCAAGTTAGGCATATCTAGTAATCTTCATGGGTGTGAGTACAGATAGCATTGGCTACAGCCATTGCATTTATATGACTTGCTCTTGGAATGGGAGAATGATGCTGACCAAGGAGGTAGAGTCAATGGTAAGATGACCCCAACAACAACAACAACAACAACAACAACAACAACAACAACACACACACACACACACACACACACACACACACACTACAACCAGTGGCAACACCAGAAAAAACATGGGGGGCAAAGAAGAAGCAAAATATATTTCTAAGAGAGCAAGTAAGAAAAATAACATCATACATTAAGAGAAGTTCATAAATGGGAGGGGAGTTGGGGGGAACAGCTTCTGGTTCAGGAGGGCTCTTCTTTCCCCATGAGAGCAGCCGTCATTATTATACTGTTATCTTATTAGTCACTTTTTATTATTATTACAAAATAACTCAAAGTGATTTATAACAATAAATAAAAACACATGCATTAAAACCAGCATAGAACAAATCAGAAAAAAATATCTAAAATTCATTCTCATGTTTAAAAGGTAGGAATGATTCCAGCTGCTGAAGAAGGCCACAGATAATTAAAAGTTAAAAGCCTGGTGGTAAATGTGTGTGATAAGTAAATAATAGAATGAATGAATGAATTGATAAATAAATAAATAAATATTTTCTTGTCTCCTGTCTCCCCAGGTAAAGGCTGGAAGTCACATTAACCAAATTCCGGATATTCACTGCGGCATGTATAAATAATAAATTGATATCAACAAGACCTCCCTCAGCAGAGGAGAGGATGAGAAACTATAATTTAGTGGTAAAGTGGATACTCGGTGGGTTCCTTTGCAAAAAAAAAACATTGGGAAGAGTTTATGTTTGCTTTAGCAGATGATAAAATAAGACTTTTTTGACCCTGCTGTCATCCAAACAGAAGTACAACCTGACTCTCACTAGAAGATTTTCAATTCTGTACAAAGCTCACCCTTCTCACAACATGAGAAATCAGTTCTTGTTCTCCTTTCTAAGGTTGCATTGCAAAATCTGTCTATCATAATACCCACCCTCGAAATATTATACTCCCTCTTAATCATAAACTGAAAACAAAGTCTATGCTTTAGAATACCATACTTGATTACCTCTGACCAGTGCCAAGCATGGGACCTTACATGTACACCTTTGAGTTAAAAACACATACACACACAATACAGAACCATTTCTTCAACAGAGGTCCTTTCCAATAACAAGGAACAATTCACCAATTGCCCAAAAGGATTTTGCATATTGTTACACTTACCCTTAGTTGACCTCTTTCACAACTCATCTGCTGTCTTGAAAGCTACAGGGAATTAAGAGGGGGGGGGAGTTAAAATGGTAGGTCTTCAAAGACTGAAACAATATGAGAAAGATGAGCAGACAGGCCAAAAGAAATCCATGATGGCAGATTGAAATTTAGGAGAGAAATCTAGGTTCTGATCAATCCAGAATGGGAGCTCATGGAGCTGAAAAGTGAAGGAGACCAAAAGGTTTGAGGCAGTAGATCTAACATGCCTACTGATATCATAACCACCAAGATCCAGACTTCAGAACTCCAGTCCCAGCCGCTGTAAAATCTATTCTGGAACAACGAATCAACGATATTGATTGCCAATATTTTATATTCAATGCCCACAGAACATGCTTGCAAACATACACTGGTTTAATTTTAAAATTTACTGGATATGCTACATATCTATATAATTTTACTATCCTCAAAAATCACCATGTCTTTTCTAGGGCCAGATTTAACTGTCTACCTTCTGCAAGAGGGTTATCAAGGTATCCCATATGATGATTGTTTTATGTCCCCGTGGGAGGAGAAGTAGTCAAAAGTTTGAGTCGTGTCTTATTTGTAAGTAATATTCCTGCAGAGGAACTTAATGGACTACTTTGCTTCTTGCCCCACATCCCTTATGAAGAAAGACCCTGCTAGGACAGTGGAATGGCACCTGGAATATTTATTGGCTGACAAAAAAACAAAGTAACAACAGAGGTAGTGGCCAAGTTTCTCAAAGGTCTCGTAAGATGATTGCAATGAGAATGAGAATGTATTTAGCAACCTGTATTTCATGTTTCATCTTTTGTATTGTGAATTTGTGAGTGTTTTATCCTTAGCACTGCATTGTATTTTAAAGAAGTGTATGTTTCAATGCTTATGTTTTTATTATCTGTGTATGCTCTGTTTTAATGAGTCTGTGACTGTACAATAAATGATTGATTCCCAATCACCACGTTTCTGATAGCTATGTTAGCAAAGTAACTTAAAGTCGGGCAGCGACCATTTTGTGCATCTTCAATTGGTGTGTGACAATTAATGCATGGGTAGTTAGGACCCAGAAGAGGGAAGAATGGGGGTGGGGACAGAACAGGGTAGGGCCGGGCTTATGCATTCTCTGTCAATGCATGTGGCAGCTAGGAAAGCAACCCCTGCACAAATTGGGGGTTGCCTGTAATACAAACGAAGTCCAGAGGAAAAAAGAAAGTCTAGTGTCACTTTACTGAGGAAACTGAACAAAGACAGTGTATAATTCATCCCTACTCTAAGGCTCCTCATCCTCAATTTAATAGCTTGCTTTCGCATTTGCATAGTTGGGATTTGAAAGGCATCTTGCTTCAAGTATATAAAGATTCAACTAAGCACTGACCTTTCTCAGATCAACTTCCTGCTGTTCCGGAGAACTCACTGTTCTCTGCTTTCAGTTGACTTCTACTATAGGCTGGTTTCACAAAGTTTTAGTCAAAACCGTTTGGGCTCCCAGACCAATTGAATTTTATTAAATGTTGCTTCATAGAACCTTTGGAATAGTATTTCCTTGTTATTCATCACTCTCCTCCTCTCCTTAGCTAGCTAGCCAGCCAGCCAGCCAGCCAGCCAGTTTGCAGCGCAGAATGTCTTCCTTGACATTTTATAAAGATTAGCACTGAACACACAAAACTATTGCAATTACCTACCTTGCTGATCATCATTAGCTTTAGAAGTATAATCAATATGGTACCTTTTCCCATGATGATCACATGGCAAATGTAATTCAGAGACAAAAACAGATTCTGGTGTATCCAGTGATAAGAACTATTTTTTAAAATAATTCTATTAAGTTTTCAATTTTATATTTCAAAATAAATATTTTACAAACTTTGAGATATACAGTGACTTCGCTTCTCCTTCCATGGTTTATTTTACATATCATACATTCCTGCATATTTTACTATAACCATTCAAATCATTTCCCCACTTTTCCACCTGTCAAAAATTATTTACCCTGTTGAATTTATCTTAGTGCTGCCAGCATTTTCAGCTGCATACAGTTATTTTCAATATATTCAATAAATGTTTTCCAATCTTCTTTAAACATATGTTATTTTTGCTCCCTTATTTTATGTGTTAAATCTGCAAGTTCTGCATATTCTGTCAAATTAGGTTGCCAATCCTCTTTAGTTTGGACCTTGCTCACTTTCCATTTTGTGGCTAACAAAACATGGGCTACAGTTGTTGCATACATAACCTTTTTCTGACACCTAGGAATTTCTGTCTAACAAAAAGAACTCTGTTTTTTTGGGGGGGGGAAGTAGTTTTAAACTTTTTTCCTCCCAATTCATTATATATCATTTCCCAATATACAGTGGTACCTCGGGTTACATATGCTTCAGGTTACATACGCTTCAGGTTACAGTCTCCTCTAACCCAGAAATAGTGCTTCAGGTTAAGAACTTTGCTTCAGGATAAGAACAGAAATCGGGCTCCGGCGGCGCGGCAGCAGCGGGAGGCCCCATTAGCTAAAGTGGTGCTTCGGGTTAAGAATAGTTTCAGGTTAAGTACGGACCTCCGGAACGAATTAAGTACTTAACCTGAGGTACCACTGTACTTTTGTCTTTTTACATGTCCACCCACATGTGAAAAAAGGTTCCCTCTGCTTCTTTACACTTTATTCTGTTTAGCCAACCTACTTGGAGTTAGGTACCATCTTTTCAAATAATTTTCTTTCACTGAATAACATGCAGTGGATTTCAGGTCACTTTCCCAAAGTTTCTCCCAGAGGTTAAGATCTATATTGTGTCCTATATGTCGGGTCCTCCATCATGGAGGGCACATGTTGCAGTGGAATCACCAGAAACTGCCTCCCTGTTGTAGGGTGGGACCGTTTGGATGGCCGCAACACCCCATTGGTTGCCCCTCTGTTGCTGGGGCAGAAATTTGGTCAGTTGGGTTGGCTATTGGCTCCTGAGGGGCTACTTAGGCTGCTGCACGTTGTTGGAGAGTTTCACTTTCTTGTGACGTGCAGCGGATCACCCACCCTCCTCTCTCTATATTTAGGGTTGTTCTTATGCCTGTCTGGGGGTTGTCTGTTTTGGAGTAGGCTCCAGGTAGAAATTTTGCCATTTGGCTGATTGGCTGGTGCCACTTGGTTTTTGCCTACCATGTAGCAAATCACCACAACTTTGTAAGGTTGGCAGTTAGGCATTTGGTTCAATGTTTTGGGGAGGGGACGTGGTTGGCTGTGCCTGCCCCTCCATTGCTGCCGCTATTGAATTCTGTTAAAGGAATCCAGGGGCTTGCCTTGCTTTTGTCCGAACCCTGTCAAGGGGCTAGGGCCACGCCAGAGCCCCTAGGAGCATCTGGGGTGAGCTGTGAGATCGAAATAGTTCTTGCTCCCCCAAGATGCTTTCCCTTACTGACATATGGTGGTGCCCAGTGTAAGTCCTGTTCCTGCCACCATGCAGGTTCAGGTAGTGTGGAATCAATGCCTAAGCAACCACTCACATGCTGTAATCAATAAAGTTGTGGCCAAAATTTAATGCCAAAAACCTTAAACTAAAATCTGTGTCTATTGTGTCTTCATTTGGGGGTGGTTTTGGGGGTCTTCACACACAACTATAGCCCAATGTGTCACTGAAACTTTAACTAGCTCAACTTTTGTTTCCCATTCTAATAAAAATTTATACATTTTAGACAAAAGTTTATCCTTATTTTGTAAGAGCTCTTTTTCAAATTGTGAACTTTGGTCCAGAAATCCATTCTTTCTATCTAATGTAAAAATATCATATAACTGATAATATTGCAACCAAACTGTAACTTGGTTCCCTATGTTATTAACCTGAAACTGTTCTTAACCTGAGGTACCACTTTAACTAATGGGGCCTTATGCTGTCGCCGCGCCGCCACCGTGCAATTTCTTGTCCGCAAACAGCTTCCGGGTCATGTGGCCAGCATGACTAAGCCGCAGGAGCAGGAACCAAGCAACAGGAGCTCATGCCGTTGTGGGGATTCGCACCACTGACCTTCTGATCAGCAAGCCCTAGGCTCTGTGGTTTAGACCACAGCGCCACCTGTGTCCCTGGGAGTAAATCCCATTGTCACGAATTTAATTTTCTTCTGAGTAGCAGTGGAAGCTGGTCCATAAGGGCAAAAGGGGTGCTGCCCCACCTACGTCAGTCTGCCTTCAACAAGCCCCCGCCTGTACCTGCCTGCCTGGCTTCTTACTTTCCCCCAGTTCAGGGGTTGTGGCACAGCATGCCAGCTTCCTCCTCTTCAATCTCAGTGTACCTCCTTGTAGAACCCAGCAGCAACAAGCCTTTTAAGTTGAAATCTTTTCTCAGTCTGCATCTGCATTTAAATTGTTTATTATTATTATTATTTAAAGACGCTTTATTGTTTTATCACTTGCTGTTTACTACCCTGGGCTCCTTTGAGAGGAAGAGCAGGATAAGAAAGGGGGGAAAGAAGCCCAACAGTGGGGAGGCTTAGGGCTAGCCTAGAATGAATTGGCTCTACCTGTCATGGGCTTTGTCTCCACCTACTGGTTGTCTCCCTGACCTCTGCCCCACCAGCCCCAAATGGGCTCCAACAACTGCTGCTGAGTAGATATGCATAGACTTGCATAAGACAAACTTCTAACCTGATCCTTTTAGACTGAGGAGCTGTGACTGAATCTGAAATCTTTGGTTCATGTCTTCTACAAAGCTATAGTTGCTTTAGGTTCCATTCGTTGGAGCTACCTTGGATATTTTAAATACTGTAAGGCACAGTAGAAATGTTTCAAACAGAACAAAACAATTACCGTATTTTTCACTCTATAAGACACACCAGACCACAAGACACACCTAGTTTTTGGAGGAGGAAAACAAGAAAAAAAATACAGTGGTGCCTCGCAAGACGAAATTAATTCGTTCCGCAAGTCTTTTCGTCTTGCGAGTTTTTCGTCTTGCGAAGCACGGTTTCCCATAGGAATGCATTAAAAATCAATTAATGCGTTCCTATGGAAACCGCCTTCAAACCAGGTCCGGGGACAGTCTGTCCCCCAACCTCTTCTGAAGGCCGGCGGGGGGCGAAAGTCTTTGCTTCCCCCCGCCTGCCTTCCCGGGAGAGCGGAGAAATGCAGCGCTGCATTTCTCCACTCTCCCGGAAGGCAGGCAGGGGGGAGCAAAGACTTTTGCCCCCCTGCCAGCCTACCCGGGGGCTTTTAAATCGCCCCGGGACTGTCCCGGGACGATTTAAAAGCCTCCGGACGGCTTTTGAAGGCAGGCGGGGGGGGGAGCAAAGACTTTTGCCCCCCGCCCGCCTTCAGAAGAGGTCCAGGACCTCTTCCGAAGGCGGGCGGGGGGCAAAAGTCTTTGGCCCCCCCTGCCTGCCTTCCCGGGGGCTTTTAAATCGCCCCGGGACTGTCCCGGGGCGATTTAAAAGCCTCCGGACGGCTTTTGAAGGCAGGCGGGGGGGGGGGGAGCAAAGACTTTTGCCCCCCGCCCGCCTTCAGAAGAGGTCCAGGACCTTGCGAAGCAAGCCCATAGGGAAATTCGTTTTGCGAAGCGCCTCCAAAACGGAAAACCCTTTCGTCTAGCGGGTTTTTCGTCTTGCGAGGCGTTCGTCTTGCGGGGCACCACTGTATTCTGAATCTCAGAAGCCAGAACAGCAAGAGGGATCGCTGCACAGCGAAAGCTGCAATCCCTTTTGCTGTTCTGGCTTCTGGGATAGCTGCGCAGCCTGCATTCGCTCCATAAGACGCACACACATTCCCCCTTACTTTTTAGGAGGGGAAAAATGAGTCTTATAGAGCAAAAAATACGGTATTTTAAGCCCTTCAAACTCACTTTGGACATGGCCCCCTGTAAACGCATCTGTACTATCAATTATATAACCATTAGTATTTAACATATTTATAAGTTGCTTTCCTCACAAAAGTGACCCAGTGTAATTTCTGAAAAATATACTATGCTGATGTTAGTGTTAGTGATGCTAATATTAGTGTCACATCAGTGATACAAACAAAACCAATA
This sequence comes from Podarcis gaigeae, assembly GCF_964106915.1. Lineage (NCBI taxonomy): Eukaryota > Metazoa > Chordata > Lepidosauria > Squamata > Lacertidae > Podarcis > Podarcis gaigeae. Next base: position 33,393,233 of record NC_139690.1, read on the forward strand.
AATATCTAAGAAGCACATCCAGACACATAAAATACGGCTATTAAAAATCCCACCCCGTTAAAAGAGACCACAAATTTTTGAAACCCTTCAATGTAAGAGCCACGAGCCAAGGTAACAAGGAAAGCTTTTGCCTGGTGCCTAAATGTAGATGAAGATGGTACCGGGCAAATCTTTCTGGAGAGAATATTCCAGAAGCAGGGAGCCACCACTGAAAAGACCCATTATTGTGTCTCTTCATGGAGAGAAAAGGGCCTCAAATGACAATCAGGGGGCCCATGTCAGTTCATGTGATATGGTGTCCTGAGCTGTACAAGTCTTCATAGGTCAAAATCGGCCCTTGAAATTGAGCCCAGAAACATTGGTAGCCAGAGCAATACTATCGGAACTGATGCTATATGGTCAGACTATTCTGCCCAGTGAACAATCTGGCCACTAAATCCAGCACCAGCTGCAATTTCCAAATCATCTTTAAAGGCAGCCCCATGTGGGTCACCTGAGTGTAGACAACAGAAGTTAGGCTATCCCTGTCCAGATGGTGCACCAGCTGTAGCTGATAGACGAAACTATGCCACCAAGACTGGTTGGGCCTCAAACAGCAACAAAGGGTCATTCTAGAAGTGCACCCAAGCTGCTCTATCAGAGGGAATCTAGCCCAATTCAGAAGAGGTCACATTCCATTCATCTGGTCTAGGGAACCACCCAATATCAGTGACTCAATCTTGTCTGGACTAAGCTTTCATTTATTGGCTCACATCCAGTCTGTTACAGAGGCACATCCACTGCCACATCTATCAAAGGGCCTTGTAACCATTTTTTCAGCCCCAGCACCACACTGCCTCATTGGCAACCTTCCAAAGACCTGCATATCATTGGTGAGTAGAGTCAAAGGCAACAGTGGGTGCTGAAGCACAGATGACTCTTACCTCTCTACAAGAAGCTACCTTAAAAAAAGGTAAAGGACCCCTGACAGTTAAGTCCAGTCGCAAACGACTCTGGGGTTGCAGCACTCATCTCACTTTACAGCTGAGGGAGCTGCCGTTTGTCCGCAGACAGTTTTTCTGAGTCATTGTGGCCAGCATGACTATGCTGCTTCTGGTGAAACCAGTGCAGCATACGGAAACACGATTTACCTTCCCACCGGAGCGGTACCTATTTACCTACTTGCAGTTCGACGTGCTTTTGAACTGCTAGCCTAGCAACAGGGGCAGGCTTTGGTCTTTCGAATTTCAGCGGTACCCTGTGCAAGGCCAAAATTTGGTGCCTGCTACCTTTCACCTTCCATTTTGCTCTATTCACTATGACATAGTTGTGATGCCCTACAGTGCCCAGCGCCCCCTAGGCTCAGCGTCCAGTGTGGCAGAGCTAGTCACACTGCCCTAAATCTGTCTCTGCTAGCAAAGGGCATTAACACAGCTCAAGGACATATTTCAGCTAGGCAAAATTACCTGGGGAAGGTGCAAGCAGGGCCTGGTGAAGATTGTGGCCTGGGAGAAGTCTGATAAGCCAACTGAGAATCCCAAAGGGATGTGTTTGGGCCCTGGGCTTGAGGTTCCCCAACCCTACTGTACATATATATCTCATTGATTTGATTTGATTTTTTAATTTAAAAACAAACAAACCTGAATTGCAACTATGCTTTAATAGTATCAAATAAAATCATTAACAAGGGCAATGGGTAGCAACTCTTTTTTTTTTTTTTTAAGTCAGGGTATTTTAAACACCATCTCTAAGAGGAAAGTCAACCTTCAAACTTTCTAAACGTCCAGAGCTGTAGGTGTAGATCTGAAGCATTTACAAAAGAGGCAACAGAGGAATGAGACATGCATTCCAAGGGAGATGGTAGGATATCAAAAATGCCCCAGTTCAAATGAAGGGTGTGTGAGGTGATGGAGAGAAGGGAAAGTTATGGATTATCTGTCATCCCTTGCAGCTCCCACAGACCATCTCTCTACACAATAAACAAGAATATCTCACTTTAAAAACAGCAACAAAAAGATGATCTGGGCCCAGAAACGTGTGTTTGTGTTTATTAAAAAAAGACCTACTGAAGCTCACTAGGAAACAAATGCTCAAGGTTCTTGATAACAATTTTTACCCATTGATTTTGATACTGAGGGTTTGTTTATGGCTGGTGGTTTTGAAAAGTGTTCTGGGGACCATTCAGAGTTCCTCAAAGCTCTCTGATGGGAAGGTCAGTCACGGCAAACATTTTTTTCCCCCTGAAGGTCAACTTACACCCCACAAAATTCCCTGCAATGGGCAGCCATAGAGGAAAGTGTTGGGTGTGATCTAGGGTGCAGCATTTTTTTCATGGTATGGTGAAGACATCATGTGAGCTGAATGCACAGCCTTGGCACATACTACAGATCCGTCCACAGTAGACATAGGTTAAATAAAAAATATGTACAAGAATTCTATCGCACACCCAATCCAAATTCGGAAAGTTGAAATCAGAAATCAGCTAGCTATCAACTACCGGTAACTATTATACTGCTGGAGGAGACTATTGAGAGTCCCATGGACTGCAAGAAGATCAAACCTCTCCATTCTGAAGGAAATCAGCCCTGAGTGCTCACTGGAAGGACAGATCCTGAAGCTGAGGCTCCAATACTTTGGCCACCTCATGAGCAGAGAAGACTCCCTGGAAAAAACCCTGATGTTGGGAGAGATGGAGGGCACAAGGAGAAGGGGACGACAGAGGATGAGATGGCTGGATAGTGTTCTCGAAGCTACCAGCATGAGTTTGACCCAACTGCAGGAGGCAGTGGAAGACAGGAGTGCCTGGCGTGCTCTGGTCCATGGGGTCACGAAGAGTCAGACACGACTAAACGACTAAACAACAACAGCAACATTATGGAGAGTTATATTCTTAATTGCTTGCATAAGCTTGACAGAATAGAAAAGTTTTCAGTATGTATGTGTTTAAAAGTCAAAACAGAAAGTGACTGCTGAATCTGTATTAGCAAGAGTACTCCGCAGGACAGAACTGATGATACTGAAAGCTCAGTTTCTTCTTCTTGCCAAATGAGCCTTGCCAACCCAAGGAAGGGCCTACAATGATCCTGCTGATGATCTGAGTGGTTGAGCAGACAGTCTCTGGGATTCACTGAACCTAAGGTGTTTGACCTAAGAACTTTGAAAATTAATACAATGACCTTGGACCCGGCTTGGTAGCAGATGAGCAATCAGTGCAAATGTTTTAACAGTGGCACCACAGTGGCCAGGTGCCCCCGTTTCTCTGGCCACCACATTCTGCACCAGCTAGAGCTTCTGAACCAGGCCCAAGGGCTTTCAAATTTTAAGGTTCTTGATTGTGCATTGGCAGCCACATCTGTACCTGCCACATGCCAGATTCTACACATGATTTCAGGTATGGAGCAGGTAGGTGTGATTTGGGGGAAATGGCTGGAGGTGATTCACCCCTGACTTGTGTTGGAAAAAACATCAGAAAGTGTGTTTCCCACACAGGAACTTGCTACATGGGGGGAGTGATAACACTCAAAATGTGATACAGCTCCCTCCTATTGAAATTCTATGGCCCAGAATTCCACCACTTCAGCAAAATTCCATACATTGATATTTCATCCAAGGCAGCATATTTGTGGGTCCCCAGATGGTCTCCCAGTTGTAAACCTGCTTAGCTTCAGCAAGGTGGTGGCCTCATGTGCCTTCAGACCACCTGCTGTGAAGTGAGGAGATCCCACATGGGTATGAAAAGTCCATTTCCTCATGGACTGTTTTCATCTCTTATTCTACAGGCAGTAAAGCAAACCCTGAATAGTGGTCGGCATGTGTATTTCATATCAGGGACTTTAGTGAGTGTCAGGGGTCTAGTAAACATTTCCCTGGCACACTTTCCCATTACCAACTCCTGAGAAGTAATGGGAAAATCAGTTAATTTAGATTTATTTTGGTTCTAAACATTTTCACGTCAGTTTGCAATTTTATCTATCTAAAAAGTCCTTATGGAAACTCATTTTGGGATTAATTTATCTTAAACTGTATATTTTGACTAAGGCACACATTTTTCCAATGCTGTTTTGCCTAACATTTTTTCAAATAATTTTCCCTTAATGCATTTTTGTGTGTGTTTTTTGTGGGGGTTTTTGTTATTGTTGGAAAAATACACCTTTTTTACGACACTAAACTTGAATACAAGCATTTTATACCCATATGTGGCTAGACAAATACATTACTAAATTCAGAGAAGTATATAATTTTTTTAAAGGCTGGCTGTGTTTTGGTTCACATTGTTTTGGGAAGTGTACTGGTTCTACCTTAAATGTGAACTGAATTTAATTCCTGTCCCACTGCTCCATCCCTACTCTATGTCAGGGACTGGAATGGAGAGGCAGAGGAATGGTGGGGATGTTCCACCCCTTCTCCTGTAGCTGACAGGGAGCAGAGAGACATTACTGAATTACAGCCAAGCTATGAGGGAGACAGGTGAGCAGCCAAGCTATGCAGAGATAGGAGAAGTAAGGGAGGGGTTAGAGCAGCCAGCAAACACTTCAACAGACAGCATAGAGGATCCTCCTTCCCCTAGGACATGACAGTTGTTGAGGGTACAAGAACAGTGTACGCAGAGACCTTTGTCAGTGGGAGGCTTCCGTAGTGGCTTGCCCTGTTGGGGAAGGTGGAAGAAGGAGCCACCAGAGTAAGTAACTCCATCATGGAGGAAAGACTGAAGTTCTTTGTCTGTTACCACAGTGACTGAATAAATCATAAGTAAAAGCTTTCTTGTTTCCTCCCGGCTCCTTGAAACCATCGGAAGGGGAGGGAGAGAATTCCTCAGGCCTGACACTCTAGAGCTACTAGGACCAGGGCTTTTTCCCCCAGCCATAACTCAGTTCTAGCACCTTTCAGGTGGGCACCATTGCCATTATAAGAGAACGAGGGAGGCGTTCATGGTGACTTCTGGTACCTCTTTTTCTGGGGGGAAATACCACTGGCTAGGACAATGTTTAGATGTCCCATCATGTGAGCAGAGCCTGAGCACATGGGTACCATTTAGATGGGAGAGCCAACATGATTGGATCGTTAAAACACTGCAAGGGCAGTTACCAGTGGTGACATCTGCTTGGGTGAGCCAGGGGAACCAGGACACTGCATCCTGCTCTGCCCCACAGATTGCTACTGCTAAGAATCATTGATTAATTTGATCTCTGTGGATTCAAATGTGATCTGACCTGATCTACAACTCCAAAATGTAATGTGCTGATGAAACACAGTTCTCCTCCTCCTTCACTACACCAAATTTTACAATGTGGGTTAAAAAAAGAAAGACATATAAAAATGTGTATGTCATGACAAATTACTTTTAGAGCTTGAGAGACAATACATTCAGAAATTGGTATTAGAAAGTATGTTTAGAAAATTTGCCTACAAATACATATTCAGATACGTATGGCAAGAATTTGCAGCACATGGCACCAATAGCTGTGCTGCCTGTGTAACAGCCCTCATAATTAAGGAGCTGGGTAGAACAGAAAGAGAAGAGAAGTGTGACACTGGAAAAGGAGTGGGGAGGACCCAAGGGAGAGGGTCATCAGCAGAAGTTGGCACAGCTGAAGCAGGTCCTGGGCAAAGTGAATGGGAGCTTTGAGCTGCAAAGGGCAAAAGGCAGAAAGGCAGAGTGAGAAGGATAAGAGATAAGAAGAGTGCTTTATCTTTTATTTTTTTGTAATTTTTAAAATTGTTGTATTAAATTATTTCAGACATCTATGATTCCAGGATATATGATGTGTTCTTTAACACAAAGGAGTTGGTTTGAAACAAACGCAAAGAACAGAATCTTTGGCTTGTGGCCCTAGTGGAAAGCTAGAGAAGGTTTCTTGATGGCTCAAGTTGACATCTTGGTTTGTAATCTGGATAACAATAAAAGCTAAGCATTAGGAGATGTGTTTGGTGTCTTATTTAGGGTAAATAAAATATGGTACCAAATATGAACAAAAACTTTCAGCCATTTCACAAAATGCTTGGTTGGTGTAAAAATCAAGAAGTAATTTCAAAGCACTCAACCAGCACCAAACCTGCTCCCTCTCTCTCACTTTTTGTTGTTGTTTCATTTGCTAAATGTGCAACTTAAAAGAAACCTTGGCAACCCCTGAGCACTTAGTGGAAAATATAAATAATGTATCTGTAATATGTAAACCCGTCCAGATAAACCAATGGCACTGAAAGCCATAACATATTTAATTTATGGCTGGGAGACTTGAGAGATGAACTTTGAGCATGCCCAGCAATCTTGAAGTACTTTCACTTCTTAGCCCTAAATGACCTTTGTCATGTCGAGGTTGAGCAAAATGTGCTGGATTCTCCCCGCTCTCTTTCTCCCCCTCTTCCCTTCAAAATCACATGTCAACCTAGGTTGTTTAGTGAGGGTCAGTTCTTCCAGATCACAGACACTGGGGAGGGCTTTGAAAATGATGCTCATCATTTAATAGGAAGGTCAAGGGTTTATTTGCCAGGAGAACCCTTGAAGGACTTCAGCAACAAGCTTTTAAAATGATGGCCATCCTCTGAGACTGTTTTACAATTGTTGAGCTGCTGTGTGCCAGCTTGTTCAAATATGACACATTACAAATGGAACATGGCCTACTAGTGCAAGTTGCTGCCCTTGATTGATCTTTTGGCATGAGATACAAGGCTCGTGGTTGCAACTCCAACACAATGTTGATGTATCAGATTAAGAAACAAATTAAAAAGGGAGATACCATGTGATGATCACAGCAAGTGACGTATCTAACAGAAAGCAGCCAATATTGCACAGTGAGGGTGCAAAAGAGGTGTTCTGCAGGCAACTGAAAAGCCAGGAGTATTGGCTAACGAAATTGGAATTCGGGGTGAGTTGCAAACTAGGCAAAGCAAACTAGAACAACAATAAAAGAATGGACTAAGTGGCAACTTACATCCTTAAGGCAAGGGGCTGTGTCAGGGATAGACAATGTGTTACCCTCCACATGGTGATGTGATCTCTGATGTGTGTGGTTTAAGAGCTCTGTTGCACTCATGCATTGTATGTGGGCTTCCCATAGGCATCTGTTTGGCCACTGTGAGAACAAGATGCTGGACTAGATGGGCCTTTGGCCTGATCTAGGAGCAGGGCTTTTCTTATTTTCTTTGGCTGCTCTGTATATAAATTAGCAAAGGCAGAATTAATTCCTCGAGCATCTCTAGCTAATACTCATTGCAGCTGAGGTGCTGGATAAAAACTGCATCTGATGCAGTGGTGCCCACCAACTTTGATGGCTGTGAAAGGGCATTAGACAAATTCATGAAGATTAGGTCTACTAGTTATGATTCCTCCATGGTCAGAGGCAGTATGTTTCTGAATATCAGTCGCTGGAAACTACAGATGTGGAGAGTGTTGCTGTGCTCAGGCTTCCAATACTGGGGTATCCGGTTGCCCACTGTGAGGTCAGAATGCTGGACTAGGTGGGTCTTTGGCCAGATCAAGCACCAGACTCTTCGTATACACATAGTAAACTAGCAGTTCGGGGGAAAGGCTAGGCCTCTTTTCCCTAAGCATCCGCAGAGACAGAAAGAGTAGGAATATTTGATCTCTCACCTGCAGTCTGAACTGGTACAGCAAGTGACAGGAAAACCAGTCTCAGGGTTCCACCTTAGTACAAAAATATATATTGGGCCCTGCCTACTTCCAGTCTGTGTCAGTTTCACATTTATTTGATCCATTCCATTATGTTTTTGCAAAAACATAACGTATGAAGCTTTTTTAGGCATAAAAAATATTACATAATGAACAAAGTTTCTCATAAACACACATATAAAAAATGCATTTCCCCCCAAATATGTATCCCTATAGATATTCTTATCCTAAAACACACACTTTTTCATTTATTTTAAGTTATTACCACACCTATAGCCCACTTTTCCCCAAAGGCACTCAAAGTGGTATACAGAAGTACCTTGGGTTACAGAAGTTTCAGGTTACAGATGCTTCAGGTTACTGACTCCGCTAACCCAGAAATAGTACCTCAGGTTAAGAACTTTGCTTCAGGATGAGAACAGAAATCGTGCGGCAGTGGTGCGCAGCAGTAGCAGAGGGACCCATTAGCTAAAGTGGTACCTCAGGTTAAGAACAGTTTCAGGTTAAGAACGGACCTCCAGAACGAATTAAGTTCTTAACCCGAGGTACCACTGTACATGGATCTCCACCCACCACTGCCTCAGGGAATAGCCATACTAAACCGGTAGGACGTCTGCCTTACGAGCAGATGGTCCTATTCTGATATATACATTATTCCAGGAAGGATCGTGTTTGTTTTTAAGCAGAATTAACAAAGAAGGAATTCCATAAGCATTCCTAGTCCAGTAACAGTTCTACCAACTCAAGTACTCTATGTGCTAACTACAACTTTATTGTTATCAGGCACACCAATAAACCAGAGGCTAGATTTTAACCTGCCTTTAAACCCTTATTTAGCTAAATCAACTCTGAAGTGAGGAGAAGAGCTTGTATCCCACACATCTCAGTGGGTGGGTGGAAGAATTTCACAGGGTATAAGTGTTGGTTTTCATGCAATCTCGGGTTGCTTAGAGAGTGGTTTTTAATACTCTTCAATTTACAAATGTTATGGGGCTCACCGGTGGTGAAAGTGGGTCACTCATCACAGCTTAATTAGGGCTTTGAAACATAATAAAGTAATTTCCAAGTCTGAAGTATATATTCTACAAGATTCCAGAGACTCTTTTTTCGCAAGGCAGAAACAAAGGGGGGGCGATATTTCCACAAGTAATCTTCTAAAAAGAGCCCTGTGTGGTAAAACCTTGAATATTAAGTTTTGTGAGCATGTTACAAAGCAGCAGCCTCCCGAGAATCCTTATCTATGCTTAATATTCAAATAAATACCCCCCCCCCCTTTTCTTACCTATCACAATAGCTGCACTGTGGTTTATTTAATTTACTTGTACTTTGAAGTAGCATAAGAAACTGTCGAAGAGCAAGATCTATAAATAGTCACTACAGCAACCACAATGGGAATAATGTAATATAAATGCAACAGCATGTACAGAAAAGCTGAAGTATGGTATTGCTTAACATTCAAGTACTAACCCTGGCTTACCCTGTACACTGTGTATTACTGTTTATTGTGCCATAAATCACTTCTGTTCACCCTAAGCATGTTATTAGTAAAATAAGAGTGTTAAGAGAGATGTTCTAAAGAAATTTCTGAAAATATATGATTGGGGTTGGGGTAGGGGGGAGAGGTTTCTGTGCATCACAAGCTTGGCTTCACCTCCATACAGTATGAGGACCTATTTTGCATTGGGCAAGAGGAGAGCAAGCAGGAAAAAATCTCATGGAAGAAAAACACACCTACAAATACAGCAGTGGTGGCCGGTGATCATTGAGAATCCCAGTTGGATTTTTATGTTTGGAATTGCCTCCATGTCCAGCTTTGCTAGTCAAATGCCTTTGGGAAGCTTACAAGTTTGGGGCAAATACCTGCAGTTCCCTGCCCCAAAAAACAGGCCACCATGGTATTAGGGGTCCTATTGGTGCATATTTCAGTAAGTGCTGCCATAGCAGGCTGGTGCCCATTGGGACCAGTAGGGCAGGCGCGGGACGGACGGACTGTAAGTGAAGCCTAAGTCAATGTCAGGCAGGGCCAACTAACCATAGCTACTGATGGACTAAAAATGACCCCTGACTATTATAGCTGGGGCTGATGGGAATTGTAGTCCAACTACATCTCAAGGGCATCACATTTATTCATGCCCCCCCAACCTAGCCTTCATCAGTTAAGATCCCAAGGTGGTTAACAATTACAGCACAACAATAAAATACAATATTGCATACTACAACCCATTAAAACCTGAAATAATAATAAAAATAGGTAATTTTCATTAAGTGTTTACATTAATGAACATATCTAAGTTAGATCCATTGATTTCAATAGGTCTCCTCTAAATAAAACATATTTGAGTACCGCCTAATAGGTAACTGGTTGTAGCCATCAAAGTTCTACTTCGAGTAAACCCAATTAAATGACTAGATTTAAATTGGTCATGTATTGAGAGAAACAAGATGCTTTGCGGGCATTAATGCAGTGAGCCCCCTTATCACAGGCTCAGGTTGTATGTATGTGTAAATAAACCATATACAGTCAATCTTTGGTTCTCGAACAGCTTCCTTTTTGAACGTTTTGGCTCCCGAATGCCAAAAAAACGGGTTTTGAACATTTTTTGGAACCTGAATGTCCGACATGGCTTCCATTTGAGTGTAAGAAGCTGTTGCAACCAATTGGAAGTCACGCCTCAGTTGTCAAACGTTTCAGAAGTCAAACAGTCTTCTGGAAAGGATTGCGTTCAACAACCGAGGTCTGACTGTACCCTAAAGACATAGTCTCCACTGTGTCTCATTTCCAAGAGGAAACGTGAACCCTGGATAAATGCCTGGAACCCCTGAAATCTCACACTGCTTGGAAATTGGAGCAGTGTGTAACACTATGTTCTTAAATTATTGTTGCTATAAAAAAGTGATTGCAGTTTGCCCTGCAATACACACATTTCTGAATAAGGTGGGGAAAAGAAGTGTTTTAGAGCAATTTATTTTCTATAGGCAGAAAACAAAGGTACTCGCTTAGTTTACATCTCCTCCCCACCACCCATACACTTCAACTCAACTATCTCATTACTGTCTGTATTATTAAAGAGAGAAACTATGGATTATGAATTCATGGTAGATTATGTTTTAATGTTCCCCAAACAGAATAATAATTGGTAAAAGAGCTTTTAGTATCAAGCTTCAGTGCACTGGAATGCACTCAAAAGAATGATTTTTATAAATCACACACAGGGCTGGAATGGCATTCTATCAGCACCATGTAGTATTTCTTAATTACTGGCACAAGTTGGGTCCTGCTATGACAATATTTTAAATTGATGGAATTGTACAATGATTCTGTCTGGGTTCAGTTTAGGGTCAGGAATTTGGGCTGGCTGTTTCCAGTGGTTGTTAGAATCAGAACATGGTTGTAAATTAAGTTATAATTTTATTTTATGCATAAGTGGTGTTTATTAAAAATGTCTAATGAGATTCCAGCATAATATAAGGATGGCAGCTTCCCCGCTCCGCCCCCCCCTTCCCACAGAACCCATAAACTATTACTCTTTTCTCCAGTGGAATCTTAAGTTCTTAAGTGGAATCATTCTTCCTCGTGTCAAAGTTAGTTGTCATCTTTTTTGAGTGGTGAGGAAAATGTTTTATGTATAGTGTATTGTTTCTAGGGATGAGACCCAAGGTTCTCATCACCCTGTTTTCTACACATCGTTTGGGATATCTAGTACACTTAGGGGTCCATCATATGACAATGAAGTTTGAGAATGTACTAAAATGTAGGCTTGTATCTCACATGTTTCCACAGGAGTTTGCAATTTATTTAATGCACTCATGAAATTCATCTGTATTTTATGTGAATTTCTCATAATATCCATATTTATATGCAATTTTGCCTATGTATGTGTCTTTGCAATGCATTTTTGCAATACATATATTTTTGCAATGTATTTCCCCTAACACAATGCATGTTTGCATGCCACTTTCACTTGATATATGTAATATATGAATTTTTGGACACATTACTTGGTTGGAGAACTGCATTGTAAAATACAGAGCCATGTAGATTTTGAAAGATAAATGCATTTTGCTTCACATCTTTTTTCAGAAAATGCAAATCTGGCAAGTTCACCTTAAAATGCAAACTGATAGGTTTTATCCCCCATCCCTACTCAGGGGCACCCTGTTTTTTAATTTTAATTGTATGTCTTGCACACCTGCCCCCCAAATAGCTCTTGGATTTCTAGTTGTTGGTTGTTGTTTTGTTTTTGTAGATCTGACAAGCTTTCCTCTAAGGCCTCTGATGTGACAAAGAAGATCCAGAAATCCATGGGAAACAGTTAAAAATATGAAGAAAACTTTGTTTTCCAAGGTCAGATATATATCAGCAGTGTGGGAGCTTGACACACTTCCCGACTTGAAGCAACAATATACCTTGACCTCATGAAAACAACAATTTGTAGACATCTATAAAACACCTTTATAAAAAAAGCTCTTTGTTCCACTAGCTCACAGGAGCCGAGAGCACTGAATTAGCAGAGGCACAGTATATTTTATGGTGTGTATGCGTGTGCGTGTGTGTTTTGCATGCTAAGATTTGGGTCAAGATTGATTTTATTCCCTCATAGTATTTTATAGCGGCTAGACTGCAATAAATTTCACTTTAGCTGGCGCTGGATTTAAATATTCACATGAAGAAAGAAGGGGAGGAAGGCGATGGGAGCACCATAAATTTGGGTTATTTGCGATCATTTTCATTTTACTGTTACACTTGGTAACAAAGCGCTGTATGTTTCACTTAGAGAACTTCCCCCCTTGAAAGCCAGGGGAGGCTTTGCAAAGCTGAATGGAGAGGAGATGTACCATACTAACTGGGCACTTGTTTTCATCCTAAAAGCTGCTTGATCAGCCAAGTCTTTCGCTCAAGTCAATGTGAAATCTTAAGGCACTGATTTTAGAATCATAGAGTTGGAAGAGACCACAAGGGCCATCAAGTCCAACCCCCTGCCAAGCAGGAAACACCATCAGAGCACTCCTGACATATGGTTGTCAAGCCTCTGCTTAAAGATCTCCAAAGAAGGAGACTCCACCACACTCCTTGGCAGCAAATTCCACTCTCGAACAGCTCTTACTGTCAGGAAGTTCTTCCTAATGTTTAGGTGGAATCTTCTTTCTTGTAGTTTGGAACCATTGCTCCATGTCCGCTTCTCTGGAGCAGCAGAAAACAACCTTTCTCCCTCCTCTATGTGACATCCTTTTATATATTTGAACATGGCTATCATATCACCCCTTAAACTCCTCTTCTCCAGGCTAAACATGCCTAGCTCCCTTAGCCGTTCCTCATAAGGCATCGTTTCCAGGCCTTTGACCATTTTGGTTGCCCTCCTCTGGACACGTTCCAGTTTGTCAGTGTGCTTCTTGAACTGTCGTGCCCAAAACTGGACACAGTACTCCAGAATGAGGTCTGACCAGAGCAGAATACAGTTGCACTATTACTTCCCTTGATCTAGATGCTATACTCCTATTGATGCAGCCCAGAATTGCATTGGCTTTTTTAGCTGCCGCGTCACACTGTTGGCTCATGTCAAGTTTGTGGTCAACCAAGACTCCTAGATCCTTTTCACATGTACTGCTCTCAAGCCAGGTGTCACCCATCTTGTATTTGTGCCTCTCATTTTTTTTTGCCCAAGTGCAATACTTTACATTTCTCCCTGTTAAAATTCATCTTGTTTGTTTTGGCCCAGTTCTCTAATCTGTCAAGGTCGTTTTGAAGTGTGATCCTGTCCTCTGGGGTGTTAGCCACCCCTCCCAGTTTGGTGTCATCTGCAAATTTGATCAGGATGCCCTTGAGTCCATCATCCAAGTCATTGATAAAGATGTTGAATAAGACCGGGCCCAAGACAGAACCCTGTGGCACCCCACTAGTCACTCTTCTCCAGGATGAAGAGGAACCATTGATGAGCACCCTTTGGGTTCGGTCAGTCAGCCAGTTACAAATCCACTGAGTGGTAGCATAGTCAAGACCACATTTTACCAGCTTCTTTACAAGAATATCATGGGGCACCTTGTCAAATGCCTTGCTGAAATCAAGGTAGGCTACATCCACTGTGTTCCCTTCATCTACCAGGCTTGTAATTCTGTCAAAAAACGAGATCAGGTTAGTCTGACATGACTTATTTTTCAGAAATCCATGCTGACTATTGGTGATCACAGCATTCATTCTAGGTGCTCACAGACTGTTTGCTTAATGATCTGCTCCAGAATCTTCCCTGGTATTGATGTCAGACTGACTGGGCGGTAATTATTTGGGTCCTCTCTTTTCCCCTTTTTGAAAATAGGGACAACATTTGCCCTCTTCCAGTCTGCCGGGACTTCGCCTGTTCTCCAGGAATTCTCAAAGATGACTGCCAGTGGTTCTGAGATCACATCTGCCAGTTCTTTTAATACTCTTGGATGCAGTTCATCTGGCCCTGGAGACTTGAATACATCTAAACTAGCCAAGTGTTCTTGTATTATCTCCTTAGTTATTCTGGGCTGGGTTTCCTCTGCTGAATCATTTGCTCCAAATTCTTCAGGTCGGGCATTGTTTTCTTTATCGGAGAAGACTGAGGCAAAGAAGGCATTGAAGAGCTCAGCCCTTTCTGTGTCCCCTGTTTGCATTTCACCATCTTCTCCTCTGAGTGACCCCACTGTTTCTTTGTTCTTCCTTTTGCTATGAACATACCCATAAAAGCCTTTTTTGTTGCTTTTAACCTCTCTAGCAAGCCTGAGTTCATTTTGTGCTTTAGCTTTTCTGACTTTGTGTCTACACGTGCTGGCTATTTGTTTGAATTCCTCTTTGGTGGTTTCCACATCCTTTTTAAATCTTAACTCAGTTAAAAGTTCTTTAGATAGCCACCCTGGCTTCTTTAGGCACCTTCCATGTTTCCGTCTCATTGGTATTGCCTGAAGTTGTGCTTTTACTATCTCCCTCTTAACAAACTCCCAGCCATCATGAACTCCCTTTCCTTTTAGTATTACTGTCCGTGGGATCTCACCCAGCACTTCCCTAAATTTTATGAAGTCGGCTTTCTTAAAGTCAAGAAATTGAGTCCTAGTATGCTTGGCTGCTCCTTTCCACTGTATAGTAAACTTCAGAAGAGCATGATCACTCGCGCCTAATGATCCTTCCACTTCTACCCCACTAACCAGGTCATCAACATTGGTTAGGACCAGATCTAAAATGGCTGTTCCTCTTGTTGCTTCTCCCACTTTCTGGACAACGAAGTTGTCTGCAAGGCCAGTGAGGAATCTGTTTGACCTCTTGGCTGAGTTTGACATCCAGCAAATATCCGGGTAATTGAAGTCCCCCATTACTACTATCTCCCTTCCTTTTGCATGCTTGGCCATCTGTTCCAGGAAGGCATCATCTATGTCCTCCGTTTGGCTTGGGGATCTATAGTAAACTCCCACAATGAGGTCACTGTTATTCTTCTCTCCCTTAATTTTGACCCAAATGCTCTCACTTTGGCTTTGAGGTTCTAAATCTTGGATATCTTCACAGGTATACACATCCCTGACATATAACGCCACTCCTCCTCCTTTCTTGTCTGGTCTGTTTCTCTGAAATAGATTGTATCCCTGCATTATTACATTCCAATCGTGGGACTTATCCCACCAGGTTTCAGTGATGCCTATTATGTCATATTTAGTTTGCTGTACCAAGAGCTCAAGCTCATCTTGTTTGTTTCCCATGATTTTGAAAAAGTGCTTGGAGTTTGCCGCAATTTATCTATCTCTTAGGGATGCAGGTGGCACTGTGGGTTAAACCACAGAGGCTAGGACTTGCTGATCAGAAGGTCGGCAGTTCGAATCCCCGTGACGGAGTGAGCTCCCGTTGCTCGGTCCCTGCTCCTGCCAACCTAGCAATTCGAAAGCATGTCAAAGTGCATGGTACCACTCCAGCAGGAAGGTAAATGGCGTTTCAGTGCGCTGCTCTGGTTTGCCAGAAGCGGCTTAGTCATGCTGGCCACATGACTCGGAAGCTGTACTCTGGCTCCCTCGGCCAATAAAGCGAGATGAGCGCCGCAACCCCAGAGTCAGCCGTGACTGGACCAAATGGTCAGTGGTCTCTTTACCTTATCTATCTCTTTTCTCCCTATTTTTTGCTTCCCTTACCCTAACATTATTTTTGCTCCTATCCACCTCCCTGAGAATGCCCCCCAAATATCTAGAACAAGTAATTTAAATTTAAGTAATTTCTATGTGTTCTTTGAAAACCAAAGATCATCCCAAAATGACTCGCACTCAAGGAGCTGATGAGGAGGTTTGCCTTAGGTCCCCAATAACTAATGCCAGTCAGAGTAAACAATACTAGGCTAGATGGGTGAATAATCTGACATGGCATAAAACAGTTTCCAAATGCCTTTTATAGGAACATAGGAAGATGCTCTACACTTAAACCACTGGTCTGTATTGTACCAAGTCAGTGCACTGATCCATCTAGCTTAGTGCTATACATATTGACTGGTAGCGGCTCAGCAGGGGTTCAGGCAGGGGTCTTTCTCAAGCCCACCTAGAAATGCTGGGGATTAAACCTGTATGCAAAAGCAGCCAGCGGTTCCTTCTCCATCCTTTGCTGATGCCACTGCTAAATCTGGAACCTGCTTTAATCTTGCACCTGGAGAAAGAAGGTAGCTTTCATTGGGCAAGGGAATCCCACATCCTCCGCCCAATATTTCAGTACTATAAATGTAGCAAGATTACATAAGATTACGCCTCCTGACAATTGCAAAAATAACAAGGGAGCTTGACAGTTTAACTCTGTCCTTGAAACACCCCCTCCCTTAATGTTGCCCACAGTCCCTCTCCTTATTAGGCATCGAAAGGAAGGGGATGGGGTATTGGGAAACACCCCTTCCATGAATCATCTAGGCTGGTTAAATGAACCATCCCCTTTGAGCTGTACTTAAACCAGGCTGCTGAGGCTCCTTGGAGTGCAGTAAGACCTGCACCAGAAGTTGGAACTTTGTAGTTAACTTCCTTTTTGCTCTGTACTTCTGCATTTAAAGTCTATATTATTCATTTTGCTAAACTGAATTTATTCTTTGCTGAATTGTTGATATTGGCTGCTTACTGCCTTTTGCAGTGAATAGTGGTTTCAGCTCGACACGGCGCCTCTTCTCCTTCCCAGCGCACCGCACCATCTTTGCTTGCCCCATTGTCCCCCTCAGCAGCTGCAGAGCCTCACAGGTTCCTGCCAAACCCATCCACTCAAATCAGCCAAGTTGCAGTGGTCCCAGGGGAGCGTGGTGTGGCAAGCAGACTTGAGGGTGGCTAGCTTCTCTCAGGTCTGCCCCTCATCTACTCAGCCCGGCCGACCTCCTACCGCAGCAGCCAGTTGGCTGGGAGCTGAATTTTCTGAATTGTTGATATCTGTCCTATTTGAATTTATTGATATATTTTATAACCTGACTTCTCTTCCTCAGCTGAAAGTATTTTGATAAGTGAATGCTTGTGGTAAGCCACTTTGTGTCCTGCTCACTGCGGAAAGGTGGCAAATAAATAAACTCAAGCAATCCATCAATTACAGCAGGAAGGGTACAGAAAAGCAAATGAATCAAGAACAGGACCCTTTCAGCCCAAACTTGAGTGAATTATTCACTGTAGCTCATCAGTCCCCCTAGGATTATTTAAAACACACATTCCAAAGCAAATCCAATATTTATCTCCTCATATTGCAATGTATAACTTCCCAGGTTTTTGAATGTGAATTGTTCAACATTTTCATTTACAGAGGTTCACTGAAAATTAATTTTCCCAGGGATAAAAACAAAACAAAAAGCCTGAACAATTAAGGTCCAGGGTGCATCTCATTTACAGCATAACTGGAATGCAATTTTCATGTATTACATGTATTCCCAAAGGAATAATAGAAAAGAACGAACTTTGGAAGGAGGCAGGTGGTTCAACAGTAGCTCTTTGTAATCCATTTTTTGAACTCTGGCATATCTTTATTTAAGAAGAGGTAAAGGGGTTGTGCATGAAACAATTAGTCAAATGAAGGCTTAAACTGGCATTTTGGGCTTCATAGTAGAAAAAAAGAGGATCACACACACACACACACACACAGAGAGAGAGAGAGAGAGAGAGAGAGAGAGAGAGATCACATGTTGTTTCTTGAGTTTCAACTACTGAATTTATAGTAAGCTTTCATTCCCCCATTAATTGTTCCTGCATCCATTGCAGAGAAGGCTATTTTGCATCCAGTGGCCTACTTTTGAAACCAAGGCTTATGAGAATTGTACTTGCCTTGGAGCAAACATGACTGAGTCTACTCCCCAGTAGTAGACAATGTGGTGGGGTCATAATGCTGCTACTTAGTGGCAGGTAAGGAAGGGCAAAATGGTGGTGAGGTCAGCATAGTGAAAATGCACCGGCAGAACCAATCCCTGTCTATAGTCTTCAAGAGTTGCTGCCAGTAAAGGCCAACAATGTTTAACTAGACAGAACATTGTTCTGACCTGGTATAAAGAAGCCTTCTGCATTCCACAGCTTTTTAGATCGGGATAGGTATGATCTGAGAAAAGGCAGGTTTCACAGGTGAAACGAAGAAAGCAAATGGTAACTTGGCAACCTTCAGCAGAAAAGCTGCTAGGATGAACAGAGGCAAATTGGAACACATATGGTAACTTTTGTGGCTCTATATTAATGGGGGACGCAGGTGGCACTGTGGGTAAAACCTCAGCGCCTAGGACTTGCCGATTGCATGGTCGGCGGTTCGAATCCCCGCGGCGGGGTGTGCTCCCGTCGTTCGGTCCCAGCGCCTGCCAACCTAGCAGTTTGAAAGCACCTCCGGGTGCAAGTAGATAAATAGGGACCGCCTACCAGCGGGAAGGTAAATGGCGTTCCGTGTGCTGCGCTGGCTCGCCAGATGCAGCTTGTCACACTGGCCACGTGACCCGGAAGTGTCTGCGGACAGCGCTGGCTCCCGGCCTACAGAGTGAGATGAGCGCACAACCCTAGAGTCTGGCAAGAGTACCTCTACCTTTTTACCATTATTAGTTGTGGAAGAGGGAATTGTAATAGGGCCCTGGGCATTGTATAGTAGTGACATCCACCAAAGGTCTTACATTCTATGGAAAGAAGGAGGATTTGGGAGAAGGTCAGGGATGGAGAAGTGAATAATTATAAAGAATTAGGTGAAAGTAACAAAGGAATAAGGAACGCAAGGCTAGGAAATGAGGGAGGTCTGAAAGA
The DNA here is from genome assembly GCF_964106915.1 of Podarcis gaigeae. Lineage (NCBI taxonomy): Eukaryota > Metazoa > Chordata > Lepidosauria > Squamata > Lacertidae > Podarcis > Podarcis gaigeae. The sequence goes on from NC_139690.1 coordinate 33,412,053, forward strand.
AAAACTTGGAGAAAAAAAGAGATGGAGAGCGAGGGAAAGATATCGTTTCACAAAAAGGTTCCCACAAAAGGAATTATCTTTGAACAAAGGAAGAGCAGATCTCACTGTCCCCAGGGGATATTTTAATGGAAGTACACCAGCCTTTTTCATTATTTTCATTCTACATAAATAAACCCTCCAGTTCAGCACCAGCTTGAGATTTGCCTTTCTTTTGATGCTGTCTCTTTTCTGTGGCTGCCCTGAGAGCAAGACTCTCAGTGGAAACAGCAGAAGCAGTCCCAGAGTGCAATAGCCACTTACGGGCAATGACTAAGAACTGTAGTGTATCTTGCCCACGTTTAATCATTACAATTTACTTGGAGTAAAACACAAACACAAACAGAAACACACACACATACACACTTTCTCTTCCTTTTCATTGTGTAGACTCAAGGATTTCTTCTTCTTTTAATAATATAGGCAAGCTGCAGAGCTGGAGTGCTACTTAATTTAGTGTTTAATCAGTAGAACTATTGTGGCATTGGCTGATTAGGCTGGCTCGACTGTTGCCTGCTCAATTTTTCCCCATAATTGCAGGATATACTTTATTGTGACAGGGGCCCCGAACGCTGGAATTCCAATATGCTATACATCAGGTTCTCCATTACTGGATTAGTTAGATGTGCCATCATTACTGCTGCACTTTCCTGCCTATCATTGATCGCGTTGTTCTCTCTATTTCACAATTAATGCAAGTCAGCTGGATTGATCAATCTTCTGATGAGTTTGGTCCACAGTCAATATATTCTTATGGTGCTGTGTTACTGAGCTGCATGTTTATAGCTACACCTAGAGATCTGTCATCCTAGCTGTAGAATTTCTCATTTTTGGTAGAGCTGTGCTGGATATTCTCCAATTTCAATATTCGCCTCAGAAGTGGGGCTTATGACGCAGCCCAACAAATTACAGTACTAAAAAACTTCCCCACCTGGTCAAACGTTAGCATTTTGTGAACATAGTAAGAGCCCACTGGATCAGGCCACTAGCACATCTAGTCCAGCATCCTGTTCTCACAGTGGCTGCCCTGATGCACAATGGGAAGCGTGCAAGAAGGACCGAAGCAGAAGCATTCAGAAGCATTGCTGCCTCCAACCATGGAGGCAGAACATAGACATTATGTCTAGTAGCCATGAATAGACTTAGCCTCCATGAAAAGGGAGGTAGCTTTGAGATTGTCAACCACTTTCTGTTCCTCTGGATGCTGCTTAGTGCTGTGGAAGAATATATACAGTGGTACCTCGGGTTACATATGCTTCAGGTTACATACACTTCAGGTTACAGACTCCGCTAACCCAGAAATAGTGCTTCAGGTTAAGAACTTTGCTTCAGGATGAGAACAGAAATTGTGTTCCAGCGGCGTGGTGGCAGCAGGAGGCCCCATTAGCTAAAGTGGTGCTTCAGGTTAAGAACAGTTTCAGGTTAAGTACAGACCTCTGGAACGAATTAAGTACTTAACCCGAGGTACCACTGTATTATTAATCCTAATTAAAACCAACTACCAAAAAATTAGAAAAAAGAAATTGGACATGTCCATACTCAAAGAGGATGAATTCTCATTTGCAGGGTAGTTGAGGGTTGCTTGTAAGTGCTGTAACTTTCATTCTACTACAGTGGTACTTCGTGTTACAGATGCTTCAGGTTACAGACTCCGCGAACCCAGAAATAGTACCACGGGTTAAGAACTTTGCTTCAGGATGAGAACAGAAATCATTTGGTGGCAGTGGGAGGCCCCATTAACTAAAGTGGTACCTCAGGTTAAGAACAGTTTCAAGTTAAGAACGGACCTCCAGAATAAAATAAGTTCTTAACCTGAGGTACCACTGTAATTGCCTCATGGGTATGGCCAGGGAGCAGCAGGCAGCTGCCACCCCCCCATCAAATAAATTAAAATATTTAACTAACTGACCAATTGTGTCACAGATAACTCTTTTTCCGACCCCCCGACATAAAGCCTTCCCCCCTTAAAATAAATCCTGGCTATGCCCATGAATTGCCCCACTAGTTTTCTGCATTCTTTGGGCTTCCCAGCTGCCTCTGTGTTTCAGTTAAAGTCCTCAAGAAGGTATCATAAGATAACCCATGATCCATCTCACCCCACCCAAGATCAGGAATTGTGAGCAGCCAAGAAGGCTGCAGATTCTGGTGAAATGTAGACCAGATAGAAAAACACATGCACACACTACTGCCATCCACTTTGCAATGACATTTGCCCTCAGTTATGTCAACCCATAGCCAGATACAATTGGTTGTATGGTGCCATGACATTGTCACACTCCGAAGCATTTGTATGCAGTTGCAGAGCTGGATAGGGTCTGGTTTAAACCATCCTTCTCAAGAGCAGCTTCAAGATCTCTGAACTAAAGTTGGGCTAAAATGCCCCCAAATTCCCCAAAATAATATTATCCTACCTGAGAAAAGGGGAGACCAATTCTCACTGCTTTTTGTGGGGTGGAAGATAAAATTCTCGGGAATGTTAGGGATGGATTTGCCACTAACCATATTAAGTCTCATCAGGAACTGCTGCCAGAACGAAGCTTTGTATCAATCACATTTTGCAGAATACTATTGAAATGGTGCAACGTTACATGGTGTGACATGTGAGGTTATGCAAGATAGCAACAGCCGTCTCCTGAAAATTCAAGAAAATTTTATCCCATCACCACCAACATGATTTTTCAGGAGGACATTGTTTCACTCAAAAAAAAGGACAGCACAACTCTAGCTTGAACCTAGTCCTTGCACATAGTCCAAATGTTTCTACTTAAGGCATCATGCAGGACTAGAATATATAAAATTCATCCATGAAGCTTAAGCTTTTCAGGGACTACAGAAAAAAGACACACTTGAGTGTCCAGGAAATATAAAGGAGCCTTGCACAGCAGAAGCCTGGAAGTGTCTTGTGGAAGTCTTGAAGATGTTCCTACCATATTATGAAAAGCATGACCTTTTGGCTTCTCCCGTGGAGCAGGCTAATGGAAGTTTAAATTCCATCACACCTGGGAACCCTAGAGCTATACCTCACCTGTCACATAGTGAGAACATCCACCTCATTACTATTTTTTTTAGCAGTGACAATTTTAATGAGATTCACTAGTGGGATCGAAATGTGCATACTCTCCACCACTACCACCAGTGTATCCTCCACAAATTATTTCAGCAAAGGAGTCCCTCTTTGGCCCAGACTGCATCATTAGCCTAATGCTCAGTTCAGCCCAGCTGCCAAATCAAAGAGGGGGCTATCCATCTGATTTCTTCCAAATGGGGAGAAAGGGCAATTCCAAGGGTCAAATGTTGGTGCTGGATTTGGCTGTGAAACACAATTTTAACCTCACACATTCAGAGGGTCAACTGCTTGACCTCTGGAAGTGCCTCAGTGGAATCCCGGGCAGTTCTGGAATATAAAAAAACCTGCTTCAAGTACCCAACGAGACACAGTAAGATACAAAACTAGCCTTTGTTGTGGAGTCCAGTGGCTGCTGTCATGATATTCTAAAACTAGTCACTATCTGAGCTCAAAAAATCCCCCAAAAAAGTCTGCAGCAAGTTTTCAAAGTTTTTATCCTTATCCAAAACTCTGGTTAGCTGCTGCCAGTCAGTGAAGACATTATTGAGTTAGATGGTAGCGTGATGGTATAAGGCTGCTTCCTATGTTCCTTAGCTCAGTGGCAGAGCATCTGTTTTGCATGCAGAAGGTCCCAGGTTCAATCTTGGCATCTCCAGGTAGAGGTGAAAGACATCCTTGTCTGAAATCCTGGAGAGCAGCTGCCAATCAGCACAAACAGTACTGAACTAGTTGAACCAATGATCTGTCTTTGTATAAGCCGGTTTTCTATGCCCCTATGCATAGAACAACCATACAAATAGGCTCTGTCTTATAACCACCCCAGGCATGGTACACCCTTGATAATCCTAAAAATTTTTCCTTCCATTGTGTCTCATTCCTCAGGCCACATTTTGTCATATACAGCAAAGTTTGAGACCTGAAGCTAGAGAGACTTATAGAAGTTTGGCTAAAAATGCAGAATGAAAAATATTAATTTCTTTAATAAAACAGAATCTAACTAAGGAATAATCATTAGAAGTTATATGTCACTGAGAAGAAATGAAAGCTGTGGTAATAGCTTAAAAGCTGCCAATTCTATTAGAGTAATGTTTGAAAATCTCCTCAGGAGATTTAAGTAGAAGGCAGTTATGTGGCTCAAAGTGTTTTTGTTCATTTCTTTTGGTGGGGGGGGGGGGGGGATAATAGCTATTATTACTACTGCTCTGACTTCTTGTATATCCATATTGAGGAGCTATTTAAAGGCAACTGTGAACTAGAGGGTCATGTACCTGTACGTTGGTACCTCAGTAAAGGGGCACCAGGAAATTAATGCACATGACTAATTTAGACTCATTAATTTCAATAGGTTGTACTGAGCACTCGTCCTTCTCAGAGGAGACACAATGAAACTAACTCAGGTCCAATGTTGCAGAGCAATTAGCAAAATATGAATGGCAACATTGGGGTAACAGCTCTATAGATGCCTGGTAAGGATCTTCTCCCCCATATAAAGTCAGAGGCACCAACTTTTTAAGCACTTTTAGGGGGATGGGAGCTGGAGCTGGCGCCCTATGTT